>NC_073230.2:143052142-143356785 GCF_029281585.2 Gorilla gorilla gorilla
GGAAGAATTCATGGGAAAGTAAAAATTGATAATCTTTAAAGAATGTTATCGTATCATACTGGAATTTACACAGCAAAGAAAGTAAACACTAGGCATAGCTAGATGTTTAGCTTTCAGAAAGTTAAATTTTTAGACATTTGGAGAAAATGTAGGTATGATCTCATGAATAGAAACCTATCAAAGGGAATGTAATTTATGATGGGGGTGGGAGATTATACAATATAACATTTGAACTATAAAATGCTAAGTAATTTTAACAAAAAATAATAGCAAACATTCAATGACAAGGTATATTCTAAAATGTGCGTATGCACACACACATACACACACTATTCACTTTCACCATAACCCAAGAAGTAGATATCATAATCTTCATTTTTACAAATTGGGAAACTGAGTCACAGATAGAGTAAAATAACTCAAACAAGGGCACACAGCTATTAAATGGTGAAGCCAAAATTTGAACCTATTTAGTATGCCTTCAGAGCCTGTGCTTTTAACCACCACACTATTGTGTAGCGTTCAGAGAACTCTCTGATGAGGTCACGTAGAAGATGTATTTTAAAAATGAAAGAAGAGCCCTGCAGTCAATCACAGATGAGTGCATATAGCAAGCACACAAAATGTCTGGGGGGCCTGCAGGTACAGTGTTGGGGACACTAAAGCCCAGAATGACTTCATGGTCATCAGAGATGTTAAGGACCACAAAATGCAGTGTGTGGCTATGTTTAGGCACAAAGAGAACATGAAACAGATAGGTCCACAGATTGGTGAAGTAGTGAATATAATGTTAAGAAAAAGCAGAACCACTCTAACCTCTCTTTTGTTTCTGTCTTATTTAGAAAGGGGCCTGCTCTTCAAATGTAAGGATAAGACAAGTTGTGATAAGAAACAGCTGTGAGGAAAGTGTCAGATGGCATCTGGCTTCTTTAGAGTAGAACTTAAATAGATCAAATCCAAGGGTGTTAAGAAAATTTGCTGAATTTGAGAAATTGTGGAGCATGTGAAAGGTGACAGAATACCCCGATTACAGCAGATATTCCTATTCTCAAAACAGAGTGAAGAAGAAATTCTAGAAACTACAGATTAATGTTAGATAATGAACCAATATGATAGTTAGCACATGGAAAAGAATATGATGAGTGCCAGGAGCCCACATGGTTCACAAGAGGGAGAAAAACTATCATAGGTGCCCAAGGACTACTGAAAGAAAATGAACAGGCCTTACCATGGAAGAAACAGGGGCACTATGCATATGTCCTTGTAGTTACCAATCAGAGACCAAGTCTTG
Source organism: Gorilla gorilla gorilla (assembly GCF_029281585.2). Lineage (NCBI taxonomy): Eukaryota > Metazoa > Chordata > Mammalia > Primates > Hominidae > Gorilla > Gorilla gorilla. Next base: position 143,053,434 of record NC_073230.2, read on the forward strand.
CCACAGTCTCAAATACCTTTGTTTGGTTTACAAATTGGTATGAATATATATTTTTTAACTTAGCTCTTATGTCCTAACAAATCAAGGTTTACCAGTATCAGCCCACTGTTTCTCTGAAAATCAAATTTGACTTAATCCAGCAAGGGAACATGCAAAACTTTAAGTTTCACTTTTTAAAAGTGAATGTTCTGATGAATGAGCCTTAGAACAAAGAGAGCTAAGCTTTTCTGCCTTGATAGGTGGTTCCTTCTCAATTTCATACCTTTAACCTAATTGCCAAAGGCTTGCTTGAGGCTTGGTGGTCTAACCTGTGGAGCCCAGAAGTTGTAACACACTGAGTGTGCTCATGGGCATGGACTTTGTTTGGAAGATACATTCAGTCTTAAGCTGAAGCTTTTACAGAATAATTGAAGGCAGCTCCAAATTGAGTGAACTTGCTAAGAAGTCTGTTTTGATGGGGTCTACATCTTTAACCTGGGATTCTAGAAAATAGTAGAGAAACCCATGGCATACTTTTCTAAAAAGTTAAAAAGTAAAATAGTCCTGTGAAACATTTTCTGAAAGGAAGGTTGAATCTTCTTTGCAAGGGCGTCTTGTGTGTGTTACTGAGAATAAGAGCAATTCATAATGTGTTCAGTATTCACTAAATCCAAAAAAAAAGATACTAGAGTTTATATAGCAAAAATAATGAAGAGAAAGGAGAAAGCAAATCACTTGCTTCCAAATAAATATTATTTATATAGATTTTCCTCCCACTCGTCCTCAGCCTATAGGAACGGTGCCATAATTTGAATGTTTGACTTCTATCCCTGCCTTGGCTCACAGCTAGAGAGTGGAGTGCAGTAGGAACTTGTTTGCTGTGACCAAATCTTTCCTTTTCAAAGATAGTGGTTTGCGAGCAGCTGGTTTTTTGTTTGCTTTGGGTTGGTTTGTTTTGTTGTTGTTGTTTGTTTGTTTGTTTTTGTGTGTGTGGTTTTTTGTTTGCTTTGGGTTGGTTTTGTTGTTTGTATTTGTGTGTGTGTGTGTGTGTTTTAGCAGCAGAACCCTTTCTTCCAGCAGAATTTTACTGTAAAATCTGAATTGGGTAACAAATCAAAGTGGAGCCTCTCTGACTAAGGAAGCAGGGAAGGCAAGATGGAGAGAATGGAGACTGAAAAATGTTAAATTGAATTAAGTTTGGCCCAAAGCTGCCTCTGTACATGTTTTAAGTTTGACCTAAAGGTTTCTTTGTACATAGTGAACTGTAACCTAACTTGATGTGCAAACAGACTAGAACTTACTCTTGTAACAGGTAGCTGAGTCTCAGCCAGTCACAGCAGCCAAGCTTCAGTCAGTGATAGGCAGCCAGCTCTTCAACCCAGGTTCAAATGAGGCAAACACTGAGCTTTAACCAAGTATGTGTCCTTTGTACATCCCTTCCGTTACATGTCACTTCCTTTTCTCTGGCTATAAATATAATCTACACATGTGGTAGAGCAGAGCATTCTGAACCATTTTTGGTCTGGGCTGCTGCACTATTCTAGAATCACAAATAAAAGCCAGTTGAGATCTACGTTTATTGTAATTTGGTCTTTTAACAGAGATTAGGAACTCTGCAGGGCACTTTCCAAAAATCCTTGCCTTAGAGGTTGCAGCATTGCATTAAAGGTAGCCCAGAGATCCTTGGTAACCCTTCCTCTCACTACTTCCTGCTCCAGTCTTCTCTGAGATTTAAAGCGCCATAGTTCAAAAATGTCTCAGGAGTAGAACGTTACATTCATTCATCAAGGCTCAGTGGGGAGAACAGAAACCATTTTAGGTATTTCAAGCAAGAAGGAATTTAATGTAGGGAATAAGATGTTTTAGAAATTGCTGAAAGGGCTTAGACAGCCGTTGGAAGGATACAAAAAGCAAGGAATCTAGCTGCTGCCTTTCAGGATAATCAGGAAATGCAGCCGGGGATTTCACCTTCCTGCTGCGAGGAAGCAGCTGTCTGCAGGAGCTCTTCTGGAAGCTGCTGCAAGCTTCTGACTTGCCAGCTGCCTGAGCATCTTTCTGCCACTGTAAGAAGAGAATCCTGCCTTCCCTTTCTTTTTGCCTTACACAGCTTTTGGGAGTGCATCTCAATGGCAGAATCCAAACCCAAAACCCCTACTGGCAAGAAGTTGTAAATGTTCCTATGCTTCCAGGAAAGTGGCTAGAGGTGACACTGAGTTGACAACAGACAAAGCACAAGGGTATTTTCCCATTTCACTCTGTACAGTAAATTTAGTCTAGAGTAATAGGAAGGTGAACGTATTTCCAAGAAAGCAGATAAAATAACAAGTCTCCTGTGGTAGTAAATATAAAAAGAATCTTTCCAAAATAATCCTGATTCAGCTGTTTTAAGCCTTAGTGGAAAATCTGATTTGTCAGTGTTTTTATGTATATATTAAAATAATTTATAATCCAATTTCTGTCTCTTCAGGTGAATATAACACAATTTCTATCATTTCAGGTCAATACTTCATAGGTATCATAATGGCTGTTTAGATTCAGAATCATTACTATCTTACCTTTACCACCACGTAAAGGTAATCACACTCGAGTGTGATTACACTCAAGTAATCTTCTTCCCTTCTCATAGTGCCTCTTTGGCAGAAAGGAAATAAACGGTGGTCAGGAAATAAATGCTGATTCCAGGCCCTGTTTGAGTAAGGCAGACATGATCTCTCAATCACATGAACAATTTCCAGGCTTTGGTGAATATTCTTTGAATTCCTAAAATAACCCCTAAGTTGCGGCTGGGTGCGGTGGCTCACGCCTGTAATCCCAGCACTTTGGGAGGCCCAGGCAGGTGGATCATGAGGTCAGGAGATCGAGATCATCCTGGCTAACATGGCGAAACCCTGTCTCTACCAAAAATACAAAAAAAATTAGCCGGGCGTGGTGGCAGGCGCCTGTAGTCCCAGCTACTTGGGAGGCTGAGGCAGGAGAATGGTGTGAACCTGGGAGGCGGAGCTTGCAGTGAGCCAAGATCGCACCACTGCACTCCAGCCTGGGCGACAGAGCGAGACTCTGTCTCAAAAAAAAAAAAAAAGAACCTAGCTTGGCAGACATCCTTTCCTTGGAAAGGGAGATGCTTGTCATTCCTCAAAATAATGTTAAAAACACTGATTTATCTCCTCCCGCGCTGCTCCTCAACATCATTCCTGGCTTTCCTACCAATCTACCACCTACCTCATGCCTGAAGGCCATCTCTACCACTGAACTGGCGACTGGAGAAAGGCATTCTCCCCTTTTTATGTATGAAAAGATAAAATTTGAACCTGCCCTCTGCCTTAATCCCTTTTCTCTCCTGCGTGTTTTCACTGATTTAAACGTTGCCAGAATCCTGTGCTGTTCTCATACTTCTATGATTCCTTATTTTAAGTTCAAAATGTCATGATCTTACCCAGTGTGTATGTTTAATGGATTAATGTATCATTTTCTTTCTGGCCATTAGCCACATGAACAACTAGGCCCACAGCTGTGAGATTTCTTGCAAGGTTTTTCAAGGAGTGAGAGGATGAGTCTAGGAATCTCACTCTTCCAGGATCCTCACCAGGGGGTTCAATAAAGATCACTTCAATGTGCTGAGCACTTACTATGTGCCAAAGGTTGTTCTAAATGCTTTATGTGTTTTATATCATTGAATCCTTACAATGACCCTTTGAGGCTGAAAATGTAGTCACTTCAATAAACAGGTTTAACGATTTCCCCAAGGTTATCCAGTTAGTAAGTGGTTGAATCATAATGTAACTACTACTTTCTGGGCCAATCAAAAAGAAATGGTTGTCAATCCAAAAGAAGTGTTGTACGTAGGAATTTGGTTCTTAGTTAATAGGAGAATACTCATATCCTTTTACTTAGCGAAAAATATTTAGATTTTGAGGCAATATCCTGAAATTGTATAGTCAACTGATAGAGATGATTGCTTCTCCATGTAGCTTACTCTCAACTGGCATAAACACAGATTGATTATTAATCTTTTACCTTTTTAAAAATTGATTCTGGAAGCATCTATATGAACTGTTAATTATTCTAGGGATTATATGGCAAAACTGGAATGGATGTGTGAATAGTATTCACGTGTTACTAACGTATAAAGACAGAAATATAGTCATATATTATTAACCTTCACAAAGCATTAGTCAATATGTGTATCACGCCACCTCATCAATCAGCCTGCACAGGGACTGTCTGACACCAGAGAGATTAAAGGGGAGGTACTTAACTATTATCTTCACCACATGCTGAGAGGTGGCCACACTTGTCCTCACTGAGTAGAAATTGTCTTAGCAAGATTTACACCTGCAAAGTCTGTACCATGTGTCAACGAGTTAATTATCTATTTTTTACTTCTAACATGCTTCAGAGGAGCCCCCACCAATTACACAGCTACTCATGGTGATGATCTGTGTACTTGGTGGCAGGGTCAGCTTCTTCTTCCAGATAAATCAGTTGTCCAGATGTTATCCACATGGCAGTCAGAGTGGCCATGGCTTCTAAGATTCTGCCTATTTTCCTCTGCAGTCTCGATGGCTCTCAGATTTTGCGATCAAATGTATAAAGCTAGTGTCATTGTTTCAGTGCCCACATAAAACTGTAGATGGAGTGAAAAATACTGGGTTTTTAATTTACAAGAAAATACAACTCCATAAAAAAGTGGGCAAAGGACATGAACAGATATTTTTTTAAAGAAGACAGACATGCAGGCAACAAGAAAAAAAAGCTAAATATCACTGATCTTTAGAGCAATGCAAATGAAAACCACAATGAGATACCATCTCACACCAGTCAGAATAACTATTATTAAAAAGTCAGAAAAATAACAAATGCTGGCAAGGTTGTGGAAAAAAGGGAACACTTATACACTCTTGGTGGGAGTGTAAATTAGTTCAACCATTGTGGAAAGCAGGGTGGCGATTCCTCAAAGGGCTAAAAACAGAACTACCGTTCTACCCAGCAATCCCATTACTGGGTATATGCCCAAAGGAATATAAATAGTTCTACTATAAAGACATATATATGTATGCAAATGTTGACTGCAGCACTGTTCACAATAGCAAAGACATGGAATCAACCTAAATGCCCATCAATGGCAGATTGGATAAAGAAAATGTGGTACATATATACCATGGTAGACCATGCAGCCATAAAGAAGAACAAGATCATGTCTTTTGATGGAACATGGATGGATCTGGAGGCCATTATCTTTAGCAAAGTAATTCAGGAACAGAAAACCAAATACCACACGTTCTTACTTATGAGTGGGAGCTAAATGATGAGACCTCATGGACACAGAAGGGAACAACAGACTCTGGGCCCTACTTGACGGTGAGAGGAGGGAGAGGATCAGAAAAAATAACTATTGGGTATTAGGCCTATGCCTGGGTGACAAGACAATCTGTACAACAAACCCCCGTGACGCAAATTTACCTATATAACAAACTTGCACATGTACCCCTCAGCCTAAAATAAAGGTTTAAATTAAAAAGATACGGGCCGGGTGTGGTGGCTCACGCCTGTAATCCCAGCACTTTGGGAGGCTGAGGCGGACGGATCACGAGGTCAGGAGATCGAGACCATCCTGGCTAACACGGTGAAACCACGTCTCTACTAAAAATACAAAAAATTAGCCGGGTGTGGTGGCGGGTGCCTGTAGTCCCAGCTACTTGGGAGGCTGAGGCAGGAGAATGCTGTGAACCCGGGAGGTGGAGCTTGCAGTGAGCCGAGATCATGCCACTGCACTCCAGCTTGGGCGACAGAGTGAGACTCTGTCTCCAAAAAAAACAAAACAAAAAAAGATACTGGGTTTTTGTTACTTATTCAACACCTTTATTGAGGAGGAGGAGGAATTGCCATGTATTAGCAATTGTGTGTCAAACGCTGTTCTAAGCCTTTATATAGTTTCTCATTTAATCATCAGAATCCTATGGGTCAGATAGGATGATCCTCCTTTCACAAGTGGCAAATCTGTTACAGAGAACTTCTTCCAAATAGTATAATATATGAGAAAGTCGGAAATATGAACTCAGGTCAGTCCGCCTCCAAAGGACCACCTTCCTGTTCACTATACTTGGTACTTACCTGCCGGTTTCAGAAAACACGTTATGTGTTAGGGATACAAAGATAAAAGCGAGGTTGTACCTGCTATTGCTTAAGAGGTATGATAGTCTGTTCTTGCACTACTATAAAGAAATACCTGAGACTGAGTAATTTGTAAGAAAACAGATTTAATTGGCTCATGTTTCTGCAGGCTATACAGAAAGGACAGTGCTAGCATCTGCTTCTGGGGAGGCCTCAGGAAGCTTCCAGTCATGGCAGAAGGAAAAGGGGAGCAGGTATCTCACATGGCAGGAGCAAGAGGCTGGATATTCACACGCTTTAAACAACCAGATCTTGCAAGAACTCATTCACTATTATAAGGATGGCACCAAGCCCTAAGGGATCCTCCGCCATGACCCAAACACCTCCCACTAGGCCCCACCTCCAACATTGGGAATTACATTTCAACATGAGGTTGAGAGAGGACACATTTCCAAAGTATATCAAGAAGGTAATGAGTATTTCAACTTAGATCCAAATTTATGAGTGATGCAGCTGCCTCAGAAAGAAACCCATGCAATAAAGCAACTGGAAAAAGTTAAGTTGAAGAGGAACTCCATATGGGACTTCCAATTCAACTGCTTTAGTTCTATTTCCGCTTACTTGCTGTATCATATTGGGAAGTGTGCTTTATTTCTGTTTGGTTCAGTTTCACCATTTGTAAATGGTCCTAATGTTTCCAATTTACCCAGTGAATAAGCCATTCCCTAAGGCTCTTTGGAAGATTTACATATACTTAAGCTAGAAGGATCCTGTTTGAACACAGAGACAAATGTTACCTCTCTGCCATGTAATATTTTTGCCTCTAAAATTCTGCTAAGCTTAAATCTGTGTCCCTTATTCATCCAAAATACCTGGTTAAGTATTGGTTAACACTTTTAGATGCTCTTTGATGCAGGGTTTTACAGAAATACAAAAGGCTTACAAAAGTCCATGGAAATCTGATACAGCACCACAATACTGCTTTTCAACAGAACAGGAGCTGTTCATTAGCCCCCACTCCCCTACCCACCCTGTTTCTCTTTCATATCCGGCAGGAGCTGAATTGGCCACACCATACGCTTTTTTAGCAAATGATGAGTTTTTTTACCAAGCCTTAGGGAGGGTTATTTGGAATAAGGGAAAAATCAATCTTAATGTTTCTCCCCAGGACTGAAAGACACTGAAGTCTGTACTATCAATCACAAGGTATAAAAAACATGTGTCTAGGCTGGTTTGCACTGTATGCAGATAGGACCCCAAAGCTAAACATCCTTGGGGACCTAGGGCTTGCTCAGACTTGTTACCATCAAGCACTGTTTCCTGAGTAACCAGATGCAATTTTCTCTCTGCAGAGCTGTGCAGTGTGTAGTGTGTACTCTTGGCTCAGAACTGGCCTCTTATCCTGTGGTAGCCTAAGGGAACGACTATCCATTTCTACTTTGGCTGTTATTTTTGTTTTGCTCATCAGAATGGGCCTTGCATGAATCTCCTTTGTTCTTTCTATATAGTTTGATATTTGGAATAATTCTTCCATTTCAGACGCTCATATCCTTCCTGGAGCTTTAGTTTCTTACCCTGAAACAGAATAATGTTCCAGGTGAATGAACTATTTGGAAGACATTAAGTTAAAGGCATTGTGAAAATATAATGAAAAAAATGGTTATAAAACTCTTTGATTTGTCCTTAACTTGAAGATAAAATTCAACAAACATTATCAGCAGTCTGCTGAGAGTAAGGAAGAGCTATACACTGAGAGATGCCAGGAAGAAGTAGTTATTGTTTTTGTTATCACAGATCTCACAATCTACTAGGAATGCTGTGGGCAAATACAGTGCAAGATGAAATGTGCTAAGTCCATAGGAGAGAGGCAGAGTGTTACCAGGGCTTGAAGGATGGCCCTTAGCTTTGTTGCAGGCACAGTGCAAGGTGCCACATCTCCCATTTGGTCCTCACAACAACTCCCTAAGTTGTGTATTTGAGGAAAACGAGACTTAGAGTTGTTAAGAAATTTGTTCTAGAGGTAATAAAAAGTGGAAGAATAAATTATATTCCTCGGGGAAGCAGCAGGAAAAAGTATGGTTTCATAGAGATGAAAACGTCTCTTAAGCAGCAGAGTTTGGTTTTTACTCTTTTTTGGGAGGCTCATAATAGTATATTCTCAAACGAATGTTGAGACATCTAAGACATTAAGCTGGGCAGTGAATGGAACAGGTATATCTTTTCTTCCCCCAAGAGTTAATGTTTGTAGTTAGGGTAATATAAGATATTTCAGAGGAAGCATTCTAAGAAACACTAAAAAGTTATATTGTCCATAGTCTTATGACCAGTGGTTGGGGGAAGGTGTAACACATGATCATTTAAATAACAAATGGTACCACATAAAAGAAAGTAGGTCTCTGCCTCCTATACCCAAATATAAAACATCCCCTCTGTGAAAGTTCATTATACAAATTGGGTCATTCTTGTCATCCCCAACTAAATCAAACTCAAGAGGCCACAGGTAAAATCACTCTGTGTACATTACACCTGCTCCAAGAATTGAATGTTCCACAAGCCCAGCTGCTGAAATGGCCTGCTGTAACTCTAAGGCCAGTTTTACCTAGAAGCTGCTTAAACAACCTGCTGTGACTCTAAGATTGCTTTTATCTACCGCCATCACTCCCAGTCAGAGCTTGACAGCTACCAGAAGCTCCTCTAGGGCCAATGAGCTTTCTTTTAAAACAATATGTAATGTTTGTCTTTCTCGTAAGACTCTTAACCTTCTCTTTGTTCTTTGGACATGTCACAAACCACCCATTCTCTGTGTATGCCCCAAATTGCAATTCTTACTTTCCAAATAAAATATTTTAAATTTAGACATTCATCTCTATATTTTGTCTGACTTCAACACCTCCGTATTCAGGAAGCATTTTTTAAATATAAATATATTACCAATTATGTGACTAGACCATAGAACAGCACATATAATTAAGACACCTTCTCCCGATCCTCCAGTTCCCTCATTCTTATCCTTTTTTCCTTCCTGATAATTTCTTCCACTTTTCTCCATCCCAGTTCTTAATAAATCCCTTTCATCTGCTCTTCTTCTTCTGTAAAAGTGGGCAAAAGAGAGAGAGCAGTGAAAAGGCAGGGAATGATTGCTCCGTTATTGAGATGTAAAAGGATTCATTGGTTGGATGTTGTGCCTCAGAGCATAGGCTTTATTTCCACATCTGGCTATACACATGTGTATGCATGCATAGGACCTAATCTGACTAATGTGCATTATGTCCCCATCCTTTGGAATCAGAATATCAGTGAGCATGGTGGTTTTCAAAATCAATTGATTTTGCTATTAATAGTTCAAACCTAAAATTTCTGGGATCTGTGAAAAGAGGTAGTTATTACTTGGAGGCAGAAGAACTATTGCTTCTGAAATAGGAAGCAAAATGAAGAGAGCTTTCCAAACGTGTTTCTTAGATAAGGCCCATCCTTATGTAGAAACATAGCAAAAGAACTTAAAACTAGATTATAGATGGTTTGGAAGATGGGAAAGAACAAGTAAATACATGAATTGCTAGTAGTGGCAGAAGCCAAGTACTGTTGGGAAAAGAGTAGTAGCTTTGGAAAAAGGGACTCAGGAAAAGAGTGATCAAAAATAGTTACCATGAAATTTTAGTTTGGCGTAATGACTTAGTTCAAGAAGAAAGGACATCTCTATTCCAAGAAAGTTCAAATCAAATGTTAATAAGCTGCTACGTACTTTAGCATGTGAAGATCACCCCTCTGTTCCAAAAACCGGTAGGCTTCATAAATAAATAATTTATTTCTTAAACATGTATTCAGTGCCTACAGTGTACAAAGCACTGGGGTAAGGAAAGATTAGTTTGTACAGGTTTGCAAATAATTCAAGGCAATAAATAAAATGTAGGGACAGTAGTACAGAGAAATTATGAAGACTGGGGGTAGAATTAGCTGGCATTAAAGCTCCAGCTTGGAACTGGAGTATTATGGTGTCTGACACTCAAATGTGACCCCAGTGTTAGGCTTGATAGCAGCATATCCCTTAGGCATTTAAGGAGAGGAAAGAAGTTAGATGGAGGGGCTCCTGTCACTGTCCCCATTGACTTTGTAGGCCTCGTGAATCCTTAATATCACAGGCCTAATGAGCATTCCTATTTTTGTTTTTTTTTTTAAGTATTTAGTTTTGTCCAGGCAACAACATCAAAGGATTTCAGAGTTGTCTTAAGACCTAGTAACATATTGCTATAGAAGTTAGGAAGGTACTACTAATAGTTTTCTGAATAGGAAAACTGAAGATTAAAAATTAAATATTTTGGGGCTGGGCAAGGTTCCTCACGCCTGTAATCCCAGCACTTTGGGAAGCTGAGGTGAGAAAATCATTTGACCCCAAGAGTTTGAGACCAGCGTAGGCAACATAGCGAGACCCTTTCTGTACAAAAGAATTAAAAAATTAGCCAGGCATGGTGGTGCTCACCTGTAATCCCAGCTACTTGGGAGATGAGGTGGGAGGATTGCTGTCTTAGAAAGAAAGAAAAAGAGAGAGAAAGAAAAGAAGGAAGGGAGGAAGGGAGAAAAGAGATGGAAGGAGGGAAGGAATGAAGGAAGGAGAGAAAGGAGGGAAGCGGGGAGGGAGAGAGGAAGGAAGAAGAAAGGAAAGAACTTATTTTATCCCAAGTTAGAGTAGAAAACTGTGTGGTGTCTTTCACCTCTGTACAAATAGGAAGAGGATTTGGAAATCATTATTATACCAAAATTTGATCTTCTAAAATGTTTTCAATGAGAAAATCTCATGGGATCATTCTTCACTGTCTTTTTCTATCTTCTAGAAAGTTTGAATTCACAGTGTTAACCTTTCCTTTCCTGCCGAGATAACCATCTTTCCCTTTTCAATTTCTCACTTGCCTGACAGCTGATACCAGTCTAAGCTAATGTTGTAACAATTTTAGATAATATTGCAGATGCACAAGGACATCCTCATATGAATCAATTAAAGAAGTCACAGTAAGTTGCCATTGAAAGTGTGGCAGCTGCATCCTTGAAAGCAGATGCTCTTCTGGGTCTGAATGAGTCCAATTTTAACTAATTTTAAGACCTAAACAGATTTCAGTCTGGTTAATATTAGGATGTGGAACCACTTGAGACATCCTAATGTCCTAGTCTGATTAATTCTCCATGACAGTTTGTGTGTTGACTTTCCTTGAGAGATGCTGGGTACTTAATGCCAGGCATTTTTATGTCAGTCGTAAAGAGAGACCCCAAGTCGTGGCTGCAGCAACGCACACTGACAACTCGTGAAATTGAAGTGGCTTCTAACAGCAGCATACTTGGGGTATAGGGATTCACCAGAATTGCTTTAAACTGCATTTCTGTTAGATTCCTGAATCCCCAGAAACAGGCTATAATGAACTACTTCCCCATCCCTATTCTCTCTCTAGATTATACTCAGAAAACTAAGGAGAAAGTTAGAGTTGTAAATGGCAAGTTCCTCCTTCTTTTTTCTGATTTTTCTTTAACAATCTGTTATTACGTTCTTTGTCATATTGCATTGGTCAGTTTAATTAAAAAGGCATTGATTGAGCTTCTGTAATGCCTCTAGTTATTCTGCCGGCCTTGAATGGGGGAAAATATATATAATACATAATTCTTTCACTGAAGTAATTAATGATCCGGAAGGGAGACATAGTTAATGGAATATACCTTCTATTCTAGAATTGAGAGGGGTAGGGGAACATCCAGAAGAGCCATTGACCCTTCCTGGGGAATCAGAAAAGACTTTCTGAGCCAGAGAAGGCATGAATAGTTTTGAAAGAGGAGTAAGAGCCATCAAAGGTGTAGAATCATGAGACAGCATGATACGTTTAGGAAATTTGCTTTAAACAGGTGGTAAATCAAAGGGCCCAGGGTTGGAGAGGGGATACGCTGAAGACAAAAAAGAAAGTGGTAAGAGATGGAGAAAATCTGGAGGGTTGGACAGAAATAAAAAATCTTGGAAAGCTTTGCTAAGGAGCTTAGACTTGATCATATAAGCCTTGGGAAACACTGATGTTATTTATACAAGAAATTAACATAGTCAAATTTGTGTTTTGGGTAAATAACTTATCTGACTCATATTTAATTAGATAAAAGGGGGCCAGGTAAGAAGCAGAGACACCAGTCAGGTAACTATTGCAGTAGTCCATGGAAGAGATGGGGTCCAAACCAAGAAAGTGGCAGTAGATAACTGAAAAGAAAAAATAAATATTAAGAAAATATTTGTAAATAAAATTGGTACAAATTATTCTTTGCTAGAGAGAGTCAAAAATTACACTCATGTTTGCAGCGTGGATTCCCAGATTGATATATCACCTATAAAAAGAGAATTCAGGATAGAGAACAGATGCTAAAGAAAGATAATGAGTTTAGTTTTGAACACATTGCATTTGAGTTGCCTATGGGATATACAGGTAGCAGTATCTTGCAAATCATTAATCAAAATAAGGTTTAGGAGCCATCATTTCATGGATAATAGTGTAAACAATGAAAAGGGATGAGCTCACTCAGAACATATTGGCAAGTAAGGAAAACCACTAGAGGAAAAAGTCCCAGAAACACCGGCATTATGGATGGACTAAAGGAAGGGGATTCAGTGAAGGTAACTATGGAAGAAATGCCAGAGAGAGAAAACAACACCCGGAAGAGTATGCCATATAAGCCAAAAGAAGATGATTTCAAGAAGTAAAGGGCCAATGAATTCAGAGATAGCAGAGAGCCTGCATGAGATGAGGACTGAAGAGCAGCCAGTAGATTTGGCAATTACAGTATCGTTGATGGCTATTACCAGAAAAGTTTTGAATAAAAAGGTGAGGGCAGAGTCAGATTGTGGCACACTGAAGAGTTAATAGGAGGTGGGACTGGAGAAAGTCAGTGTTGAGATTCTTTTGAAGTCTTTGTTGAGGACTAATAGGGAGCAGGTAGGACAAAGGGCCTGAGGAGAACAGCGTGAGTTTGGAAAAATTGCTGAGAAAGGGAAGGAGCTAGCCAAGCACCAGGGAAACGATTAACAAGTGGTACCACAAGCTATTTTTGAAATTAAAATCCAGAACGTTTTAGTGGCAACAATCTATACATTTTTGTCTTTTTAAATTAATATATTATAGCTGTATGTATTTCGGGGGTACATGTGATATTTTGATAAATGTATACAATGTATAATGATCAAATCAGGGTAACTGGGATATCCATCACCTGAAACATTTATCTTTTCTTTATGTTGAGAACATCACAATTCTCTTCCATCTATTGTGAAGTATACAATAAATTATTGTGAAGTATAATTACCGTATGGTACTGTCAAATACTAGAACTTATTTCTTCTAAGTGTATTTTTGTGCCCATTAACTAACTTTCCCCTCCCCCCCCCCACCCCCTTTTATTTCTCAGCCTCTGGTAATCACCATTCAGCCTCCATGAAATTCCCTGTTCAGGTGCCACATTTGAGTGAGAATGTGTGATATTTGTCTTTCTGTGCTAGCTTATTTCACTTAACATGATGACCTTCAGTTCCATCCATGTTGCTCGAATGACAGGATTTTATTCTTTTTGTTTGTTTGTTTTTGAGATGGAGTCTTACTCTGTAGCCCAGGCTGGAGTGCAGTGGCGCAATCTCGGCTCACTGCAACCTCCACCTCCCGGGTCCCTGTTCAAGCAATTCTCCTGCCTTAGCCTCCTGAGTAGCTAGGATTACAGGCACGTGCCACCATGCCCAGCTAATTTTTGTATTTTTAGTAGAGATAGGGTTTCAGCATGTTGGCCAGGCTGGTCTTGAACTCCTGACATCGTGATCCACCCGCCTCGGCCTCCCGAAGTGCTGGGATTACAGGCATGAGCCACCGTGCCCCACCAGGATTTTTTTTTAATGGGTGAATAACATTCCATTGTATATATCTACCACATTTTCTTCCACCATTCATGAATTGGTGGATATTTAGGCTGGTTCCCTATTTTGGCTATGGTGAATAGTGCTGCAACAAACATGGGAGTGCAGATGTCTCTTTGATATACCGATTTCCTCTCTCTTGGATATACCCAGCAGTGAGATTGCTGGCTCATATAGTAGTACTATTTTTAGTTTTTGAGGAAACTGCATGCTGTTTTCCATAATGGTTATACTAATTTACATTCCCACCAACAATGTATGAGCATTCTTCCTTCTCCACATCCTCACCAGCATTTGTCTTTTTTATAATAGTCATTCTCACTGGTGTGAGATGATGCCCCCTTGTGGTTTTTATTTGCAGTTCCGTAATGATTAGTGATGTTAAGCATTTTTTTAATATACCTGTTGGCCATTTGTATGTCTTCTTTTGAGAAATGCCTATTCAGGTCTTTTGCCCATTTTTATAGTCAGATTATTTGTTGGTTTTTTTTTGTTTTCGTTTTTTGTTTTTTGTTTTTGCTATTGAGTTGTTTGAGTCCCTTACATATTCTGGTTATTAATCCCTTGCCAGGTATATAGTTTGAAAATAATTTGTTTCATTATATATGTTGTCTCTTCACTTTGTTGATTGTTTCCTTTGCTTTGTAGCAGCTTTTTTGGCTTGGCGTAATCCCATTTGTTTATTTTTGCTTTTGTTGCCTGTGCTTTTGAGGTCTTACCCAAAAATCTTTGCCCGTATCAATGTCCTGTAGCATTTCCCCAATGCTTTTTTCTAGTAATTTCATAGTTTTTAGGTCTTATGTTTAAATCTTTAATCCATTTTCAGTTGACTTTTTTAATAAGTTAAAAAATGAGCATCTAGTTTCATTCTTTGGCATACAGATAGCCAGTTTTCCCAGTGCCATTTATTAAAGAAACTGCCCTTTCCCCAGTGTGTGTTCTTGGTGCCTTTGTCAAAATGAATTGGCTGTTAAGTGTGTGAGTTTATTTCTGGGTCCTCTATTCTGTTCCATTGGTCTATGTGTCTGTTTTTTATGCCAATACCATGCTGTTTGGGTTACCATAGCTTTGTAGTACAATTTGAAATCAAAGTAGTGTGATGCCTTCAGCGTTCTTGTTTTTGCTCAGGATTGCTTTAACTATTCTGGGTCGTTTGTGGTTCCATTTGAATTTTAGGATTCTTTTTTCTATTTCTGTGAAGAATGTCATTCCATTTGAATTTTAGGATTCTTTTTTCTATTTCTGTGAAGAATGTCATTGGTATTTTGATAGGGATTGCATTGAATCTGTAGGTTGCTTTTGGTACTATAGACATTTCAATAATATTAATTATTATTTCAATCCAGGAGTGTGCATATCTTTCCATTTTGTGTGTGTGTCTTCAATTTCTTTCATCAGTGTTTTATAATTTTCCTTGTAGATGTCTTTTACTTTGATTAAATTTATTGCTAGGTTTTTCTTATTGTAAATTGGATTTTTTTTCTTGATTTCTTTGGTGGATTGATTGCTGTTAGCATCTAGAAATGCTACTGGATTTTTGTTTTGTTTTGTTTTGTTTTTTTGATACAGGGTCTGACGCTGTTGCCTAGGCTGGAATGCAGTGATGCAATCTCAGCTCACTGCAACCTCTGCCTCCCAGGCTCAAGGGATCCTCCCGCCTCAGCCTCCTGAGTAGCTGAGATTATAGGCACCCACCACCAAGCCCGGATAATTTTTGTATTTTTATTAAAGACAGGGTTTCACTATGTTGGCCAGGTTGGTCTCTAACGCCTGGTCTCAAGTGATCTGCCCGCCTTAGGCTCCCAAAGTGCTGGGATTACAGGCATGGGCCACCGCACCTGGCCTGATTTTTGTATGTGGATTTTGTATCCTGCAACTGTACTAAATTCATTTACCAGTCCTAAGAGTTTTAGGGTGGAGTCTTTAGGATTTTCTAAATATAAGATCATGTCATCTGCAAACAAGGATAATTTGATTTCTTCCTTTCTAGCTTGGATGCCGTTTCTTTCTTTAATCTTACCTAATTGCTCTGGCTAGGATTCCAGTACTGTGTTGAATAAAAGTGGTGAAAGTGGGCATCCTTATCTTATTCCAGAACTTAGTGTAGGGCTTTCAATTTTTCCCCATTCAGTATATTAGCTGTGGGCCTGTCATAGATGGCCTTTATCATGTTGAGTTATGTTCCTTCTATACCCAGTTTCTTGAGAGTTTTGATCATGAAGGGATGTTGAATTTTATCAAGAACTTTTTCTGGCATCTGTTGAAATGATCATATGATTTTTGTCCTTTATTCTGTTGATGTGATGTATCACATTTATTGATTTGCATATGTTGAACCATCTTTTCATCCCTGGGATGAATCCCACTTGATCCCAGTGAATGATATTTTTAATGTGTTGTCAAATTCTATTTGCTAGCACTTTGTTGAGGATTTTTGCATTTATATTCATCAGGGATATTGGCCTGTAGTTTTCTTTTTTATTGTTACGCTTTGTCTAGTTTTGGTATCAGCGAACAATATGTTCTTTTGTTTTCCTGTCAAATGATGAGTTGTAGAATTGACTCAATGTTACATGATTTTTAGGACAATTATAGTGAAAGAAAAGTATTCAAGGGAGTTGAGGTTTATGGTCAAAGAGTAGCTCAGGGAATCAACCATGCAATCCATGCTGAGGGTCCTAAGAGGGACTTTTTCTACCAGGAGAAAATGAAGGGATTACAGCATTAAAGTTATAATGGAAATGAGGGTGGGAGAGAGTTGAAAGAAGAAAAGTTTTTGATCTGAGAATATGATACTAGAATTTACAATTTCAGAGGTTGAAAACAGGATTTAACTTGGCAGCAAGTTATTAATATATATTTTTAATTTGCAGTGATTTAAAGAGGTGTTTGTTTTTCTAATATAGCAAAAAGTCTGAAGTCGAGCAGTTGCTTCTTTTGGCCAATGCTCCAACAATACTTAGTCCAGCACCTCTCTGATTCTTGGTCTTTTCCTCTTAATAGCAAGATGATGCAACTTCAGATATCTCAATCAAATCAGAAAAGCGAGGAAAGTGGGAGCAAGTGGTGGCCACAGCCTCAATCCTCCTTTTATCAGGAAAAACAAAAGACTTCCCAAAAGCCACAAAAGACTCTACTTAGGGGGTCAGTGGACAGACTATGACACACGACCACCTCTAGCAACAAATAGGGCTGAGAATACAAATATTTAGCTTTCCAGAGTCTGTAGTGGAGTGAGCAAGGGAGAGAATGGAACTGGAAGTAACTGTCGGTTCGCCAAAAAGGCAGTGTCTGCTCCAAAGACCAATGTTCAGCTTCCTTTCATGGAACAATGTTTATGTAGTACAGAAAGCCACAATCATCCTGCCACAAACAGCTAACTAGGTGACTTAAAGATGCATGCTTTATGATGTTCCCCTCCCTGTGCCCATGTGTTCTCATTGTTCAACTCCCACTTATGAGTGAGAACATGCAGTGTTTGGTTTTATGTTGCTGTGTTAGTTTGCTGAGGATGATGGTTTCCAGCTTCATTGATGTCCCTGCAAAGGACATAAACTCATTCTTTTTTATGGCTGCATAGTATTCCGTGGCATATATGCACCATGCGTATCGGGGGGAGGAGGGCAAGGGGAGGGAGAGCATTAAGACAAGTACCTAATGCTTGCGAGGCTTAAAATCTAGATGATGGGCTGATAGGTGCAGCAAACCACAATGGCGCCTGAATAACTATGAAACAAACCTGCACATTCAGCACATGTATCCCAGAACTTAAAGTAAGCTAAAATAAAGATAAAAGATGGCATGCTTTATGCAGTGGTCACAGGAGGAACAGACATACTAAGAATGATCTGATGTCATCCATCCCTAGTATTAGGAAAACAGCTCAAAGTGCATGTCTTCATAAAGCGATCAAGCACTTACATATTTAAAGCCCAATACGCGTGGGCTCTGCTGATATGAAGGGTAATACTATAGATAAATATATAACAATGTAGCCTTTAAAGGGTATGTACAAGGTTTTGTGTGTGTGTGTGTGTGTGTGTGTGTGTGTGTGTGTGTGTGTGTGTGTGTGTTTCTAGTAATCTCATACCTTAACTGTAACCTCCCAAGCAGATTGTGTTAGCATTGCTTTTTTATAGATTTTCATTTGACATTGAAGAGCTAGTTAATTGCTTTTGTGGTGTCTTAGAATGCCATGCTTAGTATTTCTTTGCTCAGTATATTCTTTCTTGTTAAGAAAACTTTGTAAGTTTCAGTAAGCCCTGTGGAGTTCACAAGCCAACCTTCTAGTAGAGCTCTGGGCATAATTTTTCATGTTGCTTTAATAAAATGTTATCTTTTTGCCATAGATTATGGTCAGGTGAAATGTACAGTGTGCTATTACCTGAAACTACTTTTTACCTCACTCATTCTAAGTTTTACCTCAGCAGCTAATCTTGCCATAGACTTACTCAACTTAGATTTTTTTTTTATTTGTAATTTGACAGTGGTCAATTGCCACATGAGAAAATAGTGTATTTACAAAATAAGAAATGCGAATTTTTTAAGTTTCTTGGTGGGATTTGTCCAGAATGCCTTTGATGGAATTTGGTCTATTAGTATAGCTTTGGGCCTCAGACTAGGAGTGAGACTTCAAAGTCCAATTTCTGCCTCTTCTCATTGATACGTAGATAACTCTCCATGCTACAGTCACTATCACCCAATAGAGGAATTGAAGGGCTGAAAAGCCCTAAAATGTTTTGAAATATTATAGTTGTATAGTTGCTTTCCTCTAGCCTGTTCCATGAAAATATTGCAAAAGCAGTGATCTTGTCTTGGCGATCAAACAACATGATTAATGCTAACGTTAGAGAGGAGATGCAATGTCATACATCTAGGCTCCAGCAGATCAAGTTAGTAAACATCTAGGATGATACCAAGGCTAGCAATAATTTAAAATCTACATTGCTACATTCCCTTCCTCCTCACCCATCAGTTCCCTTGAACAACATTCTTTTTTTTTATGTTTGCCATGTTATTTGAATTTATTAGAGTCTGGTTCCACAGAGGAGAACTTAGCCTTACATGTTAGAAGCCTGGATTGTCTATCCAAGCCCTTTTCTGGACTTAGCAAAGTTTAAGAATGGATATAGTGCTGAAAGGTCATAAGTGTAGACACTACACACTACAGCAAGATGTTGGCTCTCTACCCTATAAGGTGAATGACCTTCTGAGTTAGTGATGCCTCACCAATTCCCATGTTCCCTAAGTCCAGAGAGCCTCTTTCTTCCAAAGGACTTTTTGAAAAAGAGAAGGATGTTCATACAGAAAAGCAAAACATATCAGAAATTGAATAAAGATTGATGGAATTATTTTGTAAGTATATGGTTGCTGTAATTAAGCTTAAGACCTAACCTGGACAAATCACTTGCTAAAGAATAATAATAATTGCTTATGTTTCTTGCTTATATTAAGTTTTATATGTTGTTATTCTAAGTGTTTTGCCTACATTAATTCATTTAACCCCATGATATAGATACTATTACCCTCACTTTACAAAATAAAATAATAAGGCAGAGAAAATTTAAATAATTAGCTCTTGGTCACGTAAAGTAAATGTTGGAGCCAGGACTTAAAGCCAAACTTTGAGGCTCTAGAGAGCTAAGAAAACTTTTGAATGAGATCACCAAATTATTGTTGGTTGGTAATCTTTGAGAAATTGTGAGGACATGGGGATACAATAGAAGTTTAGAGATAAACAAATGTAGTTTTTTGTTTTTGTTCAGCTTTTTTTTGAAGAAAATGTCTAAGTGGTGCTAAATATTCTAATAAATCGTTTTGGAAATATATAGAAGGTAGCTTTATCAAATTTTCCAGAAAGACCTTCTTAGGGCTTTTAGTTGGCCATAAGCTATATATGAGTTGAAGTGGAATACAGCACACTACCACTTCCACCTCCCAGAATTTAGGGAGGTGTAAAGCGTCATGGCATCTAGAAAAAGGGAATTGATCATTCTCTCTAGACTGGTCAGCCCCTTCTGTAGTATTTATTCTGTTTTGTCCTGAGTTCTACATTTCAAGGGAAATAGAGAAAAATTGGAATGTTTTGGTAGGTAAATTTTGAGAATTATAATTTAATTCAATCATTAGAAGAATGGGTGAAGAACTGTGGACATTCTGCCTAGAAAAGGGAAGACTTCAAGGAAGCCAAAAGAGGTATCTTCAATACTTGTAGTACTGACTCATGTGTGAAGATTACAAAGTTAGGTAAAATTAGAGCCAGTGATTAGAAGTTAATGAAGACAGATATTGGCTTGATGTAAGATGGTCAATTCTTTCGGAGATGGAACAGGCTGCCTTGAAAGGTATTGAGTTTCCTTTCGCCAGCATTTGTGTAAGTGTGCAGCCAGAATGTGGACAGCCACTTGACGGTGCACAGAAGATGGAGGCACAGACCAGATGGTTGGGCCACATGACAGTGAAGGCCTCTTCCAACTCTGAGTTTCTGTTTCTGTAGGTTGGTGCAAAAGTAATTATGGTTTTTGCCATTGAAAGTAATACTTTCGCACCAACCTAAATATTATTATATGAATTGATTCAAGATAAGCCACTGCACTTCTATGTGTAATCAAATATAGAAATTGTCTATTATGTCTTGGACTTCTAATGCTGCCAACACTAGTGTTAACCAAGCTAGTAAAAACAAGATGAACAGCAAAATAATATGTCATTTCAGAAAAATCTGTAGGCATCTAATGAAATGATTGGTGTTTTATCCTTACCTTTCAGTGCTTTCTCCTGCTCAAGACAGCCACACGAACACAGATCTCCCCCCAGTGTCAGAGCAGATCATGCAGACTCTCAGTGAACTTGCCAAATCGTTCCAGGATATGGCTGACCGCTGCTTGCTGGTCTTACATCTGGAAGTGAGGTATGATACAGACAAGCCCAGGACCTTGCAATTTGAATGCACTGCGGTTCATAAATCACTTGCTTATTTCCAGGCAGTATCACCGTAATTTCTGGCTCATATTTTTGACATTATCCCTTTTTACACTGAAAGTGATTTTTAGCTGTATTCAGTGATTATTTGAGCGCACAGTGTATTGTGAGTGTGGTGATTCAGAGCTGGCATGATCTATGAAATCAGGTCATCTCGATTGGAATGTCACTATCAACTGGCTAGGTGATCTTAGGTCAGTTAATTAACTTTACAAACCACAGTTTCCTTATTTTAAAAATGGAAATGGTAGTTTCTAACTTATAGAGATTTTATAAATGAAATAATAATTAGCACAATGTCAGCCACAAAGTAAGTGCTCAAAATATGGTAGCTTTGCTATTGTGGTGACTTTATTGTGATTGATATTTTTACTAAAGTGCTCTGCTAGTCAAGAAGGGAGTCACATTTGAAAAAGTAGAGGGAAACAGGTAAAAGAATTATACTAATATATTTTAGTTAACCCAGTATATCCAAAACAGCATTTCAGTAGGCAATCAACAGAAGTGATTGAGGTATTCAGCATTTTCTTTTGCACTAAGCTTTTGAAATCTGCACATTTTATACTTACAGCACATCACAATTTGGACTGGCCACATTTTAAGTGCTTGGTAGCTACATGTGCCCAGTACTAGCATAGTGGGCAGTTGCCAAGAGTGGCTGGGGCTGACTAGGAATGGGATTCTTTTCTTTAAGATAAAATGGTCAGAAGAAATGTGACAAAGTAACAAGAATGATCAGTCTGTACAAAGACCTAGAGGAAGAGAGTTTCAGACAGAAGGAGGCACACTCACAAAGGTCCTGAGACAAAATCAAGCTTGGCGGTTTTAAGAGCAGAGAGGAGGCTGATATGCTTGTAGGCTGATGAACAAGCTGGGTGGGGAGGACTGAAAGAATAAGGCACAGGAGACAGGCTGGAGCCCAATCCTGTGGAGTCATGAAGCCTGACACATTACAGGGTCTTACAGACCAAGTGAATCATTCAGATGTCATAGAAGCCATGGAAGAGTTTTAAGAAAGGGAGAGATATCAATTAATTAACATTTTTTAAAGGTCACTCTGGCTGTTGTATGGAAAAGGGATTGCAGGGAAAAATACAAATGGAAGCAGGGTGACCAGTTGAAAACAACTCTGAGCATCAAGGTGATAGAGGTAGAGATATGAGAAGCATAGGATTTGGGACATATGCTGAAGGTAGAGCTAATGAAGTTTGTTGATAGATTGTATTGGACACAGGGGCTGGTGCAATAAGAGGAAAGACTCAAGGAAAACCACTAGTTTGGGGCCAGAGCAACTGTGTGCCATTAACTGAGGGGAGAAACACTGAGGGAGGAGAAGGGTGGAAATCAAGTATGCCATTGAGAGATGTTCAGTTTGGGATGCTTATTAAACAACTAGGTAGCAAGTCAAAACATCAGGATCAGAAAGTGCATGGTGTGGTAATACATTCTATTCTGTATTGCTTTGGAACATGATTAACATTGATAGAATATTTTTCTTTTCATTTGAAGTCTTTACTAGATTTAGATTTTAAAAATGTAAATAGGACTTTGTTTGATAGGTGACCCTTGGGAATATGTTTGGACTCCAGTTAGAACTTGGATTCCTTTCCAGGGTGACTCCTTGTGTGTGCTACTTGCTTTTTATCCTTCATTACCATTGCCCAGTGAGTTACTTCCTTATTGCTTGTGAGAGCCTTGTGAGTGGAACAAGAGAAGTAACATTGCAGTTTTAGAATCTGTGTTACGTGGCATTATTCCTGATGTTATTTCTCACATTAAGCTGTCCAGAAATAAAGCTCTTTCTGTATATTTTCTGCTTTGTTTTACAATAATTTTCATATTTGGTATCTCTTTATTTACAAGTGGACAGAGAAATAAATCAGGTGTTTTCTATGAATAAATATTTGCAATAGATGGAAGGAAATGAAAAATACCAAGTAATATTCTAATGCCGCTGTTACCTGAGTTACAAAGGAAAACAAGGGAATACCAAATTAGTTACTATCACAACTCCTGGAATTTATACTATTGATCGTGTGCTTATACATATTCTACATTCAGAATTGTTTACTTATGTGTAGTTAATTCCAAGTGGGATATTTGCAACACATTTGAATAAGATCTTTTAAATCCTTAACCCCTATTCTGCCCTTTTGATACATCTTGGCAATACTCTTCTTAATACTGAACATGCTTTAGTCATTAATTTACAAGAAACTATACAGTGCTGTAGCACTGTTTGCTATATCTTCTTCAACATTAGTCTAAAAACAGAAAAATGTCATTTTTAAGAATGAATATCAAAAAAGACTGAATTTTAGAGCCCTGGATGTAGAATTATCTTCCTTGAATTTAACTCAGAACACGAAACATGGGATTTTTTTTTAATTAAATTTCCTCACTTCCTCATGTAACATGGTTCCAACACTCAGGTTGCTTTCTAATGAGTATGCTCCATTTTGTCTTTGTTCCTTTTAAAGTAAGGTAGATACAACTAGCAGAATATACCACATAAGGCTCGGATAGTGAATGTAGACGCATTTACTCTATCCTGGTCACGTTAACAATTTTTTTGCAGTTTGCACAGTGATGATACAAAATGAAAAAGACAGATTTCATGCCACTCTAGTATAATAACGCTAGAATAGAGGTGCCTGCTAAGTGCTCTGGGGGCGTGACTGTGGAAGAGACCATCGAGCAGCTCTTCCAGGTGTGGCTTGTTCATTGTGATGGCTGGCCCTGAAACCTAATATCCTGCTGTATATAAGGTGCTCAGTAAAAATGTGATTAAGAATTAGTTGGTTTGAAACCAAACCCAGATAAAGTAAGTGCTACTTTACAAAACAAAACCTGTTGTCTTTAAAGAAAATGAATTGGTTTGCAGTTTCTGTTTTTACACAGCAGTCCACTTGTAAGTCCACTGCATTATCTTAAGAGGTACAGAGGCTGTGTGGCCAACATCATTCTCATCAGCTAATGTTTGTTTTGTTCCCATCCTGCTGTAAAAAAAGAATTAGAACGTAGGCCCAGTTGTCCAGGAGCTGGTGTGTTGAAAAAGTGGCTGGTTAGCTCCTGTCTCTGGCACTTTTAGCCAAGAAACCACTGTAATAGTACAGATAGAAGAAAACAATTCATGGAAAAAAGTAATGGGATATGCTAGCAAAAAGTCCAGAACAACTTCAGATGCCAAAAATTGGTCTTGTTCCCCCAAATATCTTTATATCCATAGCCCGTATTTTTCTTTGACATTGTTAAAATTCAAACCAAAAACTGTTTTCCAATCCAGCGCAGTCTGTGTTGAAGGATCCATCTAAGGAGTGTTTGGCATTTTACCTGTGTCATTGTAGGTCACATTTTAACCACCAAGCAGCCCCTTTCCACAGTTTGAAGCATAAAGCAAATGATACCCCCAAGAGATGAAAGACATGGTGAGCCCATTAAAAACTATTGAGGTTTGTTTTTTCTATTTGAACTTTAGAAGAAGAAAATTAAGTTGCCATTTGAGTCCAAGATGCCAAGAATGTCACCTTTATCAGCTGATTTTTCTCACCATCAGGAGGGCTCTAAGTAGGTTCAACAGCAACTGCCTATCACTGTTGGGATCCTAAGTGTGCACTCTCTGAAAATCATCCACCCCACTGTGTAATCAGCAGTGTTTGCAGAATACGTTAATGTCAAAGTCATAGTAAGGTCAGCAACAACAGGCCAGAATTTAAATTTAAAAAAATACTTTATTTGAATTTGGCATTCGCTGATGACTATTTTAATTTCTTTTTTTTTTAATCTCTAATCACTTGGGAAGAAGATAATACCTTAAAGAAAGGTTATATGTCTTCTCCCCCAGTAGCTTGAAGATCTCATAAGCTCTCACCTCCAGTTCATAAGAATTTCCTAACTAGTCACTCTACTTCCAGTTGCTTCCATTCTCTGCTATTAATCCACTTGTATACTGTGCCAGAGTGACCTTGCCAAAGCTCAGGTCTGATTATATTATTCACTTCTTAAAATCCCCCTAAGGATCCCTGTGGCTTCTAGGATAAAGGCTTGATTCCCTACATGGCCTTCAGAGGCTGTACTGACCTGGCCTGTGCCCATCTCCCCAAGCTCGTGGCGTGCCTGTAATGTGGGATCTGTGTGCAGCAGAAAAGAACTGCTCACCAGTCCTCAGAACATCCTGCATTTATAGTCTCATGCTATTTTACATGGTCTTCTCATTGCCTGGAGTCATAATGTCTGTCATTTACTTTAAAAATACTTTAGCATAGATGCTTTAATTTTATTTTCAACAAAGTGCTACTTCATTTAAATTTCAGCCACAGTAGCAATCAGTGTGCTAGTCATGAATCCCATTCCAGAGTTGGTCAACTTTCATTCTGTCAGAAAGCTCACATTCCAGAGGAGGCTACAACCAGTGCTATTACTGGTATTCTTATCAAAATTATACATTTGTGCCAATTAGTACTTGAATATCAGAATGAGTTTTTATTGGTGAAATTACTCATTAGTTAATTAGCAACTGTTAAGATGAACATCTATCAGTAAAAATGAGTAGTAGTCAAGATATTTGGATTCTCTTGGATGAACTGCTTATAAGAATATGACACATCCCATATAAAACTTAGCTTAACATGGATCATTCAACTAAATGTAAAATCTAAAACTCTAAAACTTCTAGAAGAAAACATAGGAAAAAATTTTTATGATCTTTTTTAGGCAAAGACTTCTGAAATGTGACACTAAAAGTACCATCCAAAAATAAAAAAGTTATAAATTGAACTTCAAAATTAAAACCATTTTTGATAGACATTGTCAAGGTTAAAATACAAGCCAAAGACCAGGAGAAAATATTTGCAAAATGCATATCTGATAAAGGACTTGTATCCAGAATATATAATGAACTCTCAAAACTTAATAATAAGAAAACGAAAAACCCAATTTTTAAAACTGGGCAAACGATTTGAACAGATATTTCATCAAAGATATACGTGCAGAAAATAAGCACATGAGAATATGCTCAACATCATTAGTCATTAGGAAAATGCAAATTAAAACCACAGTGAGATGCTGCTCTACATCTATTAGGATGACCAAAAATTTTTATTTAAAACTGACAACACCAAGTACTGATGAGGATGTGGAACAACTGGAACTTTTGTATACTGCCAGTAAGAAAGCAAAATGGTACAGCTCCTTTGGAAAGCAATTTGGTAATTTCTTAGAAAAGTAAACATACACTTACCATAAGTGAGATCTAGCAATCTCACTTCTAGGTATTTATCCAAGAGAAATAAATGCAAAGTTATATGCACACAAAAATGTGTACATGAAGTAGCTTTATCCACAACCACCTAAACCTGGAAAGAATCTAAATATCAATGGGCGAATAGATAATCTGTGGGACATCCAATTCAGTGGAAGGCTACCCAGCAATAAAAAGTAATGAACAACATAGGTGAATCTCAAATGCTTTGTGCTAAGTGAAAAAGCCAAACTCAAAAGGCTACATACTGTATGATTCCATTTATATGGCATCCTGGAAAAGACAACTGTAGGGGCAGAAAAATAGATCAGTGGTTGCCAAAGGTTTGGGAGTTGAGTAGGGATTGACTGCAGAGGGACACAGGGAATTTTGGAGGAGATGTTTGTGTTCTGTAATTTGGTTCTGGTGGTGGTTATATGATTGTACATGTTTGTTAAAACTAATAGAACTGTACACTAAAAGGGGGGAGTTATACTGTTTATAAATTATTTCTCAATAAACCTGACTATAAGTAAAGAAAGATGACAGGCAAAGCGTGGTCGCATCATTAGAGATAATAATGCCCAAGGCTTTTGCAGCCATTAATTTGGGAATATTTCTTATTACTTGATGCCAACTGGAAAGGTAACAGAACGTAGACCCTGGATTATGTCATCATTTCTTACCTCCGGTGAACCTTCCATGCAAGGTCAGACAGAGCACCTAAAACGACAGAGTTAGGACTAGACTGGGCTTACGGAACAGCCTGTTTGAACTCTGCCTGCCAAGGGATACTATTGGTTTGGGATTTTTTTTTTTTTTCTGCTACAGTGGGGGATTCAAAACAAATACCTGCATGTAGGGCAGAATTTGGACTGAAACACTTTGATTACAACTTTAAAAGGCTGTGGCAGTGCAGCCAATCCATACCCACCTCAGACTTCCTCAGCAGCTACTAATATCTGCCAAAAAGCACCTGAGAATTGTGTGTGACCAGACTGACACAGGCCATTTTCACACAGAAATGCCCTCCTTCCTCAAGCTGTCAGATATGTTCTGTGAGACTCAAGCATCACCTTCTGTCAGGACCCTTTCCTGATACCCCGTGGCACATTTCCATGGCACGTGGATGGATGTGCTTAGAGTGAGATGCTGTTCTCTTTTAGTCATTTTTTTCTTAATCTACCCCACTAGGTTATGGGTCTTTAGGGATACAAACTGTCTTATATTTCCAGGGCCTAGCACAATTTCTTACAAATTCATAGAGGTTCCATACATGATTTCGTTAACTAATAAATTATTGTTAATAAATATAAGACTAGTGATGACAGCCAGTACTTACTATGCACGCCATTTGTGCCAGACACTGCTATACTTAACACTTTATATGTAGTAGTTACTCGCAGCACCTTATGAGACAGGTGTTGTTTTCACCCACATTTCATGGATAAGGAACTGAGGGGTAGAGAGATAAAGTAACTTGCCTAAAGTCATACAGCTGGTGATTGAAGCCAAAGTAGTCTCCTTACACTTTTAAGATCTATAAACTCGGCCTCTCATCTTCATTGCAACAATGTCTGTTGAAAATTACAATGCTTTTCACAGTATGCCTACAACCCTGGCATTGAAGAGAATTTTAGAACTCCTTCCCAACACTGTATAGATTAAACAAGCAATGATCATAGCAGCCAGCTTGCCCCAGATCACTCAGTTGTTCTATAGAATAACTAAGATGGCTTTCTGGTTAAAAGAGGGGAGGCTGTTTACATTAAAATATACAAGGCCACAGCTGCTTCATATTAAGTGTAGAGCATAGTGTCTGGCACAAATAGGGTACACAGTAAGTGTTGGCTATCATGGCTAGTCTTACATTTATTAATGATAATTTATTAGTTATTTTGGTGCTCTGTCCCAAGATCATTGCCCTCCCTGGAAGGATTTATTAGTAACTGCTCTCCCCATCTCTCTCTTTTTCAGGGTTCACTGTTTCCACTATCTTATCCCTCTTGCAAAGGAGGGGAACTATGCCATTGTGGCTAATGTGGAAAGTATGGATTATGACCCCCTGGTGGTCAAGCTCAACAAAGATATCAGCGCCATTGAAGAGGCCATGAGCGCCAGCCTTCAGCAGCACAAGTTCCAGTATATCTTCGAAGGTCAGACCCTGCTTCTGTCTCTGGGAGTTTGGGAGGAAGAAAGGATGAAAGTTTTCCTGATTTTCTGTATTACTGAAGTTCAAGACTTGTAGAAAAGAGTTGTTTGTTTGCTTGCTTGCTTGTTTGAACTAAATCTGCAATACCTAGCCTCTTTGTGTATGACTAGGTAGACAACAATATGGCCGCCATCTGCTCCTGGTTGATAAGGAGATTTAATCCAAGATAAGGCAGATGGCTGCCTCCCTGACATGCCACTCATGAGATTTGAGAGAATGTGCAGACTGGGCCACAAATTAACTCAAGAGGAGCTTATAAAAGAAAAAGAAAACACACATACACAATGAGGAGAGAATCCTGAAAGATCACTCATTGGCTAAAATTATCACTGGAACGGGAAGTTTTCTCACAGAATGTTATAATCATCTGGAAAGAACAGAAGCCTCTGATTAGCAGCAATTTTTAGGAAGGACGTGTCCATAAATGCCTCCAAGGGGCAGGCAAGGAAGGGTGTGAGAGACAGGAAATGCCATCTAAAGACGTTATCCTTCACAATTTTGAAAAAATGTGATGGCACCCAAATAATTTTTCATGGTGAATTTCACCCAGAGGATCCCTGTTAGGACTCCACATTATGTTCCCTTTGTCCATGTTTTGGTTCGTTTGTATGAAAACTTGTATCTGTGTTCTCTCACAGAATTAAACTAGTATTATTTAAAACAACTAAGAAGGTACATTGTCCAAAGGATTGTGGCAAACTGACAATACATGGCCAATGTTTGCTTTATGAAAGTTATATTCCAGCAAATTTGGGCCCCCCAAAATCCAATCCTTAAATGTATATGGAGTTATAAAGAGATGTGTTCTGTTGGGGTATATCTCTCAAAGACTTTAGCCAAAAAGTGTAAGTAATTGAAGGGTTAGCTGGCAGTTAACCCCATGGCACTGTGAGTTTGGTGGCATCTATAATATTCTGCAGCTTTAAGCTGCAGTGCCTACCTGAGAATTCACTTTTCTGTTATTATACCGAGTTTCCTCTGTGCTCTTGACTGTGGCTCTTCCCAGCCCCTGCATATCAACATTTGTTTTATTCCTATTACAAAATGCATTTAATATATTTATTATAATATATTATTATTTCTTATTCTCTACAAACAGCATACCCCTTCATTGTCCAGTCTTGCAGACCAAGTTATATTGTGGCAGCAAAAAAAAAAACAACAACAACAACAACAAAAAACTGTACCTAAAGTTACAGACTTGAGAGAATGACACCAAAATTTGGCCTACAGAGATTTTTCATATAAATAAGTCATCTAGTTTTAAATGTAGAATCTGCAGTTGTGTTTTTCTTTGAATAAAAACTTTTCTTCACATTCAAATAGTAACACATACAAGTTTGTGGTCTTGAAGCAATGTTGTTTGAGTATAGCTGAAGCAAGACCTGAATGCATCTCCTCCCTCATTTCTACTTTCACCTTAATCAAGGGAAAACTCATTTTGAAGACATGGGGAGCCATGGACCTAAAGATAAGCCCTGCACTCTGATCTAAACCTCAGAGTCTCGGGGAAGGGACTAGACTTCAGAACAGGAAAACAACCAATAGCAAATGGCTTGCAACTAGTCAGACCAGTTTACAGTTCCAAGGAAAATGTCCTGCTAGCATCCAAGAATAAGAAAGAAGGAAGAAACGTTTACTGAATTCCATTTAGAATTAAAATCCAGCTTTTAAAAATAGTAACCCATATGTGCCTCACGTTGTTCTCAACCAGCGTCTCTCAACTTAATTACATGGGATATCCTGAGGAGGACTTGTTAGTTTGCTGATGTCCTGAGCTGCCCTTTGCTAAATTTTGCAGACCATAAGACAACCCTCCAGACCTAAGAGCAAACTACTTGGCGGGGGGGGCCCAAAATGTCCACAGGTGTCTCACGGGAAGTCGACAGTTAATGTATGATCTGCTTTTCCTTCACCCTTTTTTCTAATTGTGTTTTATACACCCATTGCCATTGTTAAGGTATATTAGCATTATTGCCAATAACCCAATTTCTTATTGATTTATTTTTTACTTGACAATGTTGAAATATATTAACATTATTGCCAATGCCCAGTGTCATATTGATTTTATTTATGTAGCTTCCCAATCAACTTTTGAGCCCAAAGTGTCCTTCTCTACTTTTTAGGAGGAAGGAGAGGCAAAAGGGTCATTGTATATGCCTGTGGTCTTCTCTGCTTCCCAATTGTGTATAAAGAAAAGCAGGATTTCCTGTGTACTTCAACAGTTTATAATAACCTGGCCTCTTCTCTAAGGCCTTGGCATGGTGGCAGTAGGTGTACATGGCAATGCTGGTGATGTGGCTATTACCAGGCTTTGCCACCAACATGAAGTCCACTCATTTGTAACTACTAGGACAATGTAGAAATACCCTAAAATTATTGTCAGATCAGCAGATGCAACCATCAGAGGTAGATTTTCTTTGGTCGTTTAAATGTATAGAGGATTAGAAGACAGCAATTCTGTGTGCAAGCTTCTGCAGGAATGCCTCTAATCTGTCTTCCGTTTTCTTTGCCCCGCACTGTGCTGACCCCTCAGGCCTGGGCCACCTGATCTCCTGCATCCTCATTAATGGTGCCCAGTACTTCAGGCGCATCAGTGAGTCTGGCATCAAGAAAATGTGTAGGAACATTTTTGTTCTTCAGCAGAATTTGACCAACATCACCATGTCGCGGGAGGCAGACCTGGACTTTGCAAGGTAGGAGGGAAAACTGGGTTTAGTTTCTTATGCCAAAGCTAAGACCTCGTTGCCTGTGAAGTCATTTTTAAAAATAGACTCTTGGTGCAGAAAAAGCTTAGTTTAAAAAAAGAAAGAAGCACAGATAGATGTTTTTAGGTCCTATAGAGAAAATAATTCCACAGAATTCTGTTGAATTTTGTTACTTTGGCAGGTAGTTTTTCGTGATGTCTAACCCAAGTTCTTCTTAACTACAATACTTGAATAACTCTTTTTTTCTGCATGTGAAAGTATACATGCTCATTGCATAAAATATATAAGATAAAATACAAAGAAGAATATAAACCTTTGATCTAGAGGCTAAGATATTTGGTATATTTTCTCCTGGCTTTTTTGCACGTGCTGTGTTGTTTATGTGACTTTTCACACATATTCAAGCATGTGATTGCCCTTTTTCCAAAACTGGAACTGTGTTAATGCAATTTTATATTAATTTAATTTTGTTTTCCGATATCAATAACGTTGTTTGAAAACATAATTTTTCCACGTTCGTTAATACTCCTTGAAAACATTACTTTTAATGATGCCTGAACAAATATTTCATGGTATAAATGAGCCATATTTATTTTTTCATCACTTGCAAATTTTTGAACATTTGAATTTTTCCCTTTTTTTCTCTCAACGTGAATAACGTGTATGTACTGTATTTTTACAGGAACCTACTTCTCATTTCTTCCATCTTGTTCCAACTGAAACCCATCTCTTCTTCTCACTGGGAGGAAAGTGAGAACTCATCACTATCCTTTCTCCTCTCTAAGTTTTCTGATCTTAATTTTTTTTTTAAGTGACAGGGTATTGCTCTGTTACCTAGGCTGGGGTGCAGTGGTGTGAACATTGGCTCACTGTAGCCTTGAATTCCTAGGCTCAAGGGATCCTCCGAGGAGCTGGGACTAAAGGCGAACACCACCACGCCTGGCTAATTTTTATGTTTTTTTATAGAGACAGGGTCTCACTATGTTGCCTAGGCTGGTCTTGAACTCTTGGCTTCACGCAATCCTCCTTCCTCAGCCTCCAAAAGCACTGGAATTATAGGCATGAGTCACTGCACCTGGCCTTGATCTCGATTTTTAATGTTTTTGTACAATACAGTTTTTCAAGATTTGAGAGTTAATTTTTTTCTCTCTTCATTTATCTTAACCACATCTAAACCTTAATTAGAATATCAAACCTTTGGTGCTTTAATAAAAGCTTAAGCAATTTGAAGATGATAGATGATAAATATGTTATCTTCATGCTCTATTGCCGTTTATACCTGAGTGGATTATTCCGTAAACTCCCTTATTTTCCAAAGCCTTTATGGCTAGGAAGTCCTTTGTTTTTAATAATGCCCAATGTTTCTGCCTGAGATTTAGTATTTCTGTGTCTTTTCACTTGATTTTTTTGATTCATTGAGAAGTGCAGGAAAATTTGAAACAATTTATGGAGATGATGAAATATTATATTACTTTAACAATTGTAAAGACAAATATGCTGTGATCTTTGTTTTGGGTATGAACCATATGTGTTCATCTTTAACCTTTCTTCCTCAATCTGTTACTCCATTTGTTCCACTGCTACCCTGTTCCTCTGCTTTTCTGTCCTTCTCCTTCCCTGTCTCTTTCTTTCTATTTGTGGGAAAGTGACAGAGAGAGAAAGTGAGTGAGTGAGTGTGTGTGTTTTCATTAAATTCCCTGTTTTAGGCTAAATTTGGTGGAAAGCCTTCCTTGCTCAGATTAGGGAAACCAGGTGTGATTGAATGCTGCATTTATTTGGTCGCTCTTATGGGGAATGATCTCATTATTGAATTAGTCTAGTCATAATAACATTGACAAGGAGAAGTTAAGAACACAGAGGCCTGAGGGATACAGAAACCCATTACTAATGCTCTAAGGAATATAATTCCTAAATTCAATCATCCTATTTTAAATGGTTTTTTTTATTTAGCTGAAATAAGTAAATTAACACAGTTTTTGGCAGACAGTCTGGGGCCT
Organism: Gorilla gorilla gorilla; assembly: GCF_029281585.2. Classification (NCBI taxonomy): domain Eukaryota; kingdom Metazoa; phylum Chordata; class Mammalia; order Primates; family Hominidae; genus Gorilla; species Gorilla gorilla. Next base: position 143,086,579 of record NC_073230.2, read on the forward strand.
GAAAAACCTGGCATCTGAATAATGCAATGCTGACTGGGCAGGATTGAAGTTGGCATCAGCAGGTCATGTGCCGATGAAGCATTTCTTCAGGAACTGAGTCCCAACCACGCCTTGCCTTTCACAGTTGGATTGGTGAATTGTGTCCCAGGAAGTACGTACAAGTGGCATGTGACCACTTGGGACATGTACTGCTACTATTATTCTTTATTCTGACATGGATTTTTGACAGGAAATAGGCTAGCATAAACATACAGCACTGGATGAATCTGTTCTCTGATTCTGCTTTAAAAGACATCTCCTTACTAAGACTAAGCTCCAAGAGGCCGAGACTCTTTTCTTAGTGCCTGTACCAAAGTAAGTGTTAATTGTATGTACTGAATGAATGAAAAGATATCAAATCAAGGCTAATTTTGGTGTGGATGAAGACCTTGGATATTGACAGGTCAGTTTATGTTTAATTCCCTGAAGGTTTAAACTAGCCAGCATGGGTCAGTTTTCTTATAAGCTTGTAAGAAAAAGCGTATCTTCCTTGCAGTTCGTTCTTTGTAAAACAGAAACCATATTGTAGCCCTACTATTCATAGTCTCTTTCCCTCTCATTTTTTCTTGCTTTCATACAGACACACTTTATAGCCTTATTTCCCCCCCCCTTCTTGTTTTTGGTAGGGACAGGTTTTGTGAAAGGGGCTCCATCAATTCTGCCATATTTGAAGCTATGTAAAATACATAAAACAGCAATACCAAAATAGCAGAAATAATAGACTGCAGCAGTGTACCTCAGCATTCCTTAAGCAATGTTTAATCAAGCATGGACAGCATCTGTATTTCCAGCAAATCTCTATAGGAATGTTATCTTCTAACACAGTAATTAATCACTAGTTGCCGTGTGTCAGAAAACTTATTTAACAAGAAGTTGCAAAGTGCTTGTAGTTTTCTTACCTTCTCAGCCTTCCTGGCCAGTGGAAAATATAACACCTTTCTGTAATAAAGAAATGAGGGATCTGGAGGGATTCCATTGATGTTGATTCTTCTACTCATAGTATTGTTATCTTGTCTCTCTCTTTTCATACACACCTTTCCTCTAACTGATCTCTAATACGAGGGTAGATCTTGGGTGAGCAAAGGAACCAGACAACCTGTAACATTACCAGAAGTACAGAGAGCCTCTGTCCTCTATGGTCATGATCATTTAAGCTCTCTTATGGTTTTAACCCCCCTGTTAATTTTCAGAGTCAAAAAGATACTTTATCCAGGAAAATCAGTGTAGATGAGTTAGAAGGTGGAAGGGCTTTATGAGTGTGCTTTTTTAGTTCCTTTCATCACAGATCATCTTAACTTGAGCTGTCATGCGCCTTTCCACATGTGAATCACAGAAGCCACCTAGGAATCCAGATGGTGGCAGCATAACAAGAGAGGTCCGAACGAACGGTGATTGGAGTCCCCAAGGTATATCTGACAACCTTTCTAGCTTGAGTGACGCCATTGTTCAAAAAGAATATCCCAGAGTTTTCTTCCCAGTTCTCCCCTCTTTACCCCATTTTGTCTCTTTCTCTGCCTCTTCAGCTGTCTCTTTTTTCTCCTTTATTTCTCCAATAGCTCTACTTCCTGCTCTCCTCCTTCAAGGTTTCATTGCTCCTCAGTTTTCCCCCTGATTTTGGTTTTTTTTGGACTGGTATCTTTCATTCTTAAACCTGCGCAAGATAAGGAAACAAAAGCTACGATTCGGGAAGCGGTAGGGCGAAAAATTGTAACACCCAAGACAGATTCCTCACCTGGTTATTCCTTCATTTCTTCATTCCTTCATTTCTTCATTCCTTCATCAAATATTTATTCAGCGTATGTTCTCTGTAGGTCCTGGCCTCATGAAACTTGCATTACTGTGGGGCAAGATGCAAAGTAATAAATAAGTAAAATATATATAAAGTATTTCAGATGATAATATATGCTATAGTTAAAAAAAAAAAAAAAAAAGAGTAGGCATGGGGAGGGGACCAGAGGGTGCCAGAGTCTAATGGAGGTAATCCGAAACTTTAGAGTGTTAATGGAAGTCCTTAATGAGATGGTAACATTTGAGGAAAAACCTAGAGGAAGAGTAGGAGCAAGCCATGCAGCTATGTAGGGAAAGAGCGTACCAGGAAAGAACGTCTAAGGGTGAAGAGCCAGAGGGAGGCATACACTTAACATCTGAAGACCAGAGCAGAAAGGCCAGCATGGTTGAAGTGAGTGAGCAGGGGAAGAGTAAGAGATGAAGTCTGAGGTTTGATCTAAGGAGCTGAGATCTGGAAAGTCATTGTAACGACACTGAGTTTTACTTTGCGTGAGGTAGGAAGCTATTAGAAGGTTTGGAGCAGAAGAGTGCTACATAATGTGAATCAGTCTGGCCGTGATGTTGAAACTAATATCACAGTTGTTAGTTGGGGAGGGGAGGTTGTAGGCAAAGGCAGAAGCAGGAAGCTCTGTTAGAAAACTGTGGCAATAATCTTCTAGGTAAAAGGTAGAGGTGATTCAAAGCAAGATGGTAGCATTGGAGAGGATGAGATATGGTCAGATGAGGATATATTTTAAAAGTTGAGCTAACAGGATTTGCTGAGGAATCAGAAGTGAACCAAAGACTCCAAAGTTTTTGATCTGAACAATTCAAAGCATGAAGTTTTTATTTACTGTAATGCAAGTGAACCAGACCATAGGAGAGGCTATTGAAGTGTGTGGAGGGCGGAGAGGGGGTTCAGATAGAGAGGGGATAACAAGAAATGTTTGAGATGCCTGTTAGGCACCAGAATAGACATAAAAAGGGAGCCGGCTATACAACCTGGAGTTGAGGAGATGAGAGTTTTGGAGTCGTCAGCATATAGGTGGGATTTAAAGTCATGAGAAAGGCTGAGAGGTGAGATCTCAATGGGAGCACAAGTAGATGAAAAAGAGAAGCTGTCCAAGAATTGGACCTTGGGTACCCCACTGTTGAGACGCTAGAGTGCTAGCGAAGAACCAGCAGAGGAAGTTGAGGAGGCAGCCAACAGAATAGGAAGGTAACTAAGAAAGGGTGTTGTCCCAGAAGTCAAGGGAAGTGTTTTAAGAGAAGTGTGTCTTCGTCTGTGTCAAATGCTGTTGATAGGTTAAATTAGCTCAAGACAGAGAACTGGCTGCTGGTGGGCTTGACAAGAGGCCTGAAATGCTTTGGTTTGCATTCCTTTATCTTTCGTACACAACTTACCTAAAGTAGGAATACGCTTCAAATGTATATATTTGGGAATAAGTTCCTCACTCCTCAAGTCTACGGTAGGGTTTGATGTCATCAGGGCAAAACAAAAATGCAATTAGAGTATTTTTAGTGTGCTATATGAAAGACCAAATTGGCAGCCTCTCTTTTCTCAAGGTCAGTATCAACATGCATAAATCATGTTGACAGAATGTCTATGTGCCCTTGACATGATATGATGAAAATGGCACATTACCAAAACCTATTACCTCAATCTAATCATGAGAAAGACATCAGAAAGATTCCATTAGAGATACATTCTGTGAAATACCTGATCAGTACTCATCCAAACTGTCAAAGCCATCAAAAACAAGGAAAGTCTGAAAAACTATCACAGCCAACAGGAGCCTAGGAGACATGATGACTAAAATGTACTTTGACCTCCTGGATGGGGTCCTGGAACAAAAACAACATTAGGTAAAAACAAGAGGCCCTGAATGAACTATAGATTTTAGTTAAAATAATGTGTTAATATTGGTTCATTCATTGTAACAAATGTATCATACTAATGTAAGATGTTAATAATAGGAAAACTGGGTACAAATTATATGTGAACTCTGTACTATCTTCTCAATTTTTCTGTGAATCCAAAACTATTCTAAAAATAAAGTCTATTAATAAAAATATTAGGCAAAGTATTTCAGAGAACATTTATCCAATGAAAATATACAGGTGGCTAATTCATATTAAGCATGAAAAATGCTCAAATTCATTTGTTATTAGGGAAATGCAAATTAAAACCACAATGAAACATCAGTCTGTGCCCACCAGGATTGCTGTAACAATAAAAAAAAAAAAAAAAAAAGACAATGAAAATGTTGGCAAGGTTATGGAGAAACTAGAACCCTCATTTGCCGCTGGTAGAAATGTAAAATGGTGCAGCTGCATCAGTTCCTCAAAAAGTTAAACATAGAGTTATGGTATGACCTAGGAATTTCACTCCTAGGTATATACACAGATAAATGAAAACATACATGCGTACAAAAATATGCACACAAATGTTCATAGCAAGTATTATCTATAATAGCCAAAAAGTATAAACAGGCTGGGTGCGGTGGCTCACACCTATAATCCCAGTACTTTGGGAGGCCAAGGCAGGCAGATCACGAGGTCAGGAGATCAAGACCATCCTGGCTAACACGATAAAACCCTGTCTCTACTAAAAATACAAAAAAAATTAGCCGGGCATGGTGGCAGACGCTTGTAGTCCCAGCTACTCGGGAGGCTGAGGCAGGAGAATGCTTGAACCTGGGAGGCGGAGCTTGCAGTGAGCCGAGATCGTGCCACTGCACTCCAGCCTGGGCGACAGAGCGAGACTCCGTCTCAAAAAAAAAAGTACAAACAACCAGATATCCATCAACGTATGGATGAATAGAACGTGGTACATTCATACAATGGAGTTTATTTGGCCACAGAAAGACATGATGTGCTGAATCTTGAAACATTATGTTAAATTTAAGAAGCTAGTAACAAAAAGCTATTTTGTATGACACTATTCATATGAAATGTCCAAAATAGGCAAATTTATAGAGATAGATTAGTAGGGGTCAAAAGGAAATGGGGAAATAGATAGAGGAGTCTTTGGGGGGTGATGAAAATGCACTAAACTAGATTGTGCTGATGGTTGTACAGCCCTGTGACTATTCTAAAAGTCCTTGAGTTGTACCCTGTAAATCTGAAAATTATATGGTATATGAATTATATCTCGATGAAGCAGTTTAAAAAAAAAGAGGTTGAGTTTTAAGACTTGAAAAATTAAATGATTCATCATAGGAAATGAGGAACCCAAGTTTTATCCTCTCATTAGTGGGGAAACTTTTAAAAGGAAATATTTGGCTCATTTTTTAGTTTCCCTAATCCATCCTGAGAGGTAGAAGATAAAGGAAGAATTTTTGGAGAAGGAGGTGATACTTCATATTAGTCTTGATAGGAATTATCCAGAATAGGGAGAAAGTCATTTGGAAGAGAAAGGGTAGTTCCGGGGACTGGAGAAGATGTTCAAGGAAGGAGGTGGTGAAAGAAGAGACCTGAGTCATCATCAGGCCTGAAGTCAGGGCTGGCTTTGGGTAAGCCACAAATGCCACCTTATTAAGGCCTTCTCTCCTGCACTTTCAAAACATGCCTTCCTCCCCCACCAGCACTCCCTATTGTCCTTACCATGATTTTAAAAAGCGTATATCTGACATATTTCGTATTTACTTATTTGTTCCTCACCTGTCTACCCTGAATAGAATGTAAGCTCCATAAGCAGGGACCCTTTTTTGTTCACTGCTGTAGCCCCAGGACCTAAACCAGTACCTGGCATGTAGTAGACATTCAGTAAATACTTGTGGGGTATTAAAGTTATTTGGACTTTGTCCTGTAAGTAACTGAAGGATTTTAAGCAGAGGAGTGAGATGGTCAGATTTATATTCTAAGTACATCATTTCAGCAGCAGTATAGGACTTGGATTTGAGGAAGATAAAACTGGAGGCCTTGCCAATCAACTGGAAGGTGATTGCTAAGAAAGTGGTAGGGGGCTAGGCACGGTGGCTCACACCTGTAATCCCAGCACTTTGGGAGGCCGAGGCAGGTGGATCACGAGGTCAGGAGATCGAGACCATCTTGGCCAACATGGTGAAATCCCGTCTCTACTAAAATACAAAAAATTAGCCAGGTGTGGTGGCACGTGCCATAATCCCAGCTACTTGGGAGGCTGAGGCAGGGGAATCACTTGAACCTGGGAGGCGGAGGTTGGAGTGAGCTGAGATCACGCCACTGCACTCCAGCCTAGCGACAGAGCAAGACTCCGTCTCAAAAAAAAAAAGTGATGTGTAGGGCTTCAACAATGTATCAGTGCTTGGTGGTGGGGGGAGTGGGGATGGAGGAGACATATTTGAGAAGTGTGAAGGAGCTAAAATTGGCAGGTCTTGGAGAGTGATTGAATAGTGAGGGTAAAGGGAAGGAGTCAAGGATGACTCTCCAATTTCTAACATGAGTGTCTAGCCAGATCACACCACAATCAAGTAAGATAAGGATACAGGAGGAGAGAGGAGTAGGTCTGATGGAGGGAAGATCATCAGTGGTTGTGTTGAGTATAAGATGGATGTGGGACTTCGAAGTGGAGACATCTAACATGCAACTGGATATGTAAACTGGAAGCTTGAGGGAAAGGCCGGGAGTGAACAAACAGATATGGGGAATCATCAGCATGGAGCTATTTAAAACCATTAACGGAGATCAAGGCTGTAGGTAGATGGAGAGGAATCCCCTGGGGAAGACCCAAAAGGGCATGAGAAGGAAGAGAAGCCCCTGAAGAAGATAGGGAAGGAATGGTCTCATAGCACAAGGACAGAACACAGCTCATGAAGACCAAAGAGAGTGCATGATCACATAGCTGCCTGCACAGAAATGCTACTTTCACCATAAATTGATAGAGCATCCTTCTTCCCAATAAATGGAAGCATTTTCTCACGTTAACTTCTCCAACTCTTTTAATTAAACTGTCCAGATACTTTCCTCAAGTGACAGAGTGATAAAGCCAGCCTAGCAACTAAACATACAGATTCAGACCCCTGCTTTATCCTTGACCTTGTACCTTCACTAAGGCCAGGAATGATCTCTGGCATAGCTGAGAATGTTAAATTCCTCCCAGGGGAGCTGTTTACATAAATTTATTTCCTACAAACCTATTGCACCAGGAACATTACTTTTGTTTTCTGCAGGAAAGGTTATGAGTTTTCCTATTTGGAATGACCAAAGTGTAGTTTGATAGAAGGGGATTAGCAATGACATGCTGCCACCTACTGGAACTGCCCACAGCCAGCCAGACTGAGAATGTCTGTGGTCTCCTAAATCTCCCCTCACTCTTCTGAATCAAGAGTGGGTATTGCCCCTGAAGCGGACTTCAAAGGTGACTTGGCTTGAAAATATGAAATGCCCCACCTATCAAATAAAAATTTATCTGACTGCTTTGCTAGAAGAACAATTTTGTTTCTGAGAAAGAAGCACAATATTTGTCACATCCTTTTCTCTGTTTGCGTTTTCCAGCTTTATTCTGCCATTGGTCTTGTTTGCCTTCCCAATTCTAGGGGCACCTATCCTTTTCCCAAGATTTTCCTTTAATACCCCAGATTTTTGACTCAAGATTATTAGCCGTGTAGATTTGGGATTAATTTTGTAGAAGAGACTAGTCTGCTGCCAAAAAAATTCTTTTTTTAATGATGATGCCCCTTAAAATGCTGTTAAATCTCTTAAATTTAATAGTGATAAAAAGCTAGCCCTGATTTTCCTAGGGGCCAGAGTAAATTGGGAAATGCAATGGTTTACATGGCTTCCACTGCCAGATAGAAAGAAATATACCAGTTGATAAAATTCAGTAATAAAACCAAATCTTGTACTGCCTGATCTGATGGACTTTTTAAAGATCTTTATATAAATAGATTTAAATAATATTACATCTCTCCAATTAAACCTTCATTTGACCTTGCTGTCCCGTTTCTGACCATGCCGCTTTTTTCTGATCTCCCTTTTTTTACATTTACATTAGGTCCCGTGCATTGTAAGAATGAATTGATCTCTAATTAATCATTTAATTAGGACTCCTTGAATGCGGGTGAGCATGCCTTACTGGTCTGCATATCCTTCACAGAGCACTTCAGAGCAATAAATACTTCTAAGCCTCTCAAAAAAATCTCTCAGTAACTGACGTTTGATTCCCCATAAACATATCTCATGTGTGAGGCTTTGATTAAGTAAGATTTCTTTTGATTATGCTCAATTAGTGTCACCATATTTTGTATATATATATTGTCAATGTATAATTTAGGGTTCCTCGAGATTACTGGCAGACAGTGACACTCTTCCCTTTGTAGCACATGTGCTGGAATTGGAATGATTCAGAGATTAGCATAGATAGCGAGTATTATTATTATCCAATAAAGATCCCAAGGAACAGAAATAAGAAGTGACTTGTCCAGAATCTGTCATCGAATCCTGCTGTTTATATATTCTGCAGTACCTTTGTATTCATCATAGTTAGTTAATTAACCCACCCAGGGAGGCTATTTTTCTGCCAGGGAAGGGTTGCATTGTACTGAAAAGATATTAAGCTTGTTCTGTGACTAAAGCCCAAGAATGATCATTTACCGACTCTATTAGAATTCTCACTGAAAAATTTGAGGCTGGAAGCTGACCTTTCTTGTTTTCTAAATAAAGATGTAGTGTTTAAATTTTGATGCTTGAAAGTAGGAAACTGGCACAATCACTGTCGTAAAAGCAGAGCTACAGCCCCTGCAAACCACATCATGCCAGACTTCCCATCCTGCCCCTCCCTTTACCTGCTTTATCATATACAGGAAGAAAGCCCTTCTCTTCATTCCCACCTCCTGCTTTACTGAACACCCTTTGCTGATCCAAAGAGAAAAAGATCAGAGTACTGAAGGAAGGTCACATGGCCACAGTGAATTCTGTGGCCAGCACTCAGCTCAAGGACCTTTTGTTCTCTGAAACCTTCTCCAATGTGCCTGGCCCATATCACTTGCTCTTTTTATAATCCTTTTTTTTAATTTTCTGTACTCTAAAATTAATACCTCATTATGTGCTATATTGTTCTTCATTTGTTCCCATCTTTTAATATTTTATTCATCTGATTTTTATTAACATGTTCTCTCTCTACTGAATTATAAAGTTCTTGTGACTAGTTACCATGATTGTATTTTATTTATTTGGTTTCTGGGTGGTTTTCCCCCTTTTACTTCTCTGTAATAGACTACCTGTCAGCAATCTGAAGTATTTATGAAAATAATATGGGTTTTAAAATATGTTTGATATGTATTACTTTCGATGTATATTTGTTTTTGTTTTTTGTTTGTTTGTTTTTTTGAGACTGACTCTTGCTCTGTCACCCAGGCTGGAGTGCAGTGGCCTGATCTTGCCTCATGCAACCTCCGCCTCCCAGGTTCAAGCAATTCTCCTGCCTCAGCCTCCTGAGTAGCTGGGATTAAAGGCACGCGCCACTACACCCGGCTAATTTTTGTATTTTTAGTAGAGATGGGGTTTCACCATGTTAGCCAGGATGGTCTCGATCTCCTGACCTCAAGTGATCCACCTGCCTCAGCCTCCCAAAGTGCTGGGATTACAGGCATGAGGCACAGCGCCCAGCCACGATGTATGTTTTAGAGAGCATCCGTAGCTAAATACAAATAGGTTACCAAGAAATAGTTTTTGTACCTAGCTTTACAGACCTTTAACTTTAAACTACTTTCTCTAAAACAAGGAAAACTCCTGCAAGACATGTGATTTTTTTTACAAACCATCCTAGAGGCCTATATTGGTGACTTTCGATGATGATGATGATGATGATGATGATGATGATGATGATGATGACATATTCCAATTATAATATGAGTAATTATAATTACTGTTATATAATGATCTCAGCACATGACATGAACTTTAGTAAATGCTTTACCTACATTGGTTCACTGAGTGTCCCTGAAACTCTATATTTAGCTATTGCTGCAAAGAGATGAGAATACTAAAGCTTAACAAAGTTGAGTAAATTCCTAGTTTACATAAGAAGAGAGGCCAGATTCAAACTTAGGTCAATCCAACCCCAAAGTCTATGTATGCTCTTAACTACGTGAAGTAAGGCTACCATTTTGGTCAATGTTGGGTCTCTCTTTTGCTTATATTAAAATATGATTTTATTTTTCAGTTATTCTCTTAGCTATCAAACATTTCTTTTTTCCTTTATTTTCTCTGGTTGGGTGTCTTTCCCCCTTGATTTCCACTGAGCTCTGATTGCTAACTGTTTTAATCAGCTTTAATGGGCAGTTTGACGGCAGAGCGGTCTGCAGACTCTTCCTACCTTGGTAGGTGTTATGGGGTTGGTTTTGCTCAGCTGTCAGGTGTTCATGCTGCTTGTGGGTCTTCTGCTGGCCTTCCAAACAACTGTCCTTGGGGAGCAACACTTAGACCCGAGACCACTCTCTCAGAGTCTCACCGCAAATTAGCACATCATCCACAGCACTGAGCAGCCCCATCATTAATCCAAATGCATACACCTGTGCTTTTAAGACAATAAGCAGCTAAACCAAGTGCTTCCCAAAGACTAGAAGGTATAAGAATTTCCCGATCAGCTACAGGGTCTCTTGCAGGGAAATTGTTTTAAGTGGAAACTCTTTGACTCCATCCCTAAAGTTCTGATTTAGAAGGCTGAGGGTAGGGCTTGGGCATCTGCGGCTTAACAAGTGCTCAGGAGATTATCATGCTGAAATACTGGCCCTGACCTCGTTTTCTTTGAGATTCATGCAATATCCAGGCCGTCGTCTTTCAACCTCGTGTTTCTCCTTTAGTCCCCTTTACTCTTATCTCCTACTGCAGGCAGTGAAAGTAAAAATAACTTGAAAGTACTTTTCTAGGTTATTTTAAATTATTAAAATGACACACAAGGTGGTCACCATTATTACTCTCAGTTAACATGTGTAGACATTGAGGCAGAGTCGGGTTGTATTCTTGGAAATTTGGGAGTAGACTAAATAGCATTTCATTCACCTAGTAGTTGGCTAATAAATCAACCTTAAATTGTTGCATGAATTTGAGTAAGTCACTTCAGCTCTCTTGGCTGAAGTTTCCTCATCTATAAAATAAAGGGTTTGTGCCTGAAATGGCAGCACTTTGGGAGGCTGAGGCAGGTGGATCACTTGAGGTCAGGAGTCTGAGACCAGCCTGGCCAACATGGTGAAACCCCATCTCTTCTAAAACTACAAAAATTAACCAGGCATGGTGGCAGGTGCCTGTAGTCCCAGCTACTTGGGAGGCTGAAGCAGGAGAATGGCGTGAACCCAGGAGGCAGAGCTTGCAGTGAGCCGAGATTGCGCCACTGCACTCCAGCCTGGGCGACAGAGCAAGACTGTCTCAAAAAAAAAAAAAAAAAAATGAAGGGTTTGATTAGAAGATCAACTATAGGGTCTCTTGCAGATTGGACTTGCCTAGAGTTCCATGACATAAAGCCAGAGAGCAGTTTGAGAGATCTAGAGCCCTGCCTCAACTCCTAGCTCTCAAAAGAGACTATCACAGGAAAGCTATCTAAGAGGAAGGAAATTAGCTCCCATCCAATTCCATAAAGATACTGTAAACATTTCTGAGATATGCAGTATATAACAGGCATTTTAATATTTGTTGATTGGACAAACTAATGCGTGTGTGTATGGATGAATTAATGAGGAAGTACTGTAGGCCTGTTTTTTTTCATAGTCAAGATCGTGCTTAAAGCATTTGCTCACCACACGTACAGGAGAGTAAAACAGATCTAGACGCTGGCTACTGCTTTTGCATGACCTATAAAGGTCTTATAAGGCTCTGAACAGTAATTCAAAACATAAACGTGTAGGTACTCAAAAACATAAATGTCACATCTGCTTTAGCTCTTCATCTCCATTGCTGTGCTGTAGTTTTCCAATTGATGGAAAGGTTTTATTCAGATCAGCCATTTCTCTTTTTCCTGGAGGCATTCTTAATCTCCGTGTTCTAACCTTTAACAATATAGACTTCAGTTGCCATGTAATGATTTCCATTGCCTGGAATCTACATGTTTAAATTCTTCCAAAGAATTGTGCACCTTCTGTTTTTCTCAGCTGCAGATGGAGTCAAACCAGAGAAAAAAAAAAAAAACAAGTGGAGTAGGAGAGGCCAGCTCTTGATTGACTTCTTTCTCTTGACACACACGGTCAGGGGAAGGAATGGATCAATGGCCTCAACTTTTCAGCAGGCATTAACACTGCATCTCATTCTCCTTCAGGCAGTCTGTTTCGCAGAGACACTGGTTAAACATTTTGGGGTATTGGGGACAGAGGGAGGGAGAGGTTGGGGATTTTTAGTGGCTAGAGCCTTTTATTGACAACATTAAAGGCTTCATGATATATTTGACCAGAAATTAATTACAGCCCAGTTCCCCATTTCTCCCTTAGGTGACAGTCTTCTGTTGATGTGTGCTGCTGTGAAAGTAATAATAGGTTTCAAATGTTTGTGAAAAACATAAAGTAATTGCTTGCTGTGGTAAATCAGTCATTTGAAGCTTCAGCTTTTCTCTGTTCTGTGTGTGTGGCAGTCTGTCTGTTTCTTTTGTTAACTTTAATTATACAACATATGAGAATTTGTATTTTTCAGTTTTCAGAAGTTTTGCTTTTTTCATTTCTTGGTGTATAGTTCTCCAGGGATATAGGTATTGAAATGATAATGACACATAACCAGCATTTGAACAAGGGAAGCACATGTGTGTGAGGAAGCTGATTGCTTTAGTTAAGTTTCGTAGCTATTGGCTATCAGCTATTTGCCAGTTCTCTAATGGGTCTTAAATATTTACTGTCTGTTGTACAGAGGGGAAGAATTGGCTTTCAGGCATTTTAAGGCTCCTTCCACCAATAGCACATGTTTACATTATGGGCCCTCAAGCCAAAGAGTCTGTAATAGCTCTTTCTCCCTTTTTCAAATTAAAAAAAAAAAAATCTGTTTTTTTCTATTAAAAGCTGCAGCTCCTTGCCTGGGGTTCTTGCCTTCCAGTAAGATCTGTAAAGATCTGCTTGGATAATACCAACCTCTATGTTGACTCACCTGGACAAAGAGAGAGAAATTTCCTTTTGGCAGCTGTTTTAACAGGGAGCCTTGCCCAGACAGAATAGTGAGGCCTGTATACTGGCCAGCATGGCATATTATCACACATCAATTTCCTTCTGTCTGCACTAAGGCTAGCTCACTCCTCAAAATAGGAATTGTTCACATGTATTTTCAACTCAAATAATTCATGTTAATCTTGTTTCTCTATTTTGTCTAATCTCTCTTGTTCATTCCTGATCAGTGAAGTATCCTTAGTCTGCATTTCAAAGGTTTGCTTAATTTCCCATACCAAGCTGCCCCTCTTAAAACAATGTTTTCCCCATTGGATGTTAACCTCTTTCTTTGAACTATTATTTATATTTAGAACCAAATATAAGAACAGTAAGAACTGGTTATTAGTAATTCCTCTGTATGGAAAATTGTGCTAAACTAGGACTCTGTGCTTTTACATTGCAATGATAATTGGGATTCATGATGTTTGCCCGAGTCTAGAATATCCCATCCATTACCAAAGAAGAATACTACTACAATTTAGTATAGTTAGCATTATATATATTTTGCTGTATTCTGTCTTTAAAAAATCAGTGACTCAATATGATATATTTGAGAATAAGCAAGAATATCTGATTAAAAATACCCCTCATGTTCTTTTCATACTGCATTGTAGAGTATTTATAGCTCTATAATTGTCATAGCATTTCATTTCTTCCATAAGACTAGGTAGTAATGACAAACTGCTTAAAATAATTTTATATTACTTTATTATTTTTAATATTAATAACTACTATGAATTGAGTATTTATTTTGTATAACTTATGTGATTTACACACATTGTCTTATGTAATCCTTATACTAACCTAGTATGTTTACGAATTAACTTTTTCATTTTGCAAATGGGAAAACTCAATCTCTGAAGGATTAAGTAACCCAGGTTCTATGCTGTAGTAAATGACAAGACCATGATTCAAAGTCAGGTCTATCTGCAGTTTAGCCATTGCGCTATACAGCTTATGACAATGTAATACATTAGTATTTCAAGAAAATGTACCACAGCCTCAATGTTCTTATTGACTGTATTGCACAGTATTCCTAGTCAAAAGAACTTAAAGGAGGGATGGCAGTGTTTTATCTTCCCAGAGAGGAACTGAAAGGAGATGTTGTATAGTCGACCTGCAGGGAAAAACAAAAGAAGACCCAAGAAGATGATGAGGGAGGATTTTAGCACAGTCCCTAAGGCCTGTCTAGGAATGACCACAGTCATTGATGGACCCAACACAGGCATGAAGTGGTGTAAGACCTCAGAGAGACCTGGCATGGCAGCAGTGTTAGGGGTGCCCAAATCCAGGAGGAAGGCTGGACCACACCTTATAAGGAGAATGAGTCCACCAAGTACAAACCTCAATTCCCACAGTATCAGTAGAGCTCCTACCTAGGGTGGTACCACAGTGACTCATGAAAGTGTCTTAAAATAGCTCTTAAAAAGTTAGTGGCCAGACACGGTGGCTCTTGCCTGTAATCCCAGCACTTTGGGAGGCCGAGGCAGACGGATCACGAGGTCAGGAGATCGTGACCATCCTGGCTAACGCGGTGAAACCCCGTCTCTACTAAAAAATACAAAAAATTAGCTGGGTGTGGTTGCAGGCGCCTGTAGTTTCAGCTACTCAGGAGGCTGAGGCAGGAGAATGGTGTGAACCCGGGAGGTGAAGCTTCCAGTGAGCTGAGATCGCGCCACTGCACTCCAGCCTGGGTTACAGAGTGAGACTCCATCTCAAAAAAAAAAAAAGAAGTTAGTATGTTTTTAATTAATTTAAAATATTCACAAAGGAGGAGAAATCAAGAAGCTCTGTCTTTTGTTATTTCAATAGAAAATCCAGTCATTTTAAAAGAAAAAGTAGTGATATATTATTGACACTTGTCCATTTTTGGCTACCCCTCCTCTAAAATCTATGTTTAAGGAATTCCCCACAACCTGCTCTTGGAGTGAAACAAAGTGCATCTTCCATCATAAACACACAAAAGCCCAAGCTTGCTTACTGTGTGGGGGACAACCTCAGCTTCACCCATCAGATGCATGCACTCTGAACTCTGATCGGGGAGCTACAGACTCCAAGCACAAGGGTGACAGAGCGCCACAGAAGGCTCCCTCAGTAGCAGTGGTAACTTCTGGTTACCTAAGGTGGCGGCAGTAGTAGTGGCAGTGGTATGGCCAACATCCACTTCTGCTGGCAGCAGAGCAAGACCTGGTGTTCTGTGTTTAGCAGCAGCTGTGGTGGTATCTTCACAAAACTATCTTTGAAGAGTGATTCTGGAGAGATTTTGGCCACAATCCCAGCTGCTGTCTAGCTTTGTTTATTCCTGCTCCCTTTCCAAGTCTCATTCTCCAGCCTTCCTGGCTCATCTTGGAGTTGCCCAGTACCCTTTCAATAATTCCTTCTCTGCAACTTTGAACCCTGATTGTTACATACATATATTTGTGTAAAATCTAGTAATAAGTGTTAATCTTAGCTTTTAATTCTGGCAGTCCACAGTGAAGTTTGGAGTCTTACTTTATTATTATTACTATTGAAGTTTCAACCCACATTGTATCACTTATCTTGGTCAATTATATAACAAACTTAACTGTCTACCAAGAGTTTTTATTTTTTAAAGAAAAAGCAAAATTGACTGGATTGCATGCCCTGAAGCAAGGCTACCCAGATCTGGGAAAAGCTAGTTATTGGATCTACACATTTGTTTCCCATAAATCATCCCAAAGCGCAGTACCTAAAACAACAACCATTATATGAGTTCTCTTAGTTGAGCAGATTGACTGGGTCCCAGCTGTAAGGTTCTTCTCTGGACTGCCTTGGGTTCTCTCCTGTGGCTGCAGTGGGATGGCAGCTAGGGCTGGAGCATCCGGAATGGCTTGCCTCATCTGTCTGGTGATTTGGTGGGGACAACTGGAAGCCTGGACTCAGCTGGGAGATGGGCATGGCTCAGTTCCTCTCTCTGTTTCTGTGTAGTCTCAGAGATTCCCCCTCTCCATGTAGATTTTCCATGTGGTTTCTTCATCAGGGTAGGCATACCTCTTACATGGTTACTTGGGGCTCCCAAAAGCATGAAAGTAGAAGCTGTCAAGCCTTTTTAAGGCCTAGACCCAGGACGAGCATAGTATCACTTCTGTCACTTTCTTAAAGCAAGTCACAGGGCTAGCCCAGATTTAATGTAGGAGAGGACTAAATAGAGGCATGAATGACGGGAGGCATGTTTCATTAGGAGTTATCTTTGGAATTTAGTCACCACTATACTTAAACTTCAGCCTCCAGTTATGTGCACCCAACGCAGTGCCTCATACAGTAGACATTCCATCTATTTGTCAGAATGCTTTCAGTGCAAGGAGCAGAAACTTAATTCAAATGATTTAAGCCAATAAAGGAAATTTCTTGAATCATGAAGCTAAGACTTTCAAGGGCTGGTTGGCTTTAGGCTTGCTTTAACCAAGGATTCAGACCATATCAGCAAGATCGCTTCTTTTCTTCCTCCAACTCCTGCTTCTATTTGCATCTGCTTGTCTTTATAACTACATAGCCTGTCTCCCCACGATGGCAAAGTAGTAGCCCAGACATATACTCATAGCTGGAAATCTTAGGGAAAGGGAAATCTCTCTTCCAGAATCCGTGGAAGCACTCTTAATGGGCTCTGTCTATTTCTGAGCCAATTCCTGTGGCCCAGAGGAATGCAGCATTCTGATTTGACAATGTCAAACCACCCACCTGCACCTGTGGTGAAAAGTTGCTCAGTGTAATCTGGATCTAGAAGAACATTTTCTAGAGAAAAGGAAGGTTTGGTTACCAAAAGAAGAGGGATAGATACTAGATAAACAAAAACGAGATAATCCCTAAGCCCAATAGCAGTTTGCTGAATGAATAAAATGTAGCTTGTAAATGAGTGGTGCAGACACTACCATACTGAGTTTATTAGGTGTCAAAGAAGGTAGACATTTAAAAACAATGCTGTTATGGAAAGACATTTTTATGGAAAGAGGTAGAAGTGCTGCTGGAACATTATTCAAAATGGGTTGAAATCATTAGAGAAAATGTTGTAGAAGCAGTTTTTGAGCTGTACTTTGAAAAAGGTAAGATTTAGAAGGAAGGAGGATTTTATAGGCAGAGCAAACGTTGCTTTCTTAAAAAACAAATGGTGTTAATAAAAGAGAAGGTTACAGAGTATAATTTTAGGATGTTTCTGATCCTCTGAAACTATACATGTAAGAAAATCAAGAGTTTGGTTGTTATAGTATGTTGAACTATATAGTTACAGATTTAGTTGGTTCCAAAAAGATTTTTTTTAACCTGTATATGACAAATGGGTGTTTTAGTGATTAAGGGGGGGGATTCACACAAAAATAAAACTATCAACGTGATTGCTATCAAGGAAAAGAGAACTCCTTTAAAAATATGTAGTATATTCATTTTTGTTGTCCTTTGTCACTTTAACAGTAGATGCTGAAATTACCAGAAATAACAGTAATCTGTATTTATAGTCCTCCTGTGAATCTGAAGGTTTCCATAAATGTAAATTAATTTGGTTCCACTCTCATGAACTCAGGAGGAAACAGAAGCGAAATATTCCCAACTACCCCACCCGCACTTCTGTCTGAGAAAGACAGTGAAAGAAGGACTGAGAATATGAGGAAAAAAGCAGCAAAAACTGAATTGGCTGGCCGGGCACCGTGGCTCATGCCTGTAACCCCAGCACTTTGGGAGGCCGAGGCGAGCAGATCGCAAGGTCAGGAGATCAAGAACATCCTGGCCAACATGGTGGAACCCTGTCTCTACTGAAAATACAAAAATTAGCTGGGTGTGGTGGTGCATGCCTGGAATCCCAGCTACTCAGGAGGCTGAGGCACGAGAATCGCTTGAACCCAGGAGGTGGAGGTTGCAGTGAGCCGAGATCACACCACTGCACTCCAGCCTGGTGACAGAGAGAGACTCCATCTCAAAAAAAAAAAAAAAAAAAGGAATTGGCTGAGCTGACTTTATAGTTCTCATGGGGTTAGTGAAGGAGAAAGAAGCAGGGCTCAGAGACAGGATTTGAATTTGGTAAGAATAGAGTCCTGGTTGGCTCAGATCACTAGATCGTACTGTCAGAAGCTCAGAAAGTCTTAATTGAGTAGGACCTTAGAGATAGTATCTTCTAGCCCCTTCGTTTATCAGGCTGGAGACTTGCTCTGAGAGGTGGAGTAACTGGCCACAAATGATCCAGATAGGGCTAGAACCCAGATTTCTGACCTCCTTGTTCTGGGCTCCCTCCTGGAGCTCTCAGCACCCCTTACAGACTCATATCAGGAGCTCTCAGCCTTATTCACATTCTCCCCAGGAAGAGTGATGCCTAGGGCAACGACAGGCAACCCAGGAAGATGATTACTAGAATCCTCTGGAGGAGGAGGGTCATCTTGTGATGTGTTTCTGATACAATCCTAAGAGTATCATGTTAACCCCATTAACCATAATATCCACCTTCTCTAATACTAGAGTAACATTGCTGTGGACACATCTTTACAAACAAAAATTACTATGTGATGATAATTATGACTTCTGTTCACATACGCAAGTCCTTGTTACTAAGTAAATGCAGAAAGATTGTTAGTTTTATTAGCCTTTGATATTGAAATTGTCATGTTCTCTCTTAGCTATGAAGACCTGCTCTGCCCACATCAACTTGGTTATTTTTTCATAAGGAAATTAAAGTAGAAATTATAACACAATTACTATCAAAATTCTACTAAACTATAAGTTGAAACAAAATATAAGAACCGCAATTATGTGAGAATAACATGTGGGAAACTGTTCCTGCTGCTGAGATGCGTAAAGTGAAGTCTTTGGAAGAAGGCATGGAGTTACTAGGTAGCTGCAGTGTGGAGGGTGGCTGGACTTCTCTGTCGCTAGCAATGGGCATGGTGCCATTGCCCATGCTTGGAAGATGAGTGTCTTCACCTAACTTGTTAAGTGCCAACTAGTCTTCTGCCTCCAATGAAGATTTCTCCTTAGGGTGCACAGGTTCTTCTACTGAGCCCCAGGAGTTTAGGGTCATCATGTGCCCTTAAAGTGTGGAGTGATGAGAGAGAATCTCTATACCTCTGACCAATTTGGAGGAAAGCAGAGATTTAGTCTTGGGGCCACTTACACGAACCTTCTTTTTCTCAGTTTTTCGCTGAGAGGAATGTGGTCTAATCTAGACACCTACTGGCTGCCTTGAAAGAGTATTCTCAGCTACACTGGCAGATCTAGCAAAGAGATGTGAAAGGATCCTCAGGTGGCCCCTTCAGGGGTCTTTCTGAGGAGTTAGGAGGAACCAGCCATTGTGACAATAAGACACCCACCCAGGTGGTTTTCTCTTAGTGTGATAAAGGAAGCTGACCCTGTCGAGGCCAAGGTATTCATCCAGTGGGTTGTCCTTCTTATGCGGAGGGATGACGTACCCTCAGTATCCAGAACATTCTAATGTCTTCATTGTCTGTTTACATTATGCCTCCTCCTCACTGCAGGAGTTCCAAGAAGTTTTGCGTCTTTCCCTATAACTTTTATAACTTTTGCCACCACCCTGACTGACCTCCTACAACATACAACATGGGTAAACCTCAAAAACATTGTGCTAAATGAAAGAAGCCAGTCAAAAGAAGCACTTTATAATTTCATTCATATGAAGGTCCAGAATAGGGAAATCTATAGAGACAGAAGTAGATTAGTGTTCACTTTAGGGCTGGATGGAGAATAGCGGGAAAGGGGATGAGCACTAAAGGATACAGGGTTTCTTTTTGGTGGTCTATTGATTGATTGATTGATTGGTTTTATTTTATTTATTACTTCATGAATGACAAGGTTTTACTCTGTCGCCCAGGCTGGAGTGCAGTAGTGTGATCACGGCTTACTGCAACCTCAACCTCCTGGGCTCAAGTGATCCTCCCACTTCAGCCTCCTGAGTACCTGGGACCACAGGCACACACAATCACTCTCAGCTAATTTTTAAAAATTTTTGAAGAGACAGGGTCTCACCATGTTGCCCAGGCTGGTCTTAAACTCCTATTCTCAAGCAGTCCTCCAGTGTCAGCCTCCCAAAGGGTTGGGATTACAGGCATGAGCCACCATGCCTGGCTGGTGGCCCTTTTAAAGTAGCCTTTTCTTAGGCTCTTACATATCTTTGGAACCATCCACTATTGGGAGCTTCTCTCCACTGCTTTCTAAAATGAGAATAGCCATGTACAAGCATATGATTTAAACTGTTTGAATATCTGGAACGTTTCCTAAAGAAGTCACTTGCTTGAGGTTATAACAGATTGGCAAGGGGTCAGTCATTCCATTCATACATCAAATATTTATTGAATAAATGTGAGAGCTAGTCATTCCTGGAGCTACAAAGATAAAAATATCTTTGTACTATACTATACTATTTTTACACAGTATAGCACAGTAGACCTCAGTAATGGGAGCAGAACTTTGTGATAAGAATTAAGAGAGGGAGAGGATTAAGGTAAGAAAGGAGGTTAAAACCTCGTAAGATGCCCTCCTAGGTATATACCCAAGAGAAATGAAAAGCATGTGTCCACACAGAGACTTACATACAAATGTTTATAGCAGTAGTATTCATAATAGCCAAAAGGTAGAAACAACTCATATGTCCATCAATGATGAGTGGATAAACAAAATGTGGTATATCCATGCAGCAGAATATTATGTGGCCATAGTGGACTTGAAGTACTGATACGTGCTACATGCTGTCAAGTCTGTCCCGCAGACTCTGGCCAAGCGACAGATGGAAGAAGTTCACTGACACAGGTATTTTGCCTAACAACGTGGCTAGAGGACCCCACAGCTTAGCACCGCTGATGAGAGTGCAGTGCAGCCACAGCAGCCCCCATAAGCTGGAGACACTTGCATTTATTTCATACAGATTTAATGACAAAGGCTTGGAGCAAATACAATTTGTGGGTAATAAACCTTGTTGACCTCCCCCCGCGCCCCCCCCCCCCCCCCCCCCCCCGAGTAGAGAGCAGTCCTGCACACGACTGATCAAAGGTTGGTTTCTGGAGAGAGGAGTAAACAAATTTATCTAGATAAGTCCCTTTACAGTCCCTTGTTATCGACCCTTTGCTGTCAGGCTCCCAATAAGAGAATTTGGCTGCCTTCAGCCAAATTTTCTTTTGAAGCTTTTGCAAAACCTCCCAGCCTT
This sequence comes from Gorilla gorilla gorilla, assembly GCF_029281585.2. Lineage (NCBI taxonomy): Eukaryota > Metazoa > Chordata > Mammalia > Primates > Hominidae > Gorilla > Gorilla gorilla. The sequence continues at coordinate 143,107,639 of NC_073230.2, forward strand.
CCAAGAAGTTTTGCATCTTTCCCTATAACTTTTATAACTTTTGCCACCACCCTGACTGATCTCCTACAACATACAACATGGGTAAACCTCAAAAACATTGTGCTAAATGAAAGCCAGTCAAAAGAAACCACGCACTTTACAATTTCATTCATATGAAGGACCAGAATAGGGCAATCTATAGAGACAAAAGTAGATTAGTGTTCACTTTAGGGCTTGATGGAGAATAGCGGGGAAGGGGATAATAGCTAAAGGATACAGGTTTTCTTTTTGAGGTGAAGAAATGTTCTGAAATTCATTATGGTCCTGGTTGCATACATCTGTAAATAGATCAAAAGGCATTGAATTGTACACTTTAAATTGGTGATTTGTATGGTATGTGAATTATATCTCAATAAAGCTGTTTTTTGAAGAAAAATATAAGAGCAAAAACTGAGAGCAGTTGTAGGGAATAGCAGAGAGTTTTTGGTTTTGTTTTGTTTTTGTTGTCTCTCTTTCTCTAAAAGGGAAAACATTTTTGTGGGTTATGGAAAGACAGACACAAGGTTTATAACCCTGCCTGGAAGTAAGGAAATGGTTTTGGTAGTCTTGGTGATTTTAGTGTCATTACTATCATCACTGTTGTTATTAAGAGTTGATTGTGGAGCTAACTAGGACTAAGGAGCTTCCAGGTAGAGGAGGAGTAGATTACACTTGGGAGGGTAGAGACAAGTATTACTAGTTCAGAATCTGACACCTCCATCCAGCTGGAAGAAGACTTGCTTATGCTAGAAAAGGAACTATGCTGCCATAAGCTACTGAAGAAATAGCAATTCCAAAGTTAGAATGGATGCATCCAAAGAAGAGAAGGAAACTTCTATGCAAGTGAATCTAAGACTCCATTATACACCCATGAAGTTAAGAAGAGCTAAAGAAGCATACAGAATTATTTTGTTTTCAACAAAGATTTTTTTTTGTAAGTTTTCATTTGTTGCTGAATCTCTCTCAGTTGTGGTTATTTTAATAAGCAGTGAGTTTGTAAAGTCCTGATTTAAAATACTAAATGTCTGATCTCCCTATTAACCCCAAGCATCTGAGATTGTAAATCATGACTCTTTGTTGCCACCTGATGACAACAAAGAGTACAGCCCTTCTGGAAATACTAGCCTTTCTAGAAACAAATTAATTTCTTGAAAGCTGAAATTAGCAATCAGTGATTCAGAGATGTTGACAAAGGCTTTTTATAAGTTCCTTGACCTTGATATGAGAAAGAGGCCTCTTGTCATAGGCATCTTAACGCATACTGAAGTTTTTTCTTATAACTTCATTACCTAGAAAGCAACATCCTCCATATTGAAAGTGATTTTCAATATATTACACTAAAGCATTCAGTGTGTATTGCCCTAAGTCTGTCACCAGTTTCTCCTGCAGTTGTCGCTGATGTCACTGTCCAGTGGCTGCTCCTCTCATGTCTGAACAGCTGCCAGCCTGTTCTTACTGTTGCTGCTGTCATCACCATCACACACAAGCTGTTGCCCCTGCCACCATCTTCTGCTGCTAATGGGACTGATTGGCACCTCTCCACACCACATCAAGGTGCAGGAGCTATTTCCCCTGCCAGGCTCAGAGCCATCTGACACCTCTTACTGCTACCATTCATTATCACCCTCACAGCAGTGAAGCCAACAGGAACTAGCTCAGTCCTGAGCTGGGGGGCCTCACTGGTGAAGGGAGTGCGGTGGCCACCTTTCTGCCTGCAGAAGCAGCTGGGCCTCTCAGACTGGACCTGGGGACTCAAAGAATTCTGTACTTTTAGGGGTCAGCACATTAGAGCCCCAGCATGTCTCTTCTGTACTGGTTACTGGAGATGAAAGCAATTAGAAAATTATTCTGTTTAGGAGAGTGGGCAGCACCAACAGCTTCCTCCTCACCATGTGCCTGCATAGGTAACAGAAATAAGCAATATTCTGCCCCTCCCTGACCACTGGGCAAAGATTAATGCCATGCATTGAAAGTTATTTTTAAATGTCCTCCATTAGCTCTAATATTTTTAACAAAGCTTGTAAGATTTAGGTAATGTGTAGGGTATAAGATGGCAGACTCATTACTGTACTTTCACAGAGAAACAAAAAAGGAATAAATCCACAACTGAGAAAGAATAGGAGGATTTACCAATAAATAAATGACAGCAACTTTCTGGATGATAGAAAGAAGATGGAACATTGTTAATGGATAAAGTAGTTGGGGAAAAGGAAACCCTCAGTCTGGAATGTGCAACGAGGACCTCGGAGAAGTTCCATGTTCATAATCAGCAGTTCAAAAAAAAAATGTAGGAGTGCCAAGAGAAACCGAAAATAGAGACTAATGAAAATTTTCTAGACATAAAAATATATATCCTACAGGACTATTTTCTTCACCCCTCCAAAATGTTGGTATCCAGAAGTTGTTCTTGAAAGAACCATCCTAGGAAATATTTAGGGAAAGTCAAGACTTCTGGTGTGGATGTCAGAGAACCAGAATAAAACCTTCTTCATTTTAGCATTGGAGGGAGAGGTCCCAGCCTGACAGTTGGCATCCCACCTGCTCATCCTAAAGAGAAACCCACCTGTTAGCACCTTCTGCACCACCCCACATAACACTCTCAGGAACTCCCTCCCTCTAAGAACCTTTTTAGAAACATGATCTTGCCTATACTTAGAGGCCCAGGATCCAATTGGAGTCCAAGGAAAAGAGAACAGAAAATGAAGGGGAGGGGAAATTACTGAAGAACTAGTAAAAATGCTTTTCTAGAACTCAGGAAGGGCCCAAGTCTTCATATTAAGAGCCTGTTGGGTGCCCAGTTCAGTGAATGAAGAAATAGCCTCACCTAAAACACAGCCTCATGAATTTTCGGAATGCCAAAAGTAAACTTATAAAAGCTCCAGAGAGAGGGGCATAAAAAAAAGTCAGCTGGTATCAGACTTATCATCAATAGCACTAAGTGCTAAGAAATAATGAAGCAATTCTCAGCTCCAAGGTAGAATGATTTCAACCTAGAATTAGACATCCAAACAGTGTATCAGCCAATTTTGAGGGCGCAATAAGGGCATCTTCAGATTTATAAAGACTTGGAAAGTTGACTTTTCATGCTCTTCTTTCTAGGGAACTTTTTGAGAATGCATTTAAGCAAAGCGAGTAAATAAACCACAAAAATCAGAAAATGTCGTGTCTAAAAAAGACTTGATCCAGCTCAGAACAGTGAAAAAGTAACCATGAAGCAGGCTTAGAGAGGAACCAGTCCAAATTGGGATAATGAGATACAGCTGTTCTGGGGAAAGTTCTCTGGGTGGGAAAAGACTCAAGAAAATAGGTAGTATGATGGAGAGGTTGAAAAAGAACCTAAGATGTGAAAAACTCAAGTAGTACAAGAGAAAGGAAATGCAATTGGAAATTTTTAGGAAAAAAAGCAACTGTACAGGAAATGTGTGGCCTGCATGCAAAGTGAACTTCTAGAAGCACCCTCTTTGAGAGGCCTCAGGGCTGTGATATAGTTAGGCTTTGTGTCCCCACCCAAATCTCATCTTGAATTGTAATCCCCATAATCTGTACGTGTCAAGGGAGAGACCAGGTGGAGGTAATTGGATCATGAGGGCAGTTTCCCCCATGTTTTTCTCGTGATAGTGAGTTCTTATGAAATCTGATGGTTTTATAAGGAGCTCTTCCCCCTTCGCTCAGCACTTCTCCTTCCTGCAGCTTTGTGAACAGGGTGCCTTGCTTACCCTTCACTTTCTGCCATGATTGTAAGTTTCCTGAGGCCTCCCCAGACATGTTGAACTGTGAGTCAGTGAAACCTGTTTCCTTTATAAATTATTCCGCCTTGGACAGTTCCTTATAGCAGTATGAAAACGGACTAATACAGGTTGTAAGTGACTGATAGAGAAGGAAATATAATCCTTAGCATCACTGGCCAAGCACTATTTGTGTATACGTGATGGCGTAAATGCTTTTTATTGTTTTTCATGAATCATCATGCAAACAAAGCATGAAAGACTCCATTGTGTTTGCAGGATAGTATGTAAATGTTTATCTTCACCCAGCAAAAGTAAGAATGTAGCTGAGAGAAAATAGAAGGTGAGAGACAGAAATATGGTTTGGGGGAAAGAAGGAGGAAAAAACGGTTTTTTTCTTTTTTCTTTTCTTTACTTTTTTTTTTTTTTGAGACAGAGTCTCACTCTGTTGGCCAGGCTGGAGTGCGGTGGCATGATCTGGGCTCACTGCAGCCTCCACCTCCCGGGTTCAAGCCATTCTCCTGCCTCAGCCTCTGGAGTAGCTGGGATTACAGGCATGCGCCACCATGCCCGGCTAATTTTGTATTTTTAGTAGAGACAGGGTTTCTCCCTGTTGGTCAGGCTGGTCTCGAACTCCCGACCTCAGGTGATCCACCTGCCTCAGCCTCCCAAAGTGCTGGGCTTACAGGCGCGAGCCACTGCGCCTGGCCAAAAAGGTTTTTTAAAAGGGTCATTAATAGTGTCATCGTAAAAGTGGGAGTAGGCAGGAGATTTGTTGAAGCAAAAATAGTGGTTTAGGTAGTTAATTTAAATTACAAAGAACAGCATTTTCACACAAAAATGCTAAAATATAACCATAAAATATTAGAAGAAGGAGAGCAGTATTACAGATGAGCCATATCTTTGTCTTCCACATCAGGAGATTTATCTTTTAGGATACTTTTAACTGCGTGTAACAGAAAACACTGACTTAAGTGACTTTAAACTTTTTTTTTTAAGTTTTCTCTCATCTAATGTGAAGTCCCAAGGTAGGGTGGCTTGTGGGTGGGCTAATTCAGTAGCCCATTGATGTCATGAAGAACCCACGTTCTTGCCATCTCTCTGCTCTTCCTTCCTTAAGGTGTGTTGGCTTCATCCTCTGAAGCTGCTCCTGTGGTACAGGGTTGCCTGCTGAGTTTCCAGGCATCACAGAGACACATTGGAAGAAGAGTGTTTCCTTCTGGGCTTTATCTTCATCAGCAGGGAAACATTTCCTAGCAGTTCCTCAGCTGACTTCCTCCCATGTCCTGTTGGCCAGAACTTGATCACACATTCCCCCTAAACTAGTAACTGGCAACGGAAATGGAGAGCTGCTTTCTTACGGCCAGTCTTCAGCAGATTTGATTTGGTGGAAGTCCCTGGAAATAGCAATTTGTATCTCAGCATGAACCTAATACTTAAACGTGACAACGGTTAATCTCACCTTTCCCTTAATTGATAAGTGTCCATACCAGTAGACCTATTACAGACAAGTTGTCTGTGCTGCGCCTGTATGAGTTTAATGACAAACGTAATTCAGAAAAAAAAGGCCATGGTGACTTTCTAGTTTCCTTGATCAGTAATTTTCCCTTGAGATATAGAAAGAGAGCATCCTTCTCTCCAGCTTATGTATCATACCAAAATCCTCAGAGCTGCCCGGGTGCAATGGCTCAAGCCTGTAATCCCAGCACTTAGGGAGGCCGAGATGGATGGATCATTTGAGCTCAGGAGTTCAAGACCAGCCCAGCAAACATGAGGAAACCCCGTCTCTATCAAAAATACAAAAATTATCTGGGTGTGGTGGTGCATGCCTGTTGTCCCAGCTACTCAGGAGGCTGAGGTGGGAGGATCCCTTGAGCCTGGGAGGTTGAGGCTGCAGTGAGCCATGTTCATGCCACTGAACTCTAGCCTGGGAGAGACAGCAGGACCCTGTCTCAAAAGAAAAAAAAGAGAGAGAATCCTCAGAACTGCTGAATGAATTTTTTCTTGGATTAAACAGCTTTATATAATTCATAGATTCTAGAAGTTTCTTCATCTCTGTAAATCTATAGATTTTACATTTACATATGTAGATATTCTGTAGAGACAGAAGGTTTCTGTGTCACTTCTCAAAGTTTCCTTGTTTTGCTTGGTGAGGTGGAAACAAAATGCAAACTAGAGCTTGAATCCCACATTTTACTAGTAGCTGCTTAGCCTCCAGTAGTTTTTAACCTTTTAATACTTCGGTTACCGTATCTATAAAATGGAGATGATTTCTTTACACTTTAGGGTGGTTGTAGATTAAATGAAACTGCAAGTAAAATACCCAGTACAAATAGAAGGGGGAGATTAGTGATTATTTATTCATTCTTATTCTTCCTATTGTAATGTGTAAGAGGATTCTAGCACTTAGTTTCCCAGTTTTTATATTTTTGATAGTAGCTTCATGTTATTGAAAAGTGAGTCAAATGAGGGGGTAAGGCAGAGGAATTTAATTCTCATTTTAAACAGCAATATAGTAACAAGAGGAGAGATGAAAGGCAGCAAGGATAAAGACCGAAGGGACAAGATATCAGTGGTTTTGACGAAGTTTTCTCAATCAAAGACTGCAAGCTGCTCCCACATTGCCCAGATCCGGATCCTACAGAGCTCCATTGAAGGGGATTTCAGTGGAATGGTTTCCTCACAGAAGGAGACCAGGGTGACTTTATTTCTTCACTGAAACGCTTTGATTATAAAAAGAAATCAGATGATCAAAAAGCATGAGATGATGGGTGAAATATGTTATATGATTATAATTCAATAATAATTGAATTTCTCTAGCATTTTTCCCTTGTGGGAGGCTCAGAGAAGTTCAGATGTATTATCTGAATTCGTTTCGGCATACATCGGTGGAGAGGGGCCCTGTGTTAGGCTTTCCATTCTTCACACCCTACCCAGGCCATGAGACTGGAGCAATGTTCCTGTAGCTTTGGTACCCGTGGCTTTATAAACATGAACGTGAACATTTTAGGCACAATTTAGAAGTGGATTATCTGCATCCCTCCTCAGGGAGAGTCCTTGAGTAGAAGTGTCATGTTTCCAGTTCCTTCTGAATCCCCTTCGAGCAATTGCTCTAGGTTCAAATAGTTCATGAAACAGAATGCCACAATGAAACTGAAGACTTCCTATGAGTTTTTACAAGTTCTTATTTCCCAGTGATGTCCCAGGAGTTCTTGATAAAAAGGACCTTTTTTCTTTCTAGTATTCCAATTATAAGATAGCGATCCTCAGCATCTTGCTACTCACCAACTCAGGTGTTCTCTGATTCTGATCCCGGGGAGTTCTTTTCAAAATGCCTAGAACTGTGAATAACAAGGTGCAAACATAGATAACTTATCTTCCACTGTTTACCTTTAAAAGGTCAAGACCCAGTGCAGTCTAGGCCCCCTATACCTACTGTGGACCACTCAGTAGAACAGACATCACATTTCCTGAGGCTAGTCTGAGAAGCATGGGCTAAGGAGTCGCAGTATCGATTGTATAAGGATTAGCATATCTGGCAGATGGGAACTGTCTGAACTCATTCAACTGAGAGGCATCTGCATCAGGCGGATTGGCATTGCTGAACTTTCACACAGCAAATTGAGGATTTTAACATGCAGCCCGACTTCTCCTGTGGAGATCCAGTGAACACATAAAAAGGTTTCAGTCTTTATGAATTCCTGGATATATTAGGCATTACAAAATAAAAATATTTTCCCAAGTGCTGTATTGATACTCTAGGCACCTATACTTACATTTATGTTCTTCGGGAACCACTCCATGTAGTCAGATATTCAGGGATTGTTGGACTCTCGTTTGTTTTATATATCCTTTAATTGCCTTAGACTGCTGAGCTTCATTATGTGGGTCAATTAGTATTTTTTGAGAAATCACTTGTAACACACTAATTTTATTCTCTATTGCTTCCTTCTGATTCCTCATCTCTTTCCCAGTCTCCACCCTCTAACTCATTCTCATTTTTATTTTACTTCTCCTGTTTATTACCTTATGTTCCTTCGCTATCCTCCACGGCCCCATGCCCTCATCTTCCCAGAGAGTGCTTGAGGCCTAGACCAAGCAGAGCAGCCACACCACAGGCTGCTCCCAGTCTGTGTCACTTACCATTGGCAGTAACTAGGGGCTCTTGGAGCATCCCTGAGCTATCAGTTGGAAACAAGATCTTCCTAGGTCTTGACTAGGTCTAGGTCAGGATGCTGAGAATCAAGATGAATGGACATTTGCTTACCTAGCAGTCTCAAAGCACTCCAAATGCACATGTAAAGAGATACCCATGTGTGTCTACATGGTAAATCCCATAACCTGCGTTTCCACTTCTGGAGATCCTGAGGTTTCTGCCTCCATTTTCCTTGGGGGAACATGGAAAGGTCCACTCACCTTTACTTTGTTCCCCTCTCCTGCTTCTGTGTATGGTCTGAGTTGACATCTTGCTTAATCAGAAATAGAAATGGGTGAAAGATTGCTATATGAGGCCATAATGATCAATAGATATAGATAATAGATAAATGTATATGTACTCACGTAGGTATGGTATATACCTACGTAAGGAGTATAGGAGTATAAACTATGTACTCCTAACTTGGAGTGCATGATAAAGCTTCAGGGAGTGCATGATAAAGCTTGGAGTGCATGATAAAGCTTCAGGGAGTCCATAAACCCCCAAAATTATATGCAAAATCTGTGTTTTTGTAGATGTGAATTTTTTCTGGCAAGATAGTCCATGATTTTACCAAATTTTCAAAAGGTGCTGTGAGATTCTAAATCCATTCTCTTTGGCTGGCTGTATTTACTTTCTTGTTCTTAGAATTCTGAACAAAACATTAGGGATCAGAACAGGCAATCATACTAACGCTGAAATAAAATCATATTTCCAGGTGTGCTAGTGTTGTCTCCTTCACCACTGCCCTCCATCATAGTCCTCCATTCAGAGCTGACCTCTACCCCCAGCTGGTCATATTGCTTTTCCTTGCTGCCCCAGTACAATGAGCAACCATGGGAATACAGTCTCAGGATACCCAGGTTTTCACTATACTGAAGAGTTTACATGCAAAGCTCATCATCTTCTCTCATACAGCAGGTCCCCATTTCTAACTTTGATAGCATTCTCATTCAGGAGGGAAGTCTTGGATGGTTGTTCACTCCTGATTCTTTTTCCTCATCTGTATCTGGTCCTAGCAACTCTACTTCCAAGTTTTCAGATATTAGTAACAGACTAACAGCTTCATTAACTTGGATTTTGGTTCTCTGTGAAAGTAGCCTCAAGATCTGCCAAATCTGAATCTTAGTTCCAAATTCCATCCCTTAACCTTAGATTTCACATTACACAAATTGCCAACACCTATCTATGGCTCACCCATCTGTCCTGTCAGCCCTTTATATCCTGTTAAACACATAGACTTGTTGACTCTTTCTTCCTCCAAATCTGGAATAAAGCGACAGTCCCACAGCTGATGTTCATGTCTCTTGGTCTCTTCCCTTAAGCCATCCTTTGTGATGTAGATAGACTAATCATCCCAAGATACTGCTTCTCTTAATTTTTTGCCCAATCCTTAGAGTGACTTTTTTATAAATACACTATTTGGCCCAAATTTGTCAGAGTTAAAGAAAAACTTGCCTGATAACTGTTCTTTCTTAATTGGCCAGCATCTTCTCTCATTATTTAACCTTATGTTCCCACTGATTTGACAGTCTTCTTTACATGTGACTCACGGTGCAACCTCCATGCCTTTATTCTGGCTGTTCTGATTCATTCTTCAACTCCCAGCCTTCAAAACACATCGCACTCCCACCCCTCCTCTGGAATAATTGACTGCTCCAGTTGACCCTCATTTTTCAGTTTTCCGAAGTCATTGCCATGTTACTTGAAACCTCCATAATGAAGCACATGGCGTAAAACAGATATTTAATAAATATTTGATCATTTCAAAGATAGTTTTCCAACCAATGGAATTGAAGAGCAATAAAGGCATGTCTTGGGGAAAGCAGGTAGTGATAATGGCAAAGTAATCAGTGCACAAATTTTTAGCAATATGTAGCTAATTCTGAGGTAACTAAAGCTCAATTAACAATATTTGTAATATTGCATGTCAGCAAAGAAAAATATGTAAGCAAAGCATGTTTCAGGATGATACTTCTAAAGGATAGTCAATCACCTGTGGTACTATCATCAATGGTACTAGTATTGGTCAACATATGTGGTATAGGTGGTCAGGCCTTCTCTTTAACTAATCAGATGAATATTTAATATAGCTTCCCAAGCCTAATCCTTGGCTGAACTGTGACACATGATCAGCTGGTGTGTACCTCTACCCTCTAATAAAGCCGAACCATGCATTTTCCTTCCCCTCCCCAAACTGATGGTAAAACCCACCAAATTTGCATATAGCCTCCTCTCCCCATGATTATGGCATCAGATGTTTATAGGTGGTTCTGTTTGAGTTGATCCTAAATAAGGGAGACTTTTACCGTTGTAACCGCTTTTCCCAAAGGGTAACATAAACTGCTTTAGTCAGCAAAATATATATATCATCTTTGCCTTGGTAGATATTGAATTGCTGACTCTCTCTTCTTTAGACCCAGTAGTCATTTCTTTACCTCCTTAATTTATGCATGAAGCCAAAAGAAAAATTACTTCATATTCTTAATAAAAACGGCATAAGGTTTAGATAATTTTTTACTATATGCAGTAAAAATGCAAATGTGTGTGGCTTATTTGCAAATGTAGACATTAATAACTGATATTTAAACAGTCCAGATTAGCAATTTTACTGATATATTTAAGAGATTTTTCCAATAATTTGCACACTCAAAATCAATTTGAATACAACATGTAAATTGAATTTAATTTTTTATATAAAATTGTGGTTATCAGCTTGAACCATTAAATTTACTATTTAATATATGCTTTCCAGATCACTTGGTTAGAATTTCATTGCACCTTATCTATATAAATTTAATTAGGCTTGATATCATCAGTATATTATAGAACTAATTAAAGATTTAGATAAGTGCTGAGGGGGCTTATTGAAAACTCCATAAAGTTCCATTTGGAAAATGAGATATTCTTCCTTCAGTTCATTGTGAGAGAAGGAAACAGCAAGAATGCTTCTTGCAGTGTTTCTGAAAAATTATTTAACTGGATTTAATGGGCTTATTCCATTCTTTGAAGAGCTTTTTAATTACTCTCTATCTTTGTGCAGTCCAACAACAGTTACAATCTTTATTTAAAGCCTTTAAAAATCCTCATTTCCCTCTTCTCCCACTGAGCCAGCTGTGTTACATTCTGCTGGGCATATGTGCAGGTAGGTAGTACAGGGTTTGTATAACCTGATTGCGATCATATAATATGTAGCAGCATTTGTGGGGAAGTCTATCTGGTCCTTCCAAGCAGAATAAACATTGAGAAAGCTCAGCGAGAGCCTGCCACAAACGTCTTAGGAAAAGAGAAAAGAAAGAAACCCTAGCCCAGGAGGATACCTGGGAAAAACTGAGGCTTCCACTCAAAAGATACAGCGACTTTAAGTAATCATTTTGCAGAAATCACTTTTGAATTCCCTTGTATCTGCATCTCTGCTATAGAGTATAAAGCATATTAGTTTAAAAGACTATTATTTCAACTAAGTGCTTTGTGTCTTCATTACAAAGCACAATAAAGCTTTTTAATACAATAAAGCCTCTATTACTTTCAATTGAATATGCCTGGAAATAAAGCTGCATCAACCACATTTGCCAGTGTGCTCAATGCTCTTGTCAAAAGCACTTTTTCTTCATTGCAGATTGAGTGACACAGTGCATGCTAGGAAAAAAAAAAAAAGGAAAGTGAAAGGACACATGACAAATGTGGGCCATCTACGACTGGGCACACTGTCGATTACTACAGAGGCCCGAGGAAGCCAGGGAACCGGATAAATTGTCAAGAGCCTGTGTGGTGTAATAGAAAGGTTACAGGCTTTGGGCTCAGGAGATGCAGATTTAAGTCAGAGCCCTGCTGCTGATTAGCTGTGTGACCTGGACCTCATCTTTCCACACCTAAATCTTGTTTCCTGGAAAATGGAAATAATATTAAGAATGCTGCCCTGGCCAGGCACGGTGGCTCACACCTATAATCCCAGCACTTTGGGAGACTGAGGTGGTAGATCACCTGAGGTCAGGAGTTCGAGACCAGCCTGGCCAACATGGCAAAACCCCGTGTGTAGTAAACATGCAAAAATTAGCTGGCCGTGGTGGCACATGCCTGTAATCTCAGCTACTGGTGTCGGGGGCTGAGGCAGGAGAATTGCTTGAGCCCGGGAGGTGGAGGTTGCAGTTAGCCGAGATTGTGCCACTACACTCCAGCCTGGGTGACAGATCAAGACTCCGTCTCAATCCGTCAATCAATCAATATAATGCTGCCCCTTCCCCCACTGCAGTCTCCCTCATGGGTTCGGATGGTTTTTAAATGTCATATATTCTAGTCTACTCCATTTTTTTTTCCAGATATGGAAACTGAAGTACAGTGGGATTGTGTGGCATGATCATAATCACTAGTTAGCTAGTGCTGGGGCAAGGACTGGAATAGATGCCTCAGAGATGTCATGTTATGTCTGTGCTGTCACACAGCACATAAAGGAGCAGATAATTATTTTCTTAATGACACCCTGGCTGCATTTGGTAGGGGTGGGATTTTTCCTCCCAAGCAGCTATTACTGAAACACATCACTGCTGTTTTCCTGCTCAAATGGTTTGTAAACATTTACACCCCCCAGCCTGAGAAAACATTTGCAGAAACATTTGGGTCACAAACCAATGTTTGCTTCACCACCACATTTGAAATATTTCTCTTTGAAAACATTAGAAATGTTTGTCAGTAAAACAGATTCTCAACAGAAGTATAAATCTGGAAAGGGAGGGACACCCACAGCCACCTGGTTTGGGGCATTCAGGGTCCTCCAGGGATAGCAGTTTCTTCCTGGTCCCTAGGAATGTGTGACACCTCCCAGCATCACCGTAGACTCTGACATTTCTTGGGTGTAAACTATTAGGGGTACATTGAGGAGTGCAGTGGTTTCGGGGGAGGTTTGGAGGTGGCAAGTTTGTTCTCTCATACAGCTGTGAATGTAGGGTAGTTGTTGAGAAGGAAGTGTAAAGAGAGGAGGTAGGAGATTGGCCAGGGCAGTCTCTCTGTAGAGAAGGACAGGCTGAGGCTTACTTGATTCTTCCTCATCTTTTCCCTCATTCCCCAACACAGCCTCTGCAGTTCCAACACAGTTGTGCTAATTGGAAGTGGGGCCTTTAAAATAACCTTGGTTTGTAGCCCTGGCCTGATCGGTGATGGAGCATGGTCTAGGAACTGGATCAGCAGTTTGGAGTCCAGGCAGAGTGGGTTGAACCCGAACTCTATTTCTGACTCATGGATAATCTCAACTAATCCACCTTGCCACTGGTGAAGCCTAGTGGAGAAGAGCTCAAAGGAGCCTGTGTAGAGTTTGCTCAAGAGAGTCCTTGTCACCACCTTCCTCCCATTTTGTTTTCTCCACCAATATCCAGGTCATGAGAGCAGCCCTTCCTCTGAGCCACAGGGAAGTAATCAATAAGGCCACATCCCGCTCACTGACATCCCCACTGAAACAGGTGAAGCACCTGTGGAAGGTCATGAGATTTTTTGAAAGCACTGGAAATTACGAGACTAATTCTGAAGGTAGCAAGTGTGAGGGAAATGGAACCTCTGCTGCGTCCTGCCTACCACCGTCTTCTGCAGGATTTGTAAAAAACTAGGTTCAGGTTTCCAGGCTATTTTTGCTGCTGTTTGAACAGTGTCTACTTTTTCTACTAGGGATCAGCATGTATTTTCTTTGACATCTGTATCTGCTGAGATCACAGGCCATCCTGGTCACCACCTTGCTATCTAGAACAGCGTCAACTCAACTAAACAGTCATCCATTACCACGCATAAAGATCTGAAGGTCCACGCTGTGAAAGAGCAGACAATTGCAAGGCATCTCCTCCTTCGCTTTAGTGTAGCACACGTTAGCACAACGTGCACACTTGGAGCAGTCATCTGCACCTCGGTTTCCAGCTCCCCCGATCCAATGCTGTTAATATGTTCTTGCCAGACACTTATATTCACATAGCACTTTACAATCGACATAGGGCTTTCACAAATATGATTTCAGTGAGTCTCTTGATGAGTCAACATTTTTGTCTCCCCAAGCATTTTCTGATTTGAACTATTTTCTCACAGCCTAACTCAGCAGTTTTCCTGGAATGATGTGTGGGAGGTAGGGTATGATAGTGTATTGCTATGTAGTCAAACTTTAACCCTGAAAGTATAAAAGAATTCAATACTGGTGTTATTGTTAACTAGCCAGGTGACCTTAGGCAGGTGTTTTGCCTTTGGAGCCTCAGGTTGTGAGGACTAAATCAGGTGTATGTGAAAGGACCTGGTATATAGTAAGTGTTAAATGCTAATTGTTCCATATAATTATGGTCCTCCTTAATAATAAACATTGATAGAATCATTAGTGAATCTTTGGCTGAATTATATTTCTATCATACGTAGAGTTGTTCCCAATTCTAACCTGTATTTCTCGTAAGGGTTACTCATTACTAGTTGTTATCAATGTTTCTTGAGAACAGTATGTAGGGATGGAGAAAGTTCAAAGGCATTTAGTACAAAGATGCTGGGGGTCAGTTAACTTACAAAAGCGTAGAGCCCTGAGACATGACTTTAATACATTTCTGGGGCACTTAGTGAAAATGTGAGCTGGTGAAGATGTTGCCATATCTGTCAGCTTACAGAATCTTCTCTGCATTTATCACAGGAGAACATGGAACTGCAGCAAACATCTCAATTAATGGATCAATCCTCACAACAGTATTGGCTGTGGACAGATGTCCTCTGTATAGTTAAGTCAGGATTCCAGTTTATAGGATTTGCATTTTTATAACAGCTTTATCAAGATATAATTTACATACCATAAACATTAACCCTTTTAACGTATGCAATTCATTGGTTCTTAGTATAGTCACAAAGTTGTACAGCCATCATCACCAGCTAGTTTTGGAACATTTTCATCACCCCCAAAGGAAACCCCATATCCATTAGCAGTCACTCCTCATTTCCCCCAAACACTACACCTGGCAACCATACATCTACTTTCTGTCTCTGTGTGTCTCTGTGGGTTTGCCTCTTCTGGATAGATCATAGAAGTGAAATTACACAATACTTAGTCTTTTGCGGCTAGCTTGTTTCAATTAGCGTAATATTTTCAAGATTTATAAAATTAGCACTTGTCTTAATAACAGGGTATGAGACAGTTAAAAATATACTCAGGTATGCATCCCAATACCTGGCCTACAGCCTGCTCTCTTTTTCATTTCCTTTTTCTGTAGGGGTGGGGAGAAGGAAGCTAAGGTGTTTATATCGAAGTATGGCATACACACAGTAAACTGCACAGATCTTAAGTACACAGCTTGATTCCTCTTGACAAAGAGAATACACCCTTATAACCATCACTCCTATAAAAATACAGAATGTTAAAACCACCTCAGGGCCAGGCACAATGGCTCATGCCTATAATCCCACCACATTGGGAGGTTGAGGCAGGCGGATCGCTTGAGGCCAGGAGTTCGACACCAGCCTGGCCAACATGGTGAAACCCCGTCTCTAATAAAAATAAAAAAATTAGTCAGGCGTGGGTAGTCCCAGCTACCTGGGAAGCTGAGGCAGGAGAATCGCTTGAACCTGGGAGGCAGAGGTTGCAGTAAGCCAAGATCGTAACACTGCATTCTAGCCAGGACGACAGAGTAAGACTATGTCTTAAAAAACAACAACAACAACAAAAAAAAAAAAACGGCTCAGATTGTCCCCTCCTAAGTCATTGCCCTCACCACAGGCATTTCCTAATTTTATTTGATTTTTTTTTTTTTTTCTGAGTTGTTTCCTTGTGTATCTATTAATACAGGTAGTAAGTACGTGGTCCTCCGAGCCCGGGAGACCTTTCCCCAGTACTCCAGGCCTCAGTTACCTGCGTTCGTTAATGTTGGTTCCCAGGGAAAACAAAGCAGCACCAAGCACTCAGGACCCATGGCCTCTTCTTCTGAACCCAGGGACTCCCATGCCTTTGCATTTTCTCCTCGCTTTTGTCCCCAGCTATCCTTCTAAACACCAGCAAGCTCTCAGCACAGGTCATTACAAAAAACAGTTCAGGGGAGTGGGGCGGGCTGTAGGGGGAGCATTAACCCCCATCAGGGACAACTGGGGGCAAATGTTGCACTCCAAAGGCAGATGTTTTGAGGAGGACTCCTAATTGTGACAAAGGCAGTCCCTGCACACTGGATGCTGGCCAGCCTCTGCCATTAACTCGCCTACCTCCTCACTGGTGTGATCAAATTGGTACTGCTCTTATGAAATTATGTGTGTTAGCTGGCTCTTCAGAAATAAAATATCTTTTCTTAAAGAAATTAAGGTTTCATTTTAAATTCACTTTATGGCCTTTGAAAAACTTTAGTTTTTGTGTGGTCCAGAGCTATAGGTTAGCATTAGCATTTAAATAGAGGCATTAAACTTGCCTGAAGACCTTCCTCTCATAATGTAGCCCTTTCTGAGAGGTTTTTTCAAATCAGATACTTTTTCGTCCTAAAAAATGAATGCAAATGCTCTCTGTATTTTTCCCCTCAAAGGCCTTTTTTCTTTATATGTAGACTTAGGAGAGCCACATTGTGGAGCAGCCTCAGTATTAGTCTTTTTGTATGGAAAGGGCCACGTAAAAAAAAAATTGCTATTCTCTCCTACAATGCCTGATTTTCTCTGCTGACTCTCAGGATGTATTTTCCTATGGTTAATTTTATCCTCTTGTATGTCATTCCACTCCAGACACCCCCCAAAGGCACAAATCCCGATTCTACAACTAAGAATCTAATGTAAACTGCTGTGTAACAGTGACTCTAGGAGTTCCCAGTGTCCCCAGCAAATCCCCATCACTTTAGTAGAATCAGAGCTTGAGCTTTTGAATTGGATGAACTAGAGTTTGAGTCGTGTCCATCACAAGGAGGTTTTGTGACCTTCTTCTCTGACCCTTTATTTATCTGCCAAATTAAGGTTATCAAGCCTTTCTTGTATGTTTGTCAAGAGTTTAAATGAGATCATATTTGTACTCCTAATTTATACTCTGTGCTCTTAGGTCCTGTAACCTAACCAGACAGGTTCTTCCTGCCTGCTGCACAAATAAAGACCATGGCCTTGCGGTAAAGAAAGTTTAATTGATGCGAGGCTGGCCATGCCACACAGTAGATGGAGTTGTTACTCAAATCAATCTCCCCAGAAATTCAGGGATCAGGGTTTTTAAACATAATTTGGTGGGCAAGGGATCAGAAAGTGGGGAGTGCTGATTGGTTGAGTCAGAGATGAAATCATAGGGAGTTGAAGCTGTTCTCTTGCACTGAGTCATTTCCCAGGTGGGGGCCACAAGACCAGATGAGCCAGTTTATTAATTTGGGTGGTGCCAGCAGATCCACTGAGTGCAGGGTCTGCAAAATATCTTAAGCACTGATCTTAGGTTTAACAATAGTGATGTTATCCCCAGGAGCAATTTGGGGAGGTTCAGAATTTTGCAGCCTCCAGCTGCATGACTCCTAAGCCATAATTTTGAATCTTGTAGGTAATTTTTCAGTCCTGCAAAGACAGTCTAGTCCCCAGGCAGGAAGGGGTTTGTTTTGAGAAAGTGCTGTTGTCATCAAAGTTTAACTATAAGCTAAGTTTCTCTCAAAGTTAGTTCAGCATATGCCCAGGAATGAGCAAGGACACCTTGGAGGTTAGAGGCAAGATGGAGTCTGTTAGGTCAGGTTCTCTTTCACTGTAATAACTTTCTCAGTTACAATTTTTGCAAAGGCAGTTTCAGTCCCCCTCCCTCACATTTCAGCCAGACCAGCTGAGGAGTAGGTTAGGAGGAACCTTTGAGTAAAAGGTGTCCTCTTATTTCTTATGTTCTCACTGCTAGCCTTCTCTTTCCTTTTAGCCACTGGCCTCATCTCAGTACAGTTGTGTGTATTTTAATGGCCCCAGGTCACAGTTGACCTGAAGGAGACATGCTAGAGGTGAGAGAGCCTGATGTGTTGTTCTTTACTGAGGTGCTGCCATCCTTCTCTCTTTGAGGTTGATTTTGTTTAGCTACAAGCTTGGGGATGTGGAGTTGTGAGGAAACCTTCTAGAAGATTGGCGTGGTCTGATACTAGAAAAAAAAAATAGCCAAGTTGCTCAACAGTCTGAAGGCTTTCTTACCCTCAGGTCCATCCTCCATGTTGCAGCTGGAAAGGTCTTTCTAAAACACAGTTGTCATCATGTGTGACTTCTTTCTAAAATCGTCTATTTCCAGATTCCTCCCTGTCATTGGTTCCAGATTCCAGGGTGTATGTAAACTGAAACTGATTGTCCTCGTCTATAGCAAAATTAGAAAAATAATGACTGTACTTTGTGAGTTTCTCATAAATAATGACTAAAAGTTTCTGAGTTTCCCACACAATAAAACATTTAACCTTTTTGTTCTGAGATTATTTTCTTTCCACTTAAGGAGTGTTAAAATACCTTCTTTTATCAAATCTTGGTAATAATAAATGGTAATTGTTTTGTTTGACTAATCTAGGCAAAATAAAGCTTAATTCACCTTCATCCTTCCACTCACCCATGAAAGTCCAAAATCTTAGCATGGCCCACAGGTCTGTTAGGCTCTAGGCCCAGCTTGCCTTGCCCACCTTTCCCCTTCCTTGCTCTTCCCCACACCCCATGCACTCCAGTGAGGAATAAACCACTTGTCGTTTTCCCCAAATACCGTATTCTTCCTACTGTCCCACCCAGTTCACACATTCTGTTTCCTTTGCTCGTGGAGGACTTTATTTCCTTCATATTTGCCTCATTGTTGACAACTTCTCCTTCTCTGTTAAGCCTTCCCTGGCTGCTCTCAGAAACCTACAGCCCTTCCTGCCTGTGATCTTAGAGAATCTCCTCCAGACCTTTATTATGGCCGCTGTCACATTGCTATAAGTACATACAGTGCCTGGCTACTTTCACACCAGACTCTGCATCGCCAGAGAACAAGGACTATGTTTTACTTACCTCTGCATCCACAGTATCTACTGTATACTACCTGGTGTGTCATTGATGCTGAAATATTTGTTGAGCAAGTAAACAAATTTAAAAAGGACTTCAAAAGGCACTATATAAGCAGTGAGGATGATACAAAGAGTCATAAGACACAGTCTTTGACATCAAGCAGCCTACAGTCTAGGTGAGGTTAATAAATACGTATAATGGTACATCCACACAATTGAGTACTCTGCCACCATTAAGAAGAATGAGGCAGGTTGATATGAACTGAAATGGAACCTTCTCCAAGCTCTATTGTTAAGTAGAAAAAGTAAGGTGCAGAACAGTATGTAAACACCATTTATCCTTAAATATATTTGTGTGTTTATATACACACACACACTCAAGAAAGACTGCTTCTATATGTATAAAATATATTTGGAAGGATACCCTGGAAACTAGTAACAGTAATTGTCTCTAGGAAAGGAAATGGTGGGAGAGAGGCTTTATGCTATATGCTTATTTTGTACCATTATCTTTTTACGTAACAAAAATATTATGTGCCAGGCGCTGTTCTAAGCACTTTATAAATATTAACTTGCTTAGTCTTCTTAACAATTCTATGAGCTAGGTGCTATCAATATCCTCGTTTTACAGATAAGGAAACTGAAGGCTTATAGGTTAAATAACTTTCCCAAGTTCACAAAACTAGTAAGTAAATACCCTAGTAACCTTTTTTATTGTATCATCAGCTCAAAAAGAATATTAAGAGTTTTTTTTTTTAAAAAAAAGATATGATTCTACAGGATAAATGTTAAGTGGGTTACCCATGCAGTAAGTGACAGAGAAGAAATAAATTGCCCAGGATAGCTTCATAGAGGGTAGAGGATTTAGCGATTTTGAACATGAGGTAGGCTCTAGATACTTAGAGCCAAAAAGTACTAAGTATTATTCAGGGGACATTGAGTAGCTCAATTTGGTTTGAATGGCAGGTTGAAGCAGGGAAGAACTGTGGAATACAGGTCAAGTCTTTAAAAGGCCTTGGATGTCAATGTTGGAAGTTTGGACTTGATTCTGTTGGCACTAGTGAACACACAAGGTTTTTTATTATTATTATTAAATACAGAATAGTGATATGATCCAACTAAGAACTGGGGGTTAGTCTAGGAGGAGTGAGTGAGTGAGGTGGCCAGTTAAGAGGCAACTGTAACAATCCAATGAGAAGAGTGTAGGATCTGTGATAGTGAGATTGGAAAGAAGAAATGAATATGAAAGATGTTGCATTGATAGACCTGGTGACAACTGGACAAAAAAAATGAAGGAGAGCAAAGATTCCAGGTGACACTGAGATTTTGAGGTTTTGCAAGCTAGTTCCGTTAAGCAAAATTCAGTGGCTAGGGAGGCCACCTGACAAGGGCAGCTGATAGAAATGTCTGCAGACAAGTGAAAATGACGTTTTGATCTATTGAGAAACCAGATCTTGAGAGAGACATCTGAGCATTATATGCACAGATAAGACTTTCAGAAGCAGAGAGAGAAGAATGGAGGGCCCCCACCTGACTGGCAGGAACACCTGCAGCAGGCAGACACAGAGCCAATAGCAGAATCAGAGAAGAAACTCAGAGGGAGCTGGGAGAAGTGCCTTAAAAATGTGGCTCCCTGGGGCCAGGCACTGTGGCTCATGCCTGTAATCCTAGCACTTCGGGAGGCCGAGGCAGGTGGATCACGAGGTCAGGAGTTCAAGACCAGCCTGGCCAAGATGGTGAAACCCTGTCTCTACTAAAAATACAAAAAATTAGCTGGGTGTGGTGGCACACGCCTGTAATCCCAGCTACTCCGGAGGCTGAGGCAGAGAACTGCTTAAAACTGGAGGGGCAGAGGTTGCAGTGAGCCGAGATCGCGCCGCTGCACTCCAGCCTGGGAGACAGAGCGAGACTCCGTCTCAAAAAAAACAAAAAAACATGTGGCTCCCTGGGCCAATGCAGAGGCTCACGCCTGTAATCCCAGCACTTTGGAAGGCCAAGGCGGGTGGATCATGAGGTCAGGAGATCGAGACCATCCTGGCTAACACAGTGAAACCCTGTCTCTACTAAAAATACAAAAAAATTAGCTGGGCATGGTGGTGGGCGCCTGTAGTCCCAGCTACTCAGGAGGCTGAGGCAGGAGAATGGCATGAACCTGGGAGGCAGAGCTTGCAGTGAGCCGAGATCACGCCACTGCACTCCAGCCTGGGCAATAGAGCGAGACTCCATCTCAATAAAAAAGAAAGAAAAACAAATGTGGCTCCGTGACAGTTGGGTTGAGAATGGAAAACTGTCAAGGGAAAGAGGACTTAGGAAAAGCTGCTGTGCGTGTCCATGAGGACGTCATTGATGACCCTTTTCATAGATACATTGGAGGCATAGAAAGGACAGGTAGTGAATACAAATGATTTGTTCAAGAAATTCAACAATGAAAAGGAGAAAAGACACGAGGGGAGAGATGGAGTGGACACGGGATCACATAAAGGGTTTAGGGTTTGTTTCTTGATTTGTTTTTCCAAAATGTGAGAAGGAGAAGGATGTTTGAAGCAGACATGAAAGAACCAGTGAAAAGGGAAGATACTGGATACAAGAGTTAAAAATAAAACAAAAACCCAGCAGAGTCTTGAAAGCATTGAGAGGGGTGAGGATCAAAGGCATAGGGTTAATCTTACAAAAAGAAAAAAAGAAAAGAAGCCCCTCTTCTTCGGAGTCAAGAGGGAAGGATTGATTTTTTTTTTAATGTATGTCAGCATGGAGGATGTGATACCTCATACAATTGTGAGACCCATAGAGATAATATATACATGAACAATGGCCAATACAGACTACAGAGGAGTATGCAAACAAAGTTAGCAGTTATTTTTATCATTTGTATTATATCACATAGCAGGTGTTCTATCATATCATTTGATTAATCTTCAAACCTAATGTGATGTAATATTATTTATCCCATGCCTAAATGAAAAAACTGAAGTTGAGACAGGTTCAGAAATTTCCAGTCATGCATCTTAGGTAAAAGATGTGGGATTCATGCCTAAATCTGCCAGAGAATGAAAAGCTGAGAAGGATTACAGATCACTAGTGAAAACACGGATCTCTATTGTCTCCCCCTTTTCCATTAGCGACCATTATCCTGACCATCTCCCCCCGGAGTTACATCAGAATAACCCTTTGTGTTTTATACAGATCAATTATTTCATTCATAGTTCCTCTCTTCCCAGTGTCAGAGAATCATAGACTGCTTTTTAGATTGTATGCCATACTTAATGACATGTATAGACTATCAGCTGTCTCATTCATTCATTCTTTTTCATTTACTCAGCACTCACTAGTTACCGTCTTCTTAGGTCAAGGGGTAAGAGCAAGTTGAATATAGAATTCAGCCCTGCTCTAGAGAATGGCGTGAACCCGGGAGGCGGAGCTTGCAGTGAGCAGAGATTGCACCACTGCACTCCAGCCTGGACGACAGAGCGAAACTCCGTCTCAAAAAAAAAAAAAAAAAAGAAGAAGAATTCAGCCCTGCTCCAATAGAACCTGCATTGGAGGAGGGGGAAGCAGATACTTGTTTATGTACTAAATGCTTCTACATTCTTACTCTGTCTAGCCACTGTTCTTAATCATTTAAGCCTTGGAACAACCCTATGTTACTATTTCCTTTTCTCAGATGAAGAGAATAAGGCACAGAGAGATTAATAACTTGACCAAAGTTGTACAAATAGGAAGAGGCAGAATTGGGTTTAAATCCCAGGCAACTGGCTCCCGAGTCCATGATCTTAACCATTGTATATGCTGATGAAAGTATATCTGATTTTATATATGTATATTTAAATATATAATTTTAAATATATTTTGGAAATATATTTTTTAGTTGGAGATGAATGCTGAAAAGAAAATTAAAGCTCATTTAAAGGACAAAGCTTGATGAGGATGGAGCAAGTGACATTTAAAATAAGGTGGTCAGGGAAAACCTCACTTACTGATAAGCAGACATTTGAGCAAAAATTGACCTGAATCTCTTTTAATCTTCTATTTTCCTCCAACCTCCTGTCCCTTTAATCCCATCTGATCCTCTTTTCTGATTTTCTTTCAGTTGGCTTACAGTATAAAGCAAAAGAAGAACTATGAAGTACAACAAAGACAAATTAATGTCACTTCCTTGCTCTATAGCTGGTACTTTTTATTTTACTTTATTTTATTTTTTAATTATTTTTTCTAAGATGGAGTCTTGCTCTGTCACCCAGGCTGGAGTGCAATGGCATGATCTTGGCTCACTGCAACCTCCACCTCCCAGGTTCAAGCAATTCTCCTGCCTCTGCCTCCCAAGTAGCTGAGACTACAGGTGCGCACTACCACGCCCAGCCAATTTTTTATATTTTTGGTAAAGACGGAGTTTTGCCATGTTGGCCAGGCTGGCCTTGAACTCCTGACCTCAGGTGATCCACCTGTCTTGGCCTCCCAAAGTGCTGGGATTACAGAACTGGTACTTGTTAAAATAGGAAATAAGAAATGCTCTGGTTCCATGGCCCTTACCACCCACCCCAACACACCCACCTCCTCCTCCCCATCCAGTGACCATTCACCCACCTGTTCTAAGGTTTCTCCCAACTATTGAATGAATATAGGAGGTTAGAATTTCTCCTAGACAAATTCACTTGGGTTTTTCTAAGATGACTCCCCTTTCATTACTTGCTTCCCATAATTCCAGATTTCGTGGAGTCCTTGATGTGATTTTTCCTTTCTTGTTGCCATTCACAGCCCCTCCCCGTTCACTAACATTGGCCCCTTTCACCACTCTGTATCTTCCTGTGCATTAATGAAGGTATTAAGTGAGATCAGTTCTAAAGCCAGCATCCTTAGAATTCACTAGATGCTTCTCTTCTGCATTTATTGACTTGCCGTTATCATTACCCTCTGTTTGTTTTTCAGCCTGTGTCCTATCGAGGGTAGCCATTCAGAATAAATTCATTTTGCTAGTTATATTTTTCTAGAGGCATTGCCTCAAATGGTTCACTGACATTCAAATACGTATCAGCCATAGTAGTCTTTTCATCCACCAAATTCACATTGTTATCCAAAGCTATCCATCACGTTTGTCAGAGTATTTGGGTCTTTAATTAAACCTGTTGGATATTGTTCATATTTCCATTAGCTCCTTTCTAGTTAGTCTATTATTTTTCTAATTGACATCTGTTCTGAGTCACATGTCCTTGAATTTCAGGTGGCCCATTTTGTAGCTTTGGTTTATTTAGGTTTTCTCTCTTTCATAAATTACCTAAGGATTTAGTTAATACACCCTCAAGTGTTTGCCACTGGGACCTGCTGATTTACATATGTTTATGCTTCTCAAATAATCCAGAGTTTTTTGGTTCTTCTACGAAATCATTTTCCTTTGTGGCCCTTCAGTCCTATAAGAAGTGGTCTTGTGTCTCAGCAAGGCAGAGAGATCTCCTGCAATTTCAAGAACTGTACTAGAGTCACTAACCAGGACCAGAAGGTCAGGAATCAGGGTTTGAGTGACTCAACCAAGTGATGGCTGAATAGCAGTCCTTGCGTCTTAAGACTCCCAGAAGCTGTAGTGGGTTGCAGTGAACTCTCCATTCAGCCTCCCCCAGCCCTGTCTTAACATCATTGTGAGGTAGCTGGCTAGGGGCAGAGTCAATGGCCAAAAAATAGAACGAATTGGCACCTGCCAGAATCAACCATTACCTTGGCCTCATTGGCATCATGCTCATCATGCTCTCGTTGATGGGAGCGTATGTTCCTGTCAAAGCCATGAAGTCCATTCCTGTTCCCACTGACTGTTCTCCTCACACACCCACAGGTAGGGCAAGATCCATTATTATAAATACAGAAAGCCCATTACCCATTCACTTCACCATCTCATTTCCAACCCTGGTCGTCATTTGGAGCAGAAGCATTGTTTTTATCCCTTGTCGAGGGCACTCCAACTCTTTGTGCCTTTCTTATGTACCAGGAGACAAGGGCAGGCAGGGAGACTGCCAAGCCCTAGTTTTGCTTTACTTTAAATTAAAACATTTGCTTCATGCCTTGGGTATTTTTGGTCTGAGCCTGGATTAGATTTTAAAAATAAATAAAAAAATAAAGCTTCTTGAAGCCAAGGACTATACCTTTCTATATCATATTAACATTTAAAATGTTATTGGACTTTCCTAAGCATTAGTAATAACATTAGGTTTTGCTTTGAAGAAATCCTTTGCATTATTTATTGAAAAATTAATAATGTGATTTTATTACTAAAAATTGAAAAAGCCATAGGGCCTCTCAGCAGTTGTTTCCCAGATTGCTAATCTGAAAAATATAAATAATATACACTACAAGAGTCTTGTGCTAATTGGGTTAAATGATATGTAGCTTTGTGGTCACTAAAGTATATAATACAATGTCCTTTTTATCAACCTATGATGTTAGATAAATTGTCTTTAAAAATCAGAAAGACTCTCTAAAGTGATATTTGATGAACTATTTTCTTAAATTGAGAAGACTCTAAAGTGATATTCAGCTCAGAATAGCACTCCTTAACCTGGACTCACCTTTTGATAATCAAAAGAACATTTACAGAAGTATGAGACAAACACAATTATGAAAGTAAAATGAAGGCCCTAAGTAAAAAAATCACAGAACAAGAGGGTAATTCTATTCACTCTTTCATATTTCATTATTTGATAACATCAGAAGATGAATCCATCAGAATTGCCTTGGCAAGTGCAAACAGAAATGTGCCTGATCAATATTTATAAAAACCTTCAAAATGGGAGAAGGAGTTGAGCAGACTTCTTAATGGACTGAATAATTATTCATACAAATGGGGTTTGACCAAAGGCAGTGCCAGACCAAAGAGACACAGTTTTAATTGTACTGAATTTAAAATGCAGATCTTCCTCCAGCCCTGTTGTAGAAAACTTAATTTAAAAAATTATCTGATGTAGCAGAGAGTGACATATGAATCCTTAAGTTGTTGAAGAGGACATTTCAACCATAGATATTCATAAATTTAGAACGTGTTCCAAAGGTGGGGAGCAAAGTTGCTAGCTAAGGGAACAAAAAGAAATTTTCTCCCCATTTCAATGACTGTAACTGAGCCAAGGAGTGTGTCATCATCTCAACGGTGATGGGAATGTCCTGGAGGAGTTTCTTTGTTTCAAGTGGTTTTATTATCTGAAGAGAAATAAAGCAAGGCTCTGGCTGCTGCTGTCTATCAAAAATGTCAGGATACGTTCCTGAGAGGAGTGAAACAGCTGATTTTAACTTTCAGCGTCTCCCCAGGAGAACCCCCACCCCCGCAGTACTGCTGAGGCGTGATGGTTATCAGGACAAGGCCAAGAGGTAACTGGTAACTGCCATTTAAGGATAGTGCCATTGACAAAGGGTAGGTGCGCGCATGTGTCACTATATATAAAAAACAGGTAGGTAGATGACCGATCAAAGAAGCCCGAGCAAGCCTTAAAGCAACAGACTCCCAGGCTATCTTTACCTCTTGAATGATTTTCTGCTGCCACCAGCTGAGGGAATATAAGCAATATGTTTTCTAAAGACCATTCTTCACTTCTAGCGTGTCCTGATCAGAACAAAAACCTATACAATCCGTTGTGAGAAGTGTAAAAACAAAAAACAAAAAACTATCCTGATATAGAATATACACCTAATTGTGCCACTAACTGTCTGAAAATTATTTAGCTTTTCTCCACCTTAGTTTTCTCATTCCTAAAATGGAAATAACTGCAGCTCATTTTAAATTAGAATTTTCAATCATGTTTGTAATAAACTTTAAGCTCTTCGAAGGGGAATACAAATAAGAGCAATTAGATTACACTTTTTAATAAACTAATTTATTCTTCTGACACACAGGATTACCATCCATTTTATTATTGGTCAGAAAGTCCATTTGAGCTGAGGTTACACTTGTTCAGAGTGTTTTCAAGTCAATTGCTACTGCGTCTTGTCTACCATTGCTTGAAGAAAAACAGCATCAGCTAATTTTGATGGGAGCCCCATGATTTCAAAGGACCAAGCGGGGGACGCTGTAAAGGTTTAAAATCCAAAAATGCCAGTGCTTTTATATAGCATCTGCTGTAACCTTTCTGTTTTGGACTTGAGAAATAGATCCAGAGAGCTGGTGGTATTTGCCCAAGGTCACATGGCTAGTTAGTAGCGAAGAATGAAAGACTTAACCAGAATCTGAGTTTAGTTAATCTCTTAAATATTTACCTCACTAAGTTGTTCTGCTATAACCACAACCTCTCAATTATTTATGGGATGATTATCTGGTTTATGGGTTATTCTTTTTTCTCTTGTCATTTCCCTGTTATTGTCATAGATACCATTGAGTGGCTGGAGAAAACAGGAGTTCACTGCTTCACTTGACAACTTAGTGACCCATCTACCATTGGGTTTTTATTGAAGTGCTCAAAATGCTGTAGATATTGGCTAAAAATAATGTTGGGAGCTACAGTCAATACTAAGTTTTATTCAGCTCAATTTTTCTCCCTCTCAAATTTGTATTTCAGAAGTCAGATTCAGCACATAATTCACTTGTTGACATTAATACTAGAGCTTTATCTTGGGAAGGCCTACAAGAGAAAGTCTTTACAATGAAAATAATTATCTCCCTTCCCCAAAAAAGTACTGAATCAGAGGGACAGTCAACTTTTGGAAAGAAAGGTTACTTCATCCATTACCAACTTGAAGGGGCAAAAAGGGAAGAAATAAAAAGAGGTGACAAAATGAAAAAGCCAAAAACTCTTTCTTGTAAACTCCCAAATTAAGTGTTAAATTTACAACATGACTGCATTACTTGGTTTAGAGCACTGAATTCCCAGATCAAATCCAGTGTTGTTCAGATATAACTGCAAAGTTTGTACAAACGAATTTGAATCGCCACAATACTGGCTCATTGCATTACAATGAAAGACAGAGCTGAGTATGGGAATTTTATTTAATTCATATTTGCGTACTCAAGACTCAAATGAGTCAGCAATAAAAATATTCTTTTCAGTTAGTTCTTTTGCTTTTTATAGTTTCAAATATTTTTGTATTAAGGTGGTTTTAGAGTAAATACAGGGCTCAAAGTCTTTCATTTTGAGGCCTTAGACAAATCACTAATACTCTGTAGATCTCAGTTTTCTCATATGTATAACGTAGATAATTGTGGTACCTATTTAAAAGGATTGAAATGCACCTAAAAGCTAGACATTATTATTAATATTCTACAATCAAGACAGATTCCAAAACCCAGCATGAGATGTAGCTGTATATTTTAAAACACAGTTTCCATTCTGGGATCTAGGACTCTGAATTCTACCAAGTAAAGGAAGGCAAAAGGCAAAGCTTTCCTCAGAGACCTTGGACAGTTCCCCAGTCAGGGCCTTGCTGTCACCCCTACAGGCAAAGTTTATGGAACGCCTACAAGTACAGGAACAAGAGTTGCCATGGGCGGGAATAGTTTATGTTAGTGAGTATTTCTTCCCTCAATTTGCAAAGAAGGGAACTGAAACTGTTTCTAATCACTTTCAGAGATGCAGTACTAATTTTTGCACTGAGTATGCCAACTTGGGAGGTAGAACCAGGGATGAGAAAACTCCCTGGCCTGTTGTCTATGAAAATTTATGAAAAGCTCTTAAAGAGAAGTCAGAAAAGCACTAATACTCAAAGATAAAAAGATACCAACAATCATTTATACATACATGCATACCTACATACATTAAAAACAAATAAGTAGATGAAAAATTGTTCCACCTCATGCAAATCAAAATAATGTGAGTTAGATGCTGCCCATATGTTGTTGATAGGAGGATAAATTGATAGAGCTTTTTTAGAAAGCAACTTGGCAGCATTGTCAAGTGTCCTAAATAACATACTTATCTTTTAACTAATTCTGTTTTTAGAAATCTATCCATGAGAAAGTAAGTCTTTATAATTGGAAACAATTGAAGTATCCAATTGTGTTTCAACCTAAATATTTCAACTATAAGAAAGAAATTGGCTAGAACACTACATGTGGTTGGGGGCGAACTACAAGAAAATATGCCAAACTGTGGTTTATCTTTATGATGAAATTGTGAGAAATCTTTCTCTATGGCCCATATATTCTATATGGCATATGTATTAACTTTCCAATCAGAGGAAGATAAAATTTTATTTTAAAACTTTAAAAAGATCTGCCCACCTTTCCAAAATACCCTGTATTTCCTTCCTGGTAGAAATGTTTTCAGACAGAATGTATGGGGGAGAAAGAGTCGCAGTGCAATACCGTTAAAATAAAGCACAAAAGAAAAAGCCACAGAGAACAGTCTGTTGATAAAGCAAACATGAGGAAGATAAGAGAAAATGATCTGCTTGCACCAGAACAAAGCATAAACATTGTCATGTTCTAGACTCTGCACGAGACCAGTCTGTGAAGTCACACCTCCTCTTCTCTGTCACTCTACTCCCTCACCTCTCTGCTTATAATACTTCGGGAACTGCTGCAAAAAGGCACACAGCAAAGGGTAGGAGAAGCCACAGCAAGGTACACATCTCCTTCCAGAATGTTCCATCCACCAGGGTGACTTGAAACTCTTTGGTCTCCAGAATAAGATATTTGGTGTACATCTAGCAATTGGCTGCTGAATATTGTAGGCTATGAAGAGTCTGTGAAGGGCTACAAACCATGAGCCAGAAAATGTCTCAATCAAATGTGCATTCACTGATCCCATCCAGGCAGCCCCAGCAAAGTGTCATCAAACGGAAAATGTGTTGCCCTGGAAGCCACGGCTGCTATTTTAATGCTCGATGATGAAGACCAAGCTTTCAATTTCCTGGGGCCTCAATAAGTGCTGATAAATTATTTATCCCTATTGGGTGACATGATTTCATTTCAGTCTGACAGTGTTTATCATGGAAGCTCATTCTAATGGTATAGTTTGGGGCATTTTTCTATTTTCTCTTTAGGACACCTGGTAGCACCCTTTCCCCACCTCCAGGTGAAACTGTTGCTGTGTCAGTTTAGTCATCTTTGCTCCTGGGTACCATTCTGAAAGATGAATGAATTTCCTTCTGTCTTTAAATATTTATGATTCTTTATGATCTAATATATCAGCATGGTTATGGAGGAATTTTTTCTCTCTAACTATAGAAAATACACCATCAGTTACCTGTCAATTTTGTTGAATAACTCAGCTTTGCAATTCAGGGGCACTGTTCATATGAAGCTCTTGAGGAGTCTTTTAGTCTCTCAGTCCACTTCAGACTGTCATTCTGGGATTTATAAAGGTCTTCATTGCACAGAGGATATTGAAACATTAAGGACTTAAGTGGCATGCCCTTTATCACTCATCACACTGTGGAAGATCCAAGAGTTGAAATGCAGGCATCTTTGTTTTGTTGTTTGCTCCCAGCGTGGAACAATGGCCTCTGTAGAAAACCAGCCAGTATCCCTGGAAACAATTCATCAGATTTTTCAAAAGAAATCCAATTTCATCTGGCATGATGGGCTCAGTGTTGCTTCTTAAGATAAATGATAAAAATATCAACATCCTAATACAAAGAAATCCAGTTCTTTTGGTTTAATCTCAGTGAAAAGCATCACAAACCTTTTATTGCTTCTGTAGCCTTCTCTGATGCGTTTAGGTCCTTGGTTGGAGGAGACAGTGGTTCTGTAACTGTTGGTCTGCCAAAGAGACTCTGACTGAGTCGTGGCTGGTTCAGAACCTTTAAGAAGCACATATCTTGGGATGGGGCCTCAGGAATCTGCACTTTTCATAGGCGCTCCAAGGTAATTCTTAGGTACCCTAAAGTTCAAGAACTGCGAGTCTAGAAATCGCAGCTTTCAAGTTCCTTCTAGCTTTGAAAGAATCGTGAGCCCCAGATTCACTCTCATTTCATTTGGTAAACCTCGATGCATGCATGAGCTCTTCTTGGGCAATTTAAAAAATGTATATTCTTAGGAAGTTCCATTAATAGACAACTCCCTCCATCACCTGTGCATCTACAGGAAACAGAATTAGATGACATAGGGCATCATTTCCCAAAATAGGGGCCAATATCAGTGAGAGCCAGGGGACATGCAGAGCTGTAGGATAAATATTAATATGATGCTTCTTCCTGCAGCATCAAGTTTTTCTTAGAAACAGTGTGTTTAAGTTACAGCAGATACATTAAGGAGTAGAATGCAAAGTTCACGTGAATTTTATGCTAAACATGAAACTTCAAAAGATTTACTGATCTGGCACTGGGGTCTCACACCCCTGGAAGTGGAGTTTTATCTCCCCTTCTACCAAGTATTTCTGTCTATGTTCAGGGTCACCCTGGACCAGTGATTGCTATGTGTCTGGTTCTGTGATGCCAAAATGAACACTCGTTTAAAACCACTATAGAAAATTAGCCCCCTGTACACAAGGATGCTGACCGATTTGCTTGCAGGAGAGCTTCATTAACTTACCAGTCTACAAAGAACACTTACCATTTCTGCCACTATTTAGAGTCTATTCACAAAAGATTATTCTCTCCCCTATTTTTAAAAGAGTGTGTTAGTTAGAAAAGGAGGCTTAGCAGGAGGAAAAGAAGCTAACCGTGTGAAAAGACACCACAACTCTTCCTGACCACATTCCCCTTGTACCAGCAATTCAATAAAACAGGCCTGAAATTATGGCGCTCCTAGAATGTATTTCTTACCACAAAGATAGCTTCATTTCCCCATAGGAGGTTCTTTTTTTCAAAATGTTCCTCATGAGAAAGAAACAAATTCACGGCCCTGAGTCTAATAATACAGGATTTCTGAGCCACTCATCCTGCTAGGTCTGGAATATTTCTTCATCTCCAAGAGTTGCCTTGAGTGCACTGCCTGGTTCTGTCCCCTCGATCTTGGCAAAGTTACCTTTCACGTCAGAGAGAAGTGAGTAACAACACTCTTCATTTTGCTGACAAGCTGTGATAAGCCTTGCTGGCTCAGAGTCTGTGTTGAACTTGACCTCCTGGGTAATTTGGAGTGACCATGCAAGTCACAGCTTCAGAGTCCAGTAGACTGAGAGATAGCAGTGGCATAGTATTGGTTTAAAGAATGGTGAGCGGTCATCTTCTGCCCTTCCTGACTCCCACCTTCATCTTCCTGCTGCATTGAAGAATCCCTATAATGCATATTTCTATTACAGGCACAAGTCTTCCTCCACCAAAGGACAGAGCCAGGCCAATGGCCTTGCCGTTAAGTGGCTCTCAAGTCTCCTCTTTCTGCTAGAACTGTAACCAATGCCCTGCCAGATCATTCTGCGTTTGATTGTCACATTAATCTTCCAGAAGCACAATTTTGAATGGCACCTCTGCTCTCTGGAAGAAGGAAGTCCTTTATTGGCTTAACTAGGTCTAAAATCATAGCCTGATGTTCAGAGGCTCTACCCTGTGGCTTCAAATGCCTCATCCCAGCACTCTCTGCTATTGCTCTGCACTCCCCAGTCTAACCAGATTATTCTTCCATGCCTTTGCTCATGCTCTTCCCTCCAACTAGAATTTCCTTCCTGGAAGCCCTGCCTGACAGAATCTTACCCCACAGGAAGTCTTCCTCAGCCCCACACCATCCCCTCAGCATGGTGCGATTTCTCCTCCTCTGCTATTAATGCACGGTACTAGGACCTCACTTATGGCACACAGAATATTCTGGTGAGTTGTCAAGTGTCCGTGAAAAAACAGTCTTGAACTTACAGTCAGAAACCTGGGGTCAGATCCTGGCATAGTCAGTCCCTTCTTTGTGACATGGGCAAGCCCTCTAACCTCTCTGTGCTTTCGTCTTTGTATCTAGGAAAAGGGAGGTGTAGCCCCTGGGTGGAGTGAGGGGTAAGTGGCACAGTGCTCGGGAATGAACTTGGTCAACAGCACTGGAATCCTTATGTCTCTGCTTTTCAGGACCTTTCCTCCTTGTCTCTGAGCTACTTGAGGAAAGGGGCTGTGTCTTGCCCATCCTTATATACTACTATTAATTTTATTACATTACTATCACATATTAGCATCATTATAGTTCTAATAATAATAATCTTTATGAAGCACCACCATTCTGAGTGCTTTATACGTATTAATTAATTCAACTATTTCAATAACCCCAAGAGGTAGGTACTATTATTAACCCACTTTATGGGGCAGAAAACCATGTACAGTATTTTACAAAACCTCCAATGAATAATGAATGAATGAGGGATTGAATGAGACAAAACCTGTTAACAATGCCTTCTCTCCTTCTTCAGGCTATACCCCTACTTTTCTTTCCTTTCTCCCAAGGTAAATGCAAAATTAGCAAAAAAATGTAGAATGAGCTGAGCCACTGAAAGGTATGCGGCCTCCCTGGGTCCTCACTTAGACTTCTCCTGAAGAGAGCTCCCATGAGCTCCAAAGGACAGAGCTTGTGGTTGTCCTGTTCTTTATTCTGTTGGTGGGGCCTAGAACACTGCCTGCCGATCAATTGTTATGAAGTAAGTAGAGGAATCAATGTATAGACAGCTATTTGTCCCCTTGAGATGGATGTTACCAATGGTGGAACCAGCGAGCAGTGTTCTCTCTTGCTTTCTCAGGCAGTACTACGAGATGCTTTACAACACAGCTGACGAGCTCCTGAACCTGGTGGTGGACCAGGGTGTGAAGTACACGGAGCTGGAGTACATCCACGCCCTGACCCTGCTGCACCGCAGCCAGACTGGGGTGGGGGAACTGACCACCCAGAACATGAGGCTGCAGAGGCTCAAAGAGATCATCTGCGAGCAGGCTGCCATCAAGCAAGCCACCAAGGACAAGAAGATAACTACCGTTTAGCAGGGCGTACTGCGGTTGGTGACGGGGGTCCCCTCAGTCACACTCACTTCTTTCCTTGGTATGTTATTGAGTATATTCTGAGCTTAGTTTTCTCTACGGTGATACTTTAGTGGAGAGGAGGTGTAAGGATTCTTTCTCTCTGGTTTTGGCTTTTCATATAAATGCTAAAGGAAGGCGACAGTACAGAGTGTTTTGGTTGAACAACTACTTTAATGCAGTCAAATCTAACGGGACTAGGGTGGGATAGGGAGGAAGGTGGTATCAAATTGTTGGACTCTGAAAAACAAGTGGATGGATTACTAATATTTGATTTATTACTCAATATATATATAATTCCAGCCTTGGAAAGTAGGAAAGTAGGCTGCTACCTAACTTTTAGTCCCTTCCAAAACCATTTAGTAGGGTTCTATTACATAAACAGTAGAGTTTTTCCTCTCCTGACCTTATCCGTTTACAGTTCAATGAAATAAGTGTATGTGCATTGCTGTCTGTCTCTATTGCCAAAATCAAATAAATGGCTTCTCAGCTGCTGTTTACCACAAACTTCCCTAACCAAAACAGAACCTCTAATTTAGGGCTAGGAATAGAAGTCTTTTGATCCCAGTCCCTGGGACAGTTTTGTATGCTGTATCTTGTTCACAGGTTGTAGGTTGGTTTATTGCCATTTTGTTTTATTTCTGCTATATAAAAACCAAGAGCCAGACAATTAGACAAATATGGAGGAATGAAAGGCAATTCAAACATCTGCTTGATTCCCACCCCGCCCCGCCCCCCCTAATTTCTGAGAGAATAATGGTTAGAGAACATTGCATCTCACTTGAAACATCCTTTGGGGGTAAATGATTCTTAGGTGCTCACTTGGTCTGAGCTCAGCTGAATGCAGGGAAGATGGGACAGAGTGACATTTCTCCTCTGTGCGGCCTCCAGCTGAGCCTGTCTCTGAATTGTTCCCTCCCCCGCAATGTGGGCACTTACCATGTTCCTGGCACACTGGACCTCACCAGGTCCCCCGGTCACCAGTCCTCTTGCTGCCCATGGTTCATAGGTCATAGAAGGCAGCAATGCACTGACTGGGCCACATCTTGAAAACTCGTGGAAAGGGAAAGGGGAGGAGATGGGACTTGGACCACACACAGTGATGCTTCACACCCTGAAGGTGGGGGATTTTGTACCTGTTTGTACAACTTTGGTCTTGATGGGAAAAATGGAGAATTAAAAAGTGTTTTGAGAAGCTTAAATGTTTCATGTTATTTTTCTTGTGTTCTTTATTCAGCAAATATTCCCCAGAAGCCTAATATGTGCTCCATGCTACCACACACAAGGGCAAATGGATAGATGAAGAGGACACCCTTATTATCTAACAGTGTGGGAACTGGACTGGAGCCAAAAATCCCAACAGCTCAAACTCAGGGCTGGGTCAGAATCAGGTCAGGCAGTGGGGCTGCCGGGAACGGGATTCAGTGGGCAGCTGGAGGTTCCAGGGGATTCTGGTGGGAAGGAATGTAGTCAATCTGTCCGGCTCCAAGGGCCTGACTGGGAAGAAGTTGAATCTCTGTAGGAGACAACTGTGGAAAAACATACTGCCCTAAACGATATCATGAGAAATAGTCTACCCTAGAAGCAGGAGTGGAAGAAGGGGGGATGAGAGGAGATTAGGGTTGCCTAAGCTGCTGCTTCATGGCCGTGACCCCCAGCATTGATTCTGTACCTTTCCTTTTTCTTCCTGTCCACTCCAGGCGGAGAACCCGGAGTGTTGACAGTGATGGCAGCAGAGCCAGGGTGAGACTGAGAGTGCTCAGACTAATTTTCTTGGAAGTAGTGGAAAGTTCTGCTAAAAAAGAAACGTGGGTTTGGATTGAGCAGAATGTCAAGAGCCCTGAGAACCAACCAAAAAATGGCAGATGAGCTGTTTCAGGGGCAACATTTAGGAAAGTGAAATCTCTGCTTTGCTTGCAATGACGGGACTGAAAATGGCAATTCTGCACAGGAAAGGGACTGTGGGACTCTTCCAAGACATTTAGGACATCCAAGTTTCTTTGAAGGTTGGCACATCAGTCTTTATTCTTCCACAGGTAAAGAACAGCCAGTGACACACTCAGTGGAGGGTCAATGGCTACCTCACAACCTATATGCATTTGGGACACAGTGAAGATTTCCACATTTTGGTCCTACTTAGGAGTATTTTGTGAGACTGTTGTGCTGTTTACAGCCTTGACCAACCAGAAAGTGCTAGAGAGAGCCAGGGTCTGCCAAGGACAGGGCCCACGAAACACATACACAGTTACGTAATGTTCTTGCGTGAAGACCTCTCCCTAAGTGTGCTATTGCAGATAAGAAGGCCAACAAAGGTCAGGCATGGTGGCTCACACCTGTAATCCCAGCACTTTGGGAGGCTGAGGCAGGCAGATCAGGAGGTCAGGAGTTCGAGACCAGCCTGGCCAACATAGTGAAACCCCATCTCTACTAAAAAAACAAAAATTAGCTGGTGTGGTGATGCACACTGTAATCCCAGCTACTCAGGAGGCTGAGGCAGGAGAATCGCTTGAACCTGGGAGGTGGAGGTTGCAGTGAGCCAAGATCACACCATTGCACTCCAGCCTAGGCGACAGAGTGACACTCTGTCTCAAAAAAAAAAAAAAAAAAAAAAAAAGGCCAACGAAATATACCTTACCAGAAGGGGTGCTGGAAGCAAAGCAAACCATTTTCTCATTCTTATACAGAGGTACAAATGGGAGGGACATGTGGACTGCTGCCTGCATCACTAGTCACTGTGCCATGGAGTAGGCCCACGGGAGTAGGAGGGGTCCTGAGATGGGAAATCAACATGACCATGAAGAAGGAAGGCTTTGGAGTGATGTCATCCAACTTGGTTCTCAGAACAGCAGCTCCCAGAGAGCACTTCCTTCTAACACTGTTGTCTACTCTCTGGTACTTAGCATGTGTTCCCATTTAGTCCTCACAGCAACCCTTATCATAAATATTACTTTCCTCTCTTCCATACCCAAGGGCCCAGAAACTACTGAAAGAATCTCTTTCAAGTTAGCCTTCGTTGGAATAAATTCCTTGAAAAAGAGGTAGTTTATCAGCTAGGACCCAACTCTTTTATATATATTTTATATATATATATATATATACACACACACACACACACACACACACACAGGCAAATTGTGTTCTTGGAAGTGCTGGTGGTGGTTTCTTCTATATTTGTGGTTACTTTTAGCTATCATATTATTGCCTGTCAGTATACCTTCCAATTTATAGATGAAACTACTCTTTGGGTGATATTGTGCCCCTTACCCCACAGGCACTTCTTTCTACCTGCTCTATTAATACAGGTTCTTTCAGGGTCTCTCATCCTAGGCAGTGTTTTTATTCCTACCTCACAGTAGGGCTTTGAAATCTTACTGCCCAACTAGAACATTTTCGCCCTCCACACTGATTTCATCCCAATAATTAGACAAGGATTGGTTCCTCAGGTTGACCTTGCTAGTTAAGGACAAGTCCTGCTTCCAAGCTCTGAAAGACAAGTTTATTTTTTAGTATGTCCAGATCAGCTCAAGTTTAGTGGTAAGACCAGGCCTGAGCTGCTACAGCCCATACTCTTGAAACCCATACTCTTGAAACTCTTGACACCATACTGGAAACCTCGCGAAAAGCCTCTGCTTTTCATGACCTTTCCTCCTTGTTTCTGACCTACTTGAGGATAGGAGCTGATACAGTTTGGCTGTGTCCCCACCCAAATATCATCTTGAATTGCAGCTCCCATAATCCCACGTGTCAGGGGAGGGACCTGGTAGGAGGTTAATGAATCATGGGGGTGAGTTTTTCCAGTGCTGTTCACATGATAGTGAATTAGTCTCACAGGATCCAATGGTTTTATAAAGGGCAGTTCTCCCACACACTTCTCCTTGCCTACTGCCATGTAAGACGTGACTTTGCTCCTCCTTCACCTTTCGCCATGATTGTGAGGCCTCCCCAGCCATGTGGAACTGTGAGTCCATTAAACCTCTTTTTCATTATAAATTACCCAGTCTCAGGTATTTCTTCATAGCAGTATGAAAATGGACTAATATAGGGGCTGTATCTTGCCCATCCTTAGGTACTATTACTTCTGTTACATTACTACTAATCTGGTGGGATCCTCTTCCAGCAGTTACTGCCTTCTGCAGAGTAACCCCATTCCAAGAAGCCCCACCCTCTCTCCAAGACTTTATTCTTGTCTGAATGTTTTCTGAGCCTGACGGTCCTTATTTATGTTTCAAATAGCTTGGGAGGAAAAACTCCAATACAGACAACTTGAATTGGCAACCAAACCCTGATGCTACTTACTGTCAAGTCATATCCGTGAATTTCGTAGCACTAATGCATTCATTCAGTCAGTCAAATAGAATTGCCTGTTACAGCTCAGGTTGATATGGGAGTCGGGCAATGACAGGCAAAAGAAACAGCCCCTTGTGACACAAAGCTTATACTTCCACTGGCTTCTTACAACTCCTCTCTGATCTACCCTTCCCAGAGTCCATATTTCCCCTCTCGATTCTCTGTGACCACCCTTTCATTTAGGAAGACAGCTCAAATTTCAGCCTGACTCTGTGCACTCTCTTCTGAGCTTTGCTTCTCTGGAAGCTTAGGACTCTCACGATCCACTGTGCCCCACTAGCTAGCACAACTAGCAGTTCCCCTTTACCAGTTCTTCTTCTTCTTCTCCTTCTCCTTCTTCTTCTCCTTATTCTCCTTCTTCCTCCCTCCTCTTCTCCTCCTCCTTCTCCCCCTCCTTCTCCTCCTCCTCCTTCTCCTCTTCCTTCTCCCCCTCATTCTCCTCCTCCTTCTCTTCCTTCTCCCCCTCCTTCTCCTCCTCCTTCTCCTTCTTCCTCCTCCCTCCTCTTCTCCCCCTACTGCTCCTTCCTCCTCCCTCCTCTTCTCCTCCTCCTTCTCCTGCTCCTTCTCCTTCCTCCTCCATCCTCTTCTCCTCCTCCTTCTTCTCCTTTCTTCTTTCTTCTTCTTCGAGACAAGGTCTCACTCTGTTGCCCCGGCTGGAGTGCATTGGCACTATTTCAGCTCACTGCAACCTCTGCCTCCTGGGTTCAAGCGATTCTCACACCTCAGCCTCTCAAGTAGCTGGAACTACAGACCATGCCCAGATAATTTTTGTATTTTTAGTACAGACGGGATTTCACCATGTTGGCCAGGCTGGTCTCAAACCCCTGGGGCTCAGCCTCCCAAAGCGCTGGGACTACAGGCATGAGCCACCACACCTGGCCCCTTTACCATTTCTTGATGGAACTAATGGATTCCCACTCCACAGCCTTTATGAATGGACTGAGGCCATTGAATTCAGGATTCTTACTTTGGTGCGTTGCTGTGGCTGCCTCCCTAGGACCAGGGCACAGAAATTTCACAGTAACCAATGAGAGAGACCAGGGGCCAGCTCCAAGCCAGAGTCATTTCATTCAGGGCAGATGTGATCAGAAGACCAGCCAAGGGGCTGTCCCTCTAGCAGGATGTGAAAACAAGGAGAGTCCTGGTCAACACAATTTTGCTTGGAAAGCAAAGTGGGTGCTGAAATACATACACCTGAGAGTGATTGTCTTAATGTGGCAGGAATGTAAAACAAATTGGACATAATTTGGAGGGAGGGTAATGAGGTACCACGAACAAGAAAACATAAAGAATCACTAGGCTCGGCAAGGTGTCAACCCTGTCCTAATTAGGCACAGTTGTTATAAGAAGTACATAATTAATAAGCGTGTGACCGGATGTGAAATACAGCAGAGGTTTTTCCTGAAATGGAGGGTGTAATGAACTGTGCGCAGCTGGAAGTAGTTGTCCTAATTTGGCGCAGGCGGAAGGCCTGCCTGGAATTTTGAAGAGGTGTAGTAAGATGCACACCACAGGTTTACACCTGAAAACAACCAATCCTATTCCAACTGGGCTGGGGTGTAATGAGATAGAGCTAATTATCAAGAGTGTAATGAGATGCAAAAGCCATTGGAACTGAGCTGGAAATTTCTTTAAAAGTGAACTAAGACACAAACACCAGGAAAGAATTTCTGCTAATGGAGGTAGGTGTGAGTGTGATGAAACGTACACCGTGTGAGGAGGGGCTGCTTTAACATGTCTGGGCCAAAGACGCGTCTGTAATTAAAAATATTGCCAGGACATTTACACACCTGGAGCAAGAGTCCCTGGGAACCTAAGAACGCAATGACTTGTAAAAGCCACATGCATACTATTAAGATGTATGTGACCGCTTATGTGTGTACAAATAACTGGAAAAAAAATAAGGAAGTTAGGTGTTTTCGGGTGAGTGCAGTTCCCATTTTCCTTGATCCCATTTAGAAAGGTGACCTCAGATTCCTGCTGACTTTGCAATAGATACTCTGGCAGGAACCTGATTCCAAACAGAAAACCCAGCAATCTCCTCATCCCAAACTGATTTAATTATCACCAGCTCAAGTTTTCTTTCACACAAGGATTTATTTACTGTGTGAGAGAGATCAGGAAACCATTAGTAGCTGGTTTTTGTGGTTGTTTTTATTTTATGATTGCTACTACGTTATTCTAGACACCATTTATGGAACACTTCATGTGTATCAGGTGCTGTGCTAAATGCGTTACCACATTATTTCATTTAATCCTCACAATAATCCTACAAGATGTATATTATTATCATCCCTACCTTACAGAGGAAACTAAGGCTCGGATTAAGGGCTTTGCACCAGATCTGGTAAGTGAGCCAGCTCTGCCCAACACCAGAGTTCATGCTTGGAACCGTAGCCAAATCCAAAGCTCATACCACTCGTCTCACAACAGCCAATAAGACAAGACATACTCAACTATTTTTTCCAAATAAAGGAAAGTGACTTTATTTCAGGAAGCCAGCAGACTGAGAAGATGGCAGACTGGTGTCCTAAAGAATCATCTTCAAAGGTATGAATCTCAAGCTTCTTTTTATACTGGGTAAAGGGAACAAGGAGGGGGTTAAGGTCAGGAGGTGACAGGTGACCACAGACATCTG
This sequence comes from Gorilla gorilla gorilla, assembly GCF_029281585.2. Taxonomy (NCBI): domain Eukaryota; kingdom Metazoa; phylum Chordata; class Mammalia; order Primates; family Hominidae; genus Gorilla; species Gorilla gorilla. Next base: position 143,148,310 of record NC_073230.2, read on the forward strand.
GGTGTCAGCAAGAGTCTGAGGGAGTTTCATAACTTCTTTTTCTTTGTTCATGTCACAGCACTCCTACAAGTCTTTAGCATAACATTGTTCTTGGGTGTATGCCCTTCTTATCTCCTCAGGGGTTAGTTTGGGGAAGGCCCTATTATCATCCTTGCTTTAAAGTTAAGCTATACACTAAATTCCTCCCATAGTTAGCTGGGCCTACATGCAGGAATGAGCAAAGGCAGTTTGCTTGGGGGTTAGAAGCAAGATGGAGTCAACTATGCTAGATTTCTCTCACTGCTACAGAACCCCCCTCTGCTCTATTTTGAGCCAAACCCCCTTGTCTAGTGTGGCAAAGGCAGGGACTCTCACATGCTATATTTGAGCCCCAAGTGATACTGGTAGTCTGACTCATCCATTCACCCTGTCCTCTCCTGTAACCTCCAGCAGGAACCATTTCTGGACCACATTTGGGGCCACCATTGCCCACTCTCCTCTCTGCTTCTCCTCCACCCACAGCTGCCTGAGCCCATCCCTGTGACCAGTACATTGACAGAAATCTTGGAAACACAAACCTTTGGTTCAGGGGCTGACCCCCACCAGTTGGAGGCTGGAGATAACCCCAAGAGGTTGAAGCTAAATGCTCAGGTTCTAGAATCTGGTGTATCTTGGCTCAACATGTTGCCTTAGCCTTTGTAGGGGAGGCAACTTATCTTTTCCTTCTATCTATCTTAGGTTCATTGTCTGGAACCCCTGTAACAAAAGACAGATTAAGAAGAAGAAAGCATACTAATTTATTTAATATAAGTTATACATGAAAAAAATGAAGACCTGAAGAAGTAATTAAACCTGGGTGGGGTTTTGCTGTTGTTTGTGGTGGTGGTGGTGACGGTGTTTTCGAGGCAGGGTCTCGCTGTATCGCCCAGCCTGCTCTCACACAGGAGGGTCTTAGGCCTGCTTCAGGGGAAGGTCAGAAAAGTCTTCCTAGGTTTTAGGACCTGCTGCAGAGGGGAAAGAAGAGGGATGGTCAGGGGAGGTCAGAGAAACCTTCCTGAACGTGCTGTTTCTCAAATTCCTTCTGCTTAAACTGTTCGCTATGCTAAGGTGCCAGATTTGGGAGTAGCGTGTCCTGAAGACCATCAACTTTGCAGGTGGTTTGATGTGGTTACAAGTGCTTAAAAATGCCCTCAGTTGCCTCATCTTTGAAATGGGATAACAGTGATACTAATAGCTCCTGTCCAACAGAGGCATTCAGTGCCTGGCATGTCATAAGTATTATATATACATAACAAATAATATTATCCTGTCTGTTTCTTTGAGGAGTTTCAGACACACTATCAAGAAAGCCTGCTGTGTTGAAGTGTAAGAGTGCAGCCTCGCTTACCGCGCTTCTTGGTTAGAAAGGCCCAGGCTAGGCTGGGCATGGTAGCTCATGCCTGTAATCCCGGCACTTTGGGAGGCCGAGGCAGGTGGATCACTTGAGGTCGGGAGTTTGAGACCAGCCTGGCCAACATGGTGAAACCCCGTCTCTACTAAAAATACAAAAAGTTAGCCGGGCATAGTGGCGGGTGCCTATAATCCCAGCTACTCAGGAGGCTGAGACAGGAGAATCACTTGAACCTGGGAGACGGAGGTTGCAGTGAGCCAAGACCGTGCCATTGCACTCCAGCCTGGGCGACAGAGAGAGACTTCCTCTCAAAAAAAAAAAAAAACAACAACAAAGGAAGGCCCAGGCTGTGGCAGCGTGGACCCAAGACTGTTACTTGCTGTATGTGGACACCTAAAGGCCCCCAGAACCGTCCATCCTCATCACAGAAACTGGATGTTCTGATCTTACACGATTGTTTCAGCCCCCCTCCCCACACATGCCGACTGCCCTCAGTGTCTGTCTGGTTCCTTAAGCCTGCTTCCATTTTAGCTATTAGCGAGGGTTTTGCATCTCATTGCCTGCCAGCATATTATGTGCATCTCATTAACTCTGAAGGCTCCACTACCCTTTAGGGACCAGACCTTCACAGACGTAATGGCCTTCTGCCTGGGGTTTGAGTTTGCTGTTACTCTTTCTACCTCGGCTGAGGAATGTCAGCCCATGGATTTCTAATAAGTTCACAAATTGCTCTATGAAATTGAGGTGAGAAAAATGTCACATTCTTTTTTTTTTTAATTTTTAAAAATCAAATCTGGCTTGGAGCCCCCACTTAACCATTCTCAGCAGAAGTCCGACTCCAGTCATTGTGATTTACTCACAGGCAGGGGATGGGGGTTTTGGGGAGAGGCTTCCCCTCCTTCAGGTTGCACCAACACCCTGCTGCTGAAGCAGGTCAGGAGAGCGGGGTGAGCACTACATCATCAGGGCATCCTGATCACTCTTTCCCCGGGCTCCTTCTGCGACACAGTGAAGACTCTAAACACTGTCTGGTGCTGTCGTCAGGCCCTGCCCTCCACAGGCAGAGTCTTTTCTAGTGTGCCCAGGCTTTGTTCCGGGGACCTCCAGGCCTCAGTGTCCATCCACCACAGGCATCCCTCACAGTTGCCTGACACGAGGTCCTGCCCCCTGTGGGCACTGTGAGCTGGATGTCGTGGAGCTACCGTGCATGCTACAGCCCTCGTCTCTTCTCAGCTTTGGGGGACCCAACACTCCAGGTTGGGCAGTTCTCTCCTCTTTCCTCCTGACGCCAGAGTCTCTTTCCTTTCTGCCACTGGGAGAGCAAACCCTCCTTCCCTGGGCCTAGACCTTTCAAAACAATAGGCTGCTGGAGGGAGTATCTGAGTGAAGATAAGTTTTCTCTCTCTCCTCCCCTCCCTTCTTCTCCCCTTTCTTTTCTTTTGCGCTGAAACAAGAAGTTTGTTAACCAGATTTCTGAGGATAAAGAGAGCCTGGACTCAAGAGCAATCCCCAGGTAACCCTATAGGGTGGCAGTGGGAATCTTTTATCCTAATTTTGGGTGAGGGGTTGGCATCAATTACTTTCTCAATAACACCTGTTGTGGATTCACAGAAATGGATAGAACCTGAGAGAGCTTCCGTCCCAACCATCTCATTTTTCAAAGGAGCCAGAGGAGCAAAGGGAGGAGGCCCAAGAGGAGAGTGGGGATGCCTAGTTCATGTCTGAGCCAGGACCAGCATCCAGGTCTCGACTGCCACTCCCAGGATCCTGCATTTGGGAGCCCCCAGGTGAATCATGCTGTTAGACTGCCAAGTGGAGGGATAGAGGCAAGGTCCTGCCTTCAAAGACATGAATGTCACATGGAAAGAACAGGGCAACACACACGAATCCACTATGGAGTATTGTAAGCCAGTGTACCACTGAAGACTCACTGAGCATTTCTGAGGAACTCAGTAAAACGAATAATGATTGTAGACTATCGTTAGTCAAATACAACTTAACTGGGAAAATGGAACTGGACCATGGTCTTGAAAAACAAGTGGAGCTAGAGAATCAGTGTGAGGGCTGAGATGAAGGTATGCATTTTGTCAACCTCCACAGTATAAAAAAAAAGTAAGCAAAGAAAGTGAAGCAAAAGAAAACTCAGGAGTATGGGGAGGATGAGCACAGTGCAGTCATGAAAACTAGCCAAGGCAAACCTGCCTAGTAGGAGGCCTGGCACATTTTGGATGTTCTTGACTTCTTTTTTCTTACCTTGCTGGCAGTCAGCAGATACATGGGATCTTTGAACCCTCTAGAATTACATGTATACAGCATGGGTAATTTGGGGTGATGGTGTATAAGTGCATTATATGAAATCAGGTCTGAGGTTTTCATTAGGTTCTCAATATATCTTGCTCTCCCTCTTCCAGGAATATAGTAGGATTGCATTTCTGAGCCTGTATTAGTCCGTTTTTACACAGCTGATAAAGACATACCCAAGACTGAGTAGTTTATAAGGAAAAAGAGGTTTAATGGACTCACAGTTCCGCGTGGCTGGGGAGGCCTCACAATCATGGTGGAAGGCGAAAGGCTTGTCTTAGATGGCAGCAGGTAAGACAGAATGAGAGCCAAGTGAAAGGGGAAACCCCTTATAAAACCATCAGATCTCATGAGACTTATTCACTACTGCAGAACATTATGGGGGAAACTGCCCCCATGATTCAGTCATCTCCTACTGGGTCCCTCCCACCACACGTGGGGATTATGGGGGCTACAACTCAAGATGAGATTTGGGGGGGGACACAGCCAAACCATATCAGGGCTCTTCTGTGTTTGGGTGGTACCATGGGATTAGGTGGCCAATAAGTTATGAGTAGAAGGGTGTCACTTCCCAACCAAAGCCATTTAATTACCTGTGTGAAACCCTCCAGAGCTCAGTGCCCCCTCTGTCACAATGGCCAGCAATGTTCCAGATAGTGACCACTCACTCAGCTAGGGTTCCAGAGGGAGAAAGATGCAGAGCAGAGCCCCAGCTGACCTGCAGTGGACACATGAGGTAAGTAAGAAATACATCTTTGTTGTTTAAAGCCATTGACATTTTGAGATTGTTTGTTACTGCAGCATAACCCTCCCTATCCTGACTGATACACACAACGAAGAGGCCGATCACAGTGAGGAGAGCAGAAAGAGCAAGGGAATTTCAATGAGGGATGAAATTTTGACTTTAAAGAGAACTAGTTGAGTGGAGGATTGAGAATAAGAGCCAAATTTAGAGGCTGAAGGATGAGAAAAGATAGTGATTTCCCAACAAGTCCTCAGTCAGTACATGTCTGTCCTAAAGACAGAAGCAACAAGGCTGGGCGCAGTGGCTCAAGCCTGTAATCCCAGCACTTTGGGAGGCCGGGGCAGGTGGATGACGAGGTCAGGAGATCAAGACCATCCTGGCTAACACTGTGAAACCCCGTCTCTACTAAAAATACAAAAAAATTAGCAAGACATGGTGGCGGGCACCTGTAGTCCCAGCTACTCGGGATGCTGAGGCAGGAGAATGGTGTGAACGTAGGAGGCGGAGCTTGCAGTGAGCCGAGATCACGCCACTTCACTCCAGCCTGGGGAACAGAGCGAGACTCTCTCTCTCAAAAAAAAAGACAGAAGCAACAAGTATGTGTTGTTCACTCAAGGAGTGTATTAGCCAGGGTTTTCCAGAGAAATAGAACCAATAGCATATATATATATATATCTTTAAGATATATGTATATATCCAACATATAAACAAAATATATAAATATATATCTAACATATAAACAGAAAAAACTATCATCTATAATTGTGTATATATATATATGTATATCTCAATAAATGAACAACAAATATTCTTCACTTTTTTGTGCTATCCTTGTTAGAACTCAGCAGATACATGGAATCTTTGCACCCCTAGAATTACATATACAGATGATCAATGACTTACAATGGTTGGACGTAAAATTTTTTGGCTTTACAATGGTTCAAAAGCAATATTCATTCAGTAACACTCCATGACTTACATCCTGATAAACCCATCATAAGTTGAGGATCTGCATATGTGTGTGTGTGTGTATAATAGAGAGAACAGAGCAAGACAGAGAGAGAGATGAGGAGACAGAATTATTATGGGAGTTGGCTCACATGATTATGGAGACTGAGAAGTTCCATAATCTGCCATCTGCAAGCTGGAGAATCAGGAAAGCTGGTGAGGTAATTCAGCCCAGGTCTGGAGGCCTGAAAACGAGTAGAGCCAGTGGTGTAACTTTCAGTGGGGGAGTTGAAGGTGGGGGACTGGTCTAAGTCTCAGAATACAAAGGCTCAAGAACCAAGAGCTCCAATGTTTACAGACAGAAGAATATGGATATCCCAACTCAAAGAAAGAGGAAAGACTTGTCCTTCCTCCACCTTTTTATTCTATCAGGGCCTTCAACAAATTGGATGATGCTTACCCACATTGGTGAGGACAGATCTTTACACAGCCTACTGCTTCAAATGCTAAGCCCTTCCAGAAACACCCTCACAGACAAACCCAGAAATAATGTCTTACCAGCTATCTGGGCATCCCTTAGCTTAGTCAAGTTGACATATAAAACTAACCACCGTTGCGGGATTCAGGAGGACGAGAGAGACCTCAGGTTGAAACAGGAGAATCTTTATTGAGTGCACTCAGGCCCAGCTGACTCACCTCCAAAAAACTGGGCCCAGAACAAAGACCGCACCTGAATTTTATACACACTTCACAAAAGGGGGTGGGCTAGCTTAAAGCAAGCTTACAGTGGCATGAAAGCAGGGATACAGAGGGAGGACAAAGACAGGATTGCACATGACTGTTGCCAAGCAACCCAGATGTCTGTTATCTAGGTTTGTCTGAGCACAGGCTTATCCTGTAACCTTCACTATGGTGCCCAGGCAGCTGTAGTTCAGGCCTACTCAGGCTCCTCATGACCTTCATTGTACTTCTTAGATAAAACAGAATACTTGAAGTCACTAGTTACAGAGAACAGGAATCTATAAACTCATTCCATAAAACAAAGGAAAATTTGTTTTTCTTCTCCTTATGTTGAGGGAGTGCTGGGAGAGTCTCCAGAGCACATAAGATAATATTATCAAGACTTTTCCTGGATCTGGCTGTGCCTGTTGCTGCCTCTGGGACAAGTCAGCCTAATACAGGAAAACTTATTTTGCTTTCTTTTTAATTTGATTTTTCTTTAATTTCCTGCATCAACCATCACAGTGAGCAATCCTGGATCCCCCCAGTTTATTTATGTCTTTTGCTTTACCCCCCTTTTTCATTTATTTGAACTCCTGTAGTATTAGTGAGCTCAGATACATACATAGGTCTTAATTCAGTGTCTCTGAGTACTCACAGGAAAGCTTCTATGTAAATCCAACACATAAACAGAAAAAAAACTATAATAGTTAACTATATATAATATTATATCTATAATATTATAGAGATTATAAATCTGCTGTCTATAATAATTAACTGTTATTAAAGCTTAAAACCCCCTACAAGATGCCACACATCCCTGCTCCAAAATCCTGATGTCTAATTATCTCACTGGACCAGCCCCTTTTTCCTTAGGAACTTTCTATTTCAGTACCATTTATTACCCATCCTCAGCAGTAAGTGTTTACCCTCTAACAACATAGGCCCAATCACCAAAACATGAAAAATATTAGGGAAAAGAATATATTTTTCTACCCTCCTCCCCAACAGCTTAGAGTTCCTTGTATTTCTCTGATGTCCCAGTGGATGTAAATGTTAATGGTTTTGAATGAGATTTGAAGTTGCAATCTTAAAATGAGGAAACATAACACTTAAATGCTGTTAATTCAGCCAGCTTTAAGAGACTAATAAAGCACAAGGTACTAGGCCTCTTGGCAGTTAAAGAGCAATTCACTCATCTATGATAACAGCAAGCATTAAAGTATTTTCATAGGGGATATAGAACTTCTTGCATCTTGCAGTTGTATTAACTGTTATCATTTTCTTAGATTTTCATTTCCATGTTTTCTGGATGCCCCTGAGATGCTTACACACTGTTCCAGACCTACAGAGTTCAGAAGGGAAGTAAGAGTAGCTACATCATTCGCCCCACATCCCACCCTCCATCGAGGACTGATCTAGGGCAATTTGACATTCCTGCTATCCAAATTCCTTTAGTAAACATCAGTAGCCTTCTGCCATAAGCAGAGATGGAAGCAATGTGAGTCCTCCCCTCAACTTTGCTAGCAGGAAGTGTGCTACAAAGTAAGCAGTCCACAGACAACATTCATTAGCAAGAGAACATAAACATCCTCTTCCAACCTGCTCAGGAAGCACTCTCTGTCCCTTTTCTCTGTCCAGCACCTTATTGGAAAGTTTCCTCTGAGGCAAGCACAACTATGTTCTGTCAGCAGGATCAGACCCACCTTCTAGTTTGATCTAGAGACAGAGTTCTGCATGCATTCTGGGTGCTTGAGGACCCAGAGTGCTGTTTCATAGCTGTCAAATACTAGGTTTACTTATTTTTTTTTAATTCATTTGCAAAAAGTTACTAAAGACCATAAAGTCTTACCAGCCCACCACGTGTCTTGAACAATTTCAGCATTCATTTCTTACCCCTTTTATGCTGATTAACCAACCCTCCAGTACTATTCCTGTTTAGATGGCAGCCCTTGAAAGCTTTGCCACAGCCACCTCTGGAGAGTGTGTTCTGGAAGGAGGCGCCTGAGTCTGGTCTTTAAGGATGTCATTTCTCAGGGAGCTGCCCGGTTGGGCTATCCTGTCCCTCATTAATAAATGTCCTGCCCTTCAGATGCAGTGTCAGTTCCTCTGGTCCTCCACAATAGGACGTCTACTAACCATCACTTTCCTAGTTGTGGGCATGAGTTTGCACTGAGCCATCCACATGTACTTGGAAACTTCAATGCAAATTCGCAAGGCAGGACCCAGGTGCAGTCCCAGCCTGCCTCAGAGCACAAGGATGCTAAGCACATTCACCAGAAACACCCTCTTGCCCACAAAACCTAACCCCGGATGCTAGTCCAAACAGGCTCCCTCTCCAAGGATACAGAGCCTTGGACTCTGATCACACCAAGATCTGGAGTCCATCCAGCTTATGCTATTAATAGCTGGGGCCATGCTACCAGCCCATAGCTTATTAATAACGTATAGCTGCAGCCCCTGACTTAGTTCAGCTATAAACATTCCTCATCTGTATGATTAGCTCTTAACTTACTGATTAGAAAGTTTCATCCTGCCACAAAACCTACCCTTTCTGAATGAATGGCTCTTTTAAAGGCAGCCAAGTTCTCTAAAATGTATCTCAAACCCAAATAAAAAATAGTCTACAACAAAAACAAAATTCTACTATTTTCTTTATGGAATGAGAAAAAAAGGAGCTTAAGAAGGTTTTTAAAAGTTCAGCTCCATGCTTACTGAAGGGACTAAAAGTAGTTGTGAGTACAACTGGGGACTTGGGGAGATAAGGCTGGAGAATAATTCAGTGGCAAGTAGGAGATATTAATAAGTTTTTGTTGTTGTTGTTGTTGTTGTTGTTGTTGTTGTTTTTACCTTGAGGGATCTGGTGTAACCACTAAGGAGTTTTAAGCAAGTAAGTAGTATTGGGTTTTGACTTTACAAATATCACCCTGGAAGATGGATAGTGGATTGGAAGGCAGATGGCAGGAAGACTAGTCAGTGGTCAAGGAGAATGACGGTAGTGGCTTCAACTAGGGTGGTAGTAATATAGATGGAGGGAGGTGGACAGATTCAGGAAATACTTAAAAGCACAATGGCCAGGTGCAGTGTCTCATGCCCATGATCCCATTCTTTTGGGAGGCCGAGACAGGATTGCTTGAGCCCAGGAGTTCAAGACCAGCCCAGGCAACATAGCAAGACCCCATCTTAAAAAAAAATATATATATATATAAAAATTAGCCAGGCATGGTAGTACCCACCTGTAGTCTCAGCTACTTGGGAAGCTGAGACAGAAGGACTGCTTGAGCCCAGAAGTTCGAGGTTGAATTGAGCTATGATCGTGCTACTGCAGAGGGCAACAGAAATGAGACCCTGTCTCTAAAAAAATTGTAAACACATAAATAAAAGCATGATTGCTCCCTCACCTCCTTTAGGTCTCTGCTTTAATTTTTCCTTCTAAATGATGTGTTTCTTGACCACCTATTTAAAACAGCAGCCCTGGCCAGGCATGGTGGCTCATGCCTGTAATCCTAGCACTTTGGGAGGCTGAGGCAGGTGAATCACCTGAGCTCAGGGGTTTGAGACCAGCCTGGCCAACGTGGCAAAACCCCATCTCTACTAAAAATACAAAAATTAGCTGGGCTTATTGGCACATGCCTGTAATCCCAGCTACTCAGGAGGCTGAGGCAGGAGAATCACTTGAGCCCAGTGGGTGGAAGTTGCCGTGAGCTGAGATTGCGCCACTGCACTCCAGCCTGGGTGACAGGTGACAGAGCAAGACTCCGCCTAAAAAAATTAAATAAATAAATAAATAAATAAAACAGCAGCCCCTTCCCCACACCCTATACTTTCTCTGCTTAATTTTTCTCCATAGTTTTTATTGCCATTTGACATTCTGTATAACTCAATCATTAATTTGATTATTGTTTGTCTTCCCCAACTAAAGTATACACTCTTTGAGGGCAGAGGTTTTTATATCTTTTGTTCTCTGCAGCCCCAATACTTAGAACAATCCCTGGCACATAATAGATGGTCAATAAATATTTTTAGAATGAATGAATAGGTGAAAGATGACAGAATTGACAGGACGTGATCATTGGTTGAATGGGAGGGCGTAAGAGGAAGTGGTAAAGCAGCAAAGGTAGGTTCCCAGGTTTCTAGCTAGGTTAACTGAGGGGATGGCCTGCTATTCAGTGAGATAAGGAACACAAGGCAGGATGGGGAGAAACAGGTTTGGAGGTGAAGGGTTGGAGGTGAAGGAGGTGATGATAAACTTGAGGCACTTGTGGGCTGTGTACAGAAAAATGTAGAGGTGACGGGACTTTGAGCTGAAAGAATAAATTGTACAACCTTTAGAGTCCTTATACATTCAAAAAATATTTGTTGTGAACCCTCTTTGTTCCAGACCCTACACCAAGCATGTTCAATACACAGATGAGTAAACTGAGGTTGTTACCAGAAAGTGGTCCTGATCCAGACCCCAAGAGAGGGTTCTTGGATCTCACACAAGAAAGAATTCAGGGGGGTCCATAAAGTAAAGTGAAAGCAAGTTTATTAGGAAAGTAAAGGAATAAAATAATGGCTACTCCATAGGCAGAGCAGCCCTGGGGGCTGCTGGTTGCCCATTTTTTTGGTTATTTCTTAATTATATGCTAAACAACGGGTAGATTATTCACGAGTTTTCTTGGAAAGGATGGGCAATTCTGGGAACTGAGGGTTACTCCCCTTTTTATATAGGGTAACTTCCTGGTGTTGGCATGGCATTTGTAAACTGTCATGGCACTGATAGGAGTGTAGCAGTGAGGATGACCTGAGGTCACTCACATGGCCATCTTGGTTTTGGTTGGTTTTAGCCAGCTTCTTTACTGCAACCTAGTTTTTATAGTTGTTGTTGTTGTTGTTGGATACTGAGTCTCGCTCTGTCACCAGGCTGGAGTGCAGTGGCATGATCTCTGCTCACTGCAACCTCCACCTCCCAGGTTCAAGCAATTCTCCTGCCTCAGCCTCCAGAGTAGCTGGGACTACAGGCACATGCCACCACACCCACCTAATTTTTGTATTTTTAGTAGAGACGGGGTTTCACCATGTTGGCCAGGATGGTCTCAATCTTCTGACCTCGTGATCCACCTGCCTTGGCCTCCCAAAATGCTGGGATTACAGGCATGACCCACCGTACCCGGCCTACTACAACCTGTTTTATCAGCAAGCTCTTTATGCCTTGTATCTTGTGCTGACCTCCTATCTCATCCTGTGACTTAGAATGCCTTAACCATCTGGGAATGCAGCCCAGTAGGTCTCAGCCTCATTTTATCCAGCTCCTATTCAAGATGGAGTTGCTCTGGTAAAGGCCTCTGACAAGGTCATGCAAATGGATGACATTACATATAAAATCACAGTTGCCACACAGTTGATAACAGCCAGTGTTACTGAGGGGACAGGGAGTAAGCACTCTCATAGACTTTGGAAGGAACTGGAAAAGGGTGGAATCTTTCTGGAATACAATTTGACAGTATGTATCAAAAAGTTTATAAATTTACATATCCGTGACTCAGTAATTTCCCTCCTAGATACATATTTGCTGGTCATAAGCACAAGATTTGCTATTCACCAAGAGGACAAGGGAGGTTCCTACTTGGGTATGATCAGCTTGTGTACTAAGCAGGCACCTAGGAGCCCCATCAAGTGATGCACCAGCAAGACACCCTAAGAGGGGTTATATGGGCCCCATCTAGATGCAGCTGCAGAAAAGTCAGGGTCTACCTCTGGTCCCTTGCTCATGTCTAAGGCAGACTCTCACAGAAGGGCAACTGGCTCCCTGTTCTGGTTATTTGTCTCTGCATAACAAACTAATCCAAGACTTAGTAGCTTAAAACAGTTATTCTATCTCATGATACCATGGGTCAGGAATTTGAGGGGCGATCAGCTGGGTGATTCTTCTGTTCCATATGGCACCAACTAGAGTCACCTGATGGTACTAAGCTGCTACCTGGGCCAGTCTGGAACATCCAAGATGGCTTCAGTCACAAGCCTGACACCTTGGTGGGAACAGCTCTCAGGCTGTAGTCTCAGAGCCCCTCCATGTGATCTCTTCAGCAGGGTAGTCGGACTTCTTAAATGGTGACTCAGGGCTCTAAAAAAAACCAAAGCAGATGTGACCAGTCCTTTTAAATGGTAGTCTTAAAACTAGCATAGCATCACTTTGACCATACTCTAAAGGTCAAAATGTAATAGGCCAGTCATAGATCCAACCTCTCAACAGGAGGAATATCAATGAATTTGCAGTCATCTGTAATCTGCCACACTCTCTGGTTCAGGATTTTCAAGGGGGCAAGGTCTGATGCATACATCCAAGTTGTTCTCCTTCTGCTCCTCTACTGTGTGGGCCAATTTTTCTCTAGAAGTGTCTTGCAAAGTCAAAATCTCTCCACTTCTTTCTTTATAGGAAGTGAGGCTTATTATAGCAAACAGAAAGGATCCCTTATGCTATCACTCTAATACCAAGGCTGTCTGGCTCCAGTGAGATGCTAAGCTGGCTCTCCTGAGAAGGCCGTTTGCTGTGAAAGAGATGTAATCAGCCTGGAAACATGACTCATCCAAGGGTGTGGAGTTTCTACTGATCAGTTATCACACTGGTCACCAGCAATAACTGGCCATTCTGAAGGCAGTTGCTTCTAAGCCAGACTTGCAGACCTTAGTTATAATTCCTGAATATTCTCGTGAAAGTCATTGAGACTTCCTTATTTTTCAATAGTGAAGAGATATAGCTCTTGCCAGTGTTACATACAGTTTAAAATCTCTTAGGGCATCATGAACTACACAAAAAGTGCCTGAGGAGTGGCCAAAAGTGAGAAGATAGCTACCAATTGGTGGGGCACCATCAAGGCAAGGAGAAGAGTGACTAGTGGCACTGGGAAACCTCGCTGAGAAAGCTGATCAGAGAGAAGGTCCCAAGAGGCTGGAAGATCCTCTCATCTCAGGCTGACATCGGGGACTCCCCTTGGATTATCTTTATATCAGGAGGGCCTCAGAAGGTTTCTCTGAATGTAGATGCCTTTCTACCTTGCAAGGCTGGCAGCTGGTTACAAAGGGCACAGGCTTTCCAAGTGCTAAAAGAGAGGACAAAAACTTCCGGAAAAGCATTTGGTGCAGCTGTTAAAGAAAAAAAAAAAAAAAATTCACCAAAAGGACAGCCTCCCCACCCCCTTAATTCCATTGCTAAGCCCCTGTTAAAAGAAAAACTTCAGCCAAATTAAATTTAAAGGGTTTAATTGAGCAATGAATGATTCACAAGCTGGGCAGCCTTCAGAATCACAGCAGATTCAGAGAGACTACAGTGATGCCTAGTGGTCAGAACAAATTTATAGACAAAAAAAGGGAAGTGACATACAGAAATCGGAAGTAAGGCATAAAAACAGCTGGGTTGGTTACAGCTGGGCATTTGCCTTTTTTGAAAACAGTTTGAACACTCAGCTGTATATGAGTGGTTGAAGTATGACTGCTGGGATTGGCCAAGACTCAGCTATTGTTACAGGTGCATACTCCTAAATTAGGTTTTTAATCTTGTCCACCTATCAAGTTAGGTTGCAGTTCATCCACAAGGACTCAAATATGGAAGTACGGACTCCTTCTCAGGCCATGTTTAGTTCACTTTAATACATCATAACTGTTAATTGCAGCTCTAGGTCAGGCTGAGAGGTTGGAGACTTTCAGAATGGTGAAGTAATAACCTTCCAAAAATCCACTCTTAAGAATATGTTGCCAAAAAAAAAAAACAACTTTTTTTAAACTCTGGAAATTAACCAAAGGCTTGCAAAAAATCCAAGGAGCATTTATGCAAGAAAAACTGCTGAATCTTGGTAAGAATAGCAAAATGTTGTAACATTTTAACTTGCACTGTTCCTGTACTCCTCACTCCCACTCTGCAGAAACCTTGAAAACAGCAGCTCTGCAATTATGGAAGCTGTGAAAATGAGCAGCCTTACAGCCACTGGAGGTATAACCTGGATTTAGAGCTCCCCCAAAAGCACGTCTCCTTAGAATTGTCACATTTTACCTGTCTTTCAGCTCCCTGGAAAAGCTCCATTCACAGGATGTTGTTGTCATTATTTGATCTGATTCACAACTCATTGCTTGGGATCTGGGGTGTAAAACTTATCCCTAGGGTGTTTGTCAAAAACAACCAATAGCAATGATTTAACATGTGGCTGCCTGAGGCTGCAATACCAGTTGGGGCAAATGGGAGCCTGGCAAAATATTTAAAAGGAAGATCTTGGGAATGGGATATTCACAGGGGGCTTTGAAAAAGCTCCAACATATCACAAGGGATCTGGAAGGCCATACACATGGCAGAGCTGTGTGTGCTCAGGAAAGACCTAAGTGGAACCTAACTTCTCACCTCTGGCTGACCTTGCAACCAGGAAGTCGTACGGGAGCATTGAAAGTGTGCCCCAACACACAGCTAACAGTACCCCTTGGCTAAGGCTAGAGACTTATTAGTTCCAAGAACTTAAGAAAATCTCTGTTCAGTCATTAGCTGACCACTAAGTTAACTGAGTAGGACTTCAGTCATAAAAGGAAATACTTATTTACAGAATTTGTCCAGGAAAGTTACTAAACAAACAGTAAAAACAACAAAACAGCAATAACAAACCCTGGATACACAGGGTACAGGTTGAGCATCCATAATATAAAAATCTGAAACTTGAAATGTTCCAAAATTTGAAAGTTGAGCACTGGCATGATGCCATGAGTGGAAAATTCCACAGTTGACCTCATGTGACGGGTCTCAATCAGAACTTTGTTTCATGCACAAAATTATTCAAAGTATTGTAAACAATTACTTTCAGGCTCTGTGCATAAAGTGTGTAGGGGAGCAAACATAATTTCTTTTCCTTTCTTTTTTAAGTTCTTAACTGAGACACCCTCCTGAAAACAAAAGTAAGATTAACAGAAGAAAAACAAGTAGAAGTTTAGTAATGCATGCTGTACCCATCACAGGGAAAGGCCTCAGTTCAAAAATATTTCCCTCTCAAGGCAGTGGTTCTGGGGCCTTGCTTAAATAGTATTGTTACAGGAGAAGGGTCCTGATCCAGACCCCAAGAGAGGGTTCTTGGGTCTTGGGCAAGAAAAAATTCAGGGTGAGTCCACAGTACAAAGCAAAAGAAGTTTATTAAGAAAGTAGAGGAATAAAAGAATGGCTACTCCATAGACAGAGCAGCCACAAGGGCTGCCATTTTTATGGTTATTTCTTGATGATATGCTAAACAAGGAGTAGATTATTCATGCCTCCCCTTTTTAGACCATATAGGGGAACTTCCTGTCATTGCCATGGCATTTGTAAACTGTCATGGTACTGGTGGGAGTATAGCAGTGAGGACGACCAGAAGTCACTCTTCATGGCCATCTTGGTTTTGGTGGATTTTGGCCAGCTTCTTTACTGCAAACTGTTTTATCAGCAAGGTCTTTATGACCTGTATCTTGTGCTGACCTCCTGTTTCATCCTGTGACTTAGAATGCCTTAACTGTCTGGAAATGCAGCCCAGTAGGTCTCAGCCTCATTTTACCCCACCCTTATTCAAGATGGATTTGCTCTGGTTCAAATGCCTCTGACATTTCCCCCTTCCCTTTTAAAAGACAACCCTAACTTCAAGGTTTGCAGAGGGATGAAGATCTATCTTCTGTAACTACTTCAGGCAGAATAGGGTTGATGATGTTCCTGCCTAACTATTAGAGTCTCTTGTATTTGGGGTATAAAACAGCTCAGTCAGAAAGCATTGGTATGGTGAGGGACATTCATAACTTTTGAGTTCCAACAAAAGATAGTATCTGGAAGATTAATAAGTGTTCAATTTAAGAAAACATTGAGTAACCTCATCCTCATTCCTACACAAAGAGTACAACAGCAATATATTACACAATAGTAAGGCAAAATAAGTAAAATTATCCAAAGTAAGCTAAATTAGAAGGCTTTCCATGAACTGGGCAGCTGTTGGAAACAAGCTGATATGGGGTTGCTAGATGATTTCAATATGTGCCCAGAATATTGATCCAGATTTTTACATTACCCATGCCTCTTGTTTCTTCTGAGCAGCAGTCAGAGATCACTAGTTGGTTCACAGGGATAAGCAGGATTAGTCTTAATTGCAGGAAATAAACTCATAAACAACTGATGAGACTAGAATTTAATAACAAGTGTACCATAGTTCTTGAAACATAATTTTTCTCTTTCCAGTTTCCCATTTTTATTAAGACAAATCATGGTAAGACTGATTTGTTTCATTTTACTTGGCCTGATTATTTGTATAAAGTGCAGCAAGAATAATTATTTTTCACATAAGCTCTCTTTAAATTGGCATTGATGTAACTCTGTTCCATAGAAGGAATCTTAGACAAGACTTTTTTAGAGCTGAGCCCTGCCATGGGTTTGTACCCTCAAATACCTATAAGTTGAATAAATTCCTCTCCTCTTGAGGTTCCAAGATAACTTAGCTCTCCTAGGCCTGATAGAAAGTGACATTCTTTACTTATGACATGTCAGGAACCCTGTGCAGGGACTGTGTAGACAAGGTATGAGGCCAGTTTTCCCAAGGGGCTTTTATTGGCTCTATAAGTCAAGTTTAATTCCTTAAAGGAAAACACACCATTCCAGTCAAAGCCTTGGTAAAATAACCAGTTTTTCCAATTATGTCCTGTTACAAAAGAAAACAGATTCTTATTGCACTTATGCAAATAACTATATTGCCATAAATTAAGAATACTCACAAGTAGTTTCCAAATTCTGGAGAAACTAGGTAAACAAATATGCTCCAAATTATGTTCATAGGAGTATACTTTACCTAATTGTTAAAAGCTGTAAATAGCTTAAAAGAATTGTTTTCTTGTCTTTGAAAAACAAAACAGAGAATCAGCAACATTTTAACCTAAAAGTTAAAAAGATTACTTTAGATATCTACTAGTTTACTCCATGCAGTTAACTTCTCTCCTGTTTGATATTCATGAACATTTCAGTTCTCCATGAGAGTTCTGAAAGTTGTTTCATCTATTCTAATGTCACAATTTCCAAAGTTATCAGAAAACTGCATTTAAGAACACCTGTTAGAGTTCTACAGCTGACTGACTATAAACCACTTTTTGAAGAGGATTGAAACAAGAAAACAATTGTTTGTGGATGACAAAAGTTTTAGGACAGCCACAGCCAAAAACATGATTGACAAATTTGGTTACCTCTGTGGCATACAGTGATTTTATGTAACAATTATAATTATTAATAACCTACAATAAGTTTTATTATATTTGTCAGTGCTTCTTGTATGATTTTACTATACCAAATAAGGCAAATTTTACCTTTGTGTTAGTGTACTATTACCATTAAACCCAATTCTTAATAAAACCTTATAAATAAATCTGTCCAATCTTAAACCATTTGACCATAAGATAAGATTTTCATAAATCTTGTATAACCCTTTACAAATTTTTATTAAAGAGCAGATTATAAGCAGGTTTTTGCTTTAAGAAAAACCTGTTGTCCTTTTATTCCAATGTTCAATTTACAGAAAAACTGAATAATACCCCTTTAACTTCAGCCAATATGTTCACACACAGAATCTCTTTCACAATTAATTTTTCACAAACCTTCCACAACTTGCTGAAATCTTCAGCTTTACCTTATCTAACTTAAAACAATCCTTTAACACTTTAGTCATAAAAAATCCACATTCCTATGACTTCTTATAATCTTTTACCAAAAACACATTTAACTTTCTTTACACACCTTGCACGTAAAACTGTTTTTTAATAGTCTCAAATACATGTTACACTGTTAACTCTTAGCAACTCTTACTTCTGTTTAAAAGCCTGGTTAGTAAGCTATTTTAATTATGTACTAGTGTGGAGCCTAGGATCCACAGAAGTGCAGATAAGTCCTGACTCTTTCCAACATCTAACTTCATGTGTCCCAAGCTTTACCTAGCTGTAAAGCAGGCAAGTTGTATGGTTAAGCGTCATAGTGGTATTCTATGAAGCATTTAGGAGGCCTAATCACCTTTAAATTATACATTTCTTGCATAAATTCCCTGCTATGGGAATTGCGTGACCTACACAGACTATCTACGACATACTTTGACTTTGTGACTAGTCCTAAACATCCCTTTTTTTAAACAACCAGTTATTTTACTTTAGGACAAGAATTTACCATATAAGATCCTTTCTTACATAAAGTCTCTTTTCTTTACAAACTTCTTTGCATAGCTATGGGGTATAGCTAATTCCACATGTCCCCAGGCCTTATCTAGAATCTAATGCTTCAAAGTAGGTAAACTGAACAATTTTTAAAAGTCAAAGAAGCAGTTTATGACCTTAAAGCATTTAGTAAACTTAATATCTGACCTGCATAATTTAGAAGAAATGTTTACAATTTGGAAGATATTTTGATTTTACCGATAATTTTAAAAACTGTCTCTATTTCCCAAAGATTACTAAAGTCACATAATGTAAAAGGCATTACACTTTTTACTTTTCTGACAACATATTTGATTTAAGCACTTATTTTTAAGCCAATTAATCAAAGCTCTTTCATATATAATCACACACACAACATATATAAATACACTGACAGACAGAAGATAAAGGACTCATTCTCTAAGCCAGGAATTGGACCCTGAACCCAGGCCACCATTGTGAAAAGAGAAAGCACAGCCACATAGTTACAAGGTCAAGCTCCCAAGGACATACTTGGAAACCTCATCCAGTTTTTTTCAGGGACCTGCAGCAAAGTTTGTAACTGACCAGTTTGTTGGGCCATCTTGAAAAGCCCCTGCTGTATCCTAAGGTACCCCTCTTTATGACAGAACAATACAGAAAAATGCACAAAGCACACCAGATTTGCTACAGCTTAACACTAGCCTCTCAAATCCTTTTTCCATTAATCAGAACTTTACAGAGGAGATAAAAAGTTATTTTTACCATTAATTCAACTGGTTAGCATAGAGAAAGACAGAGAGAAAGCATTTCCTGAGGCAGGGTGGGGAAGGCGAAGAGCTCAGGGAGACCAGAGAAAGATCCCCCTGTTGCTCAAACATTCAGGCAGCCACTTGTTGATCATGAAGGGATCTTTTCCAGCAGTTTCATCAGCTCTTAGGTTTTCCCTTTTAGGGAAGAAGACACTCCCCATGTCCCGTGATCCTGTACATGCCTAATCCTGTCACCCACAGCTGTCAGCAAAGAGTACAAGACAGATTAATCCAAAGAGAATAGCAGTTAGCATCCCATAGTGCCAAACCCATCCTTAGCCAAAAGGGACTTTACCGAGAGGGGCCTCTAACCCACTCTGTCTTAGGAGAGACTCTAACTCCTGTAAGTTGAGCCTCTAACCCAATCCCATTCTTTACCCAGGTATATGCACCCCACTTACCCAAAGTCAGCCAAAATTGGTGCAAGCAGATGATTTTCAGTTGAGATTAGGGGGTCTCTTCAGTATCATCCCTTTGTGGTTGCCAGAAAGATGTTACAGGAAAGGGGTCCTGATCCAGACCCCAAGAGAGGGTTCTTGGATCTTGGGCAAGAAAAAATTCAGGGCGAGTCCACAGTGCAAAGCAAAAGCAAGTTTGTTAAGAAAGTAGAGGAATAAAAGAATGGCTACTCCATAGACAGAGCAGCCACAAGGGCTGCTGGTTACCCATTTTTATGGTTATTTCTTGATGATATGCTAAACAAGGGGTGGATTATTCATGCCTCCCCTTTTTAGACCATATAGGGAAACTTCCTGTCATTGCCATGGCATTTGTAAACTGTCTTGGCACTGGTGAGAGTGTAGCAGTGAGAATGACCAAAGGTCACTCTTCATGGCCATCTTGGTTTTGGTAGGTTTTAGTCGGCTTCTTTACTGCAACCTGTTTTATCAACAAGGTCTTTATGCCCTGTATCTTGTGCAGATCTCCTATTTCATCTTGTGACTTAGAATGCCTTAATCGTCTGGGAATGCAGCCCAGTAGGTCTCAGCCTCATTTTACGCAGCCCTTATTCAAGATGGAGTTGCTCTGGTTCAATGCCTCTGGCAGTATTTTCACAAAGACCCATAAATCTTATATACTGACAAGACAAAGAAGGCTTCCAAAAGGCAGGAAAATGTGGAAAGTAAATTTATGAGCAGAGTAAAGTCTGCTCTAGATCTTCTAGTAGCACTGTTTCTGAGCTCTGTTTCTCAGTTGATAAGCAAGCATTATACAGGGGCCTATCTTTAGGTGGGAAAGGCAGAGAGCAGGGGCAGAGTGTACCCCTGTGTTTAAACCTTTTAAAAGACTTTAACTAAAATCCCCAGTACTTTATAGAGGAATATTTTTGTTTCCTTCAGCTGTATATGAAACATAAATGAATTTCATATTTAGACTTGGGTCCCATCCCCAATATATCTCTTTATATATATGCAAATATTCCAAAATCCAAAACAAATACAAAATCTGAAACACCTTTGTTCTTAAGTATTTTGGATAAGGGATATGTGACTTTGTCTGATTTCCAGAGTTACTACATTACATTATTTTAAATGTCCAGTTTTGAATTACTAGGTGTGGGGTTTCTTTTTGGGTTGATGAAAGTGTTCTGGAATTAGTGGTGATGCATCCAGAACCTCCTGAATGTACTAAAATCCATTGAATTATATGTACACTTTAAAAGGGTGAATATTATGTATGAGACATATTTCAATTAAAAAAATTTAAAGAAAAAAAGTCCAATTTTTAACAAAAAAACTTATGAGATGCACAGAGAAACCGGAAAGTATGGGCCATCCACAGGAAAAGACAAGTCAATAGAAATTGAGGAAGTCCAGATACTGGACTTATTGTACAGATAGTTTTAATCAGCCAATGTGAATATTTTCAAAGAAAGGAACTCATGTCTAAAGAGTTAAAGGACAGCATAAGAATAATATCTACTCAGCAGAAACCTTATAAGCCAGAGGAGACTTGGGGCCTATTTTCAGCATTCTCAAAGAAAAGAAATTCCAACCAAGAATTTCATATCCCACCAAAGTAAGCTTCATAAGCAAAGGAGAAATAAAATCTTTTCCAGACAAGAAAGTGCTAAGGGAATTCGTTACCACTATACTAGCCTTACAAGAGATCATGAAGGGAGTTATATACATTGAAACCACCTGGCCAACATGGTGAAATGCCATCTCTACTAAAAATACAAAAATTAGCCAGGTGTGGTGGTACAAGCCTGTAATCCCAGCTACTTGAGAGGCTGAGGCAGGAGAATTGCTCGAACCCAGGAGGCAGACATTGCAGTGAGCCAAGATCACGCCATTTTACTCCAGCCTGGGCGACAGAGTGAGACTCCATCTCAAAAAAAAAAGAGGAAACCAAAGAATGATACCTACTGCCAGAAACACATACTTAAGTACATAGCCTGCAGACCCTATGACCATATGGAGCAAAAACACAATAGAAATTACAAAGCAAAAAGCTAACAATTTCACCATTGGATCAAAACCTCGCACGTAAATATTAACCTTGAATGTAAATGGTCTAAATGCCCCACTTAAAAGGCATAGAGTGGCAAGTTGGATTAAAAAAAACAAGACCCTTCCTTCCATGTGCTGTGTTTAAGAGACCCATCTCACACAATGGTGCCCAAAGGCTCAAAGTAAAGGGTTGGGGAAAGATCTGCCATGCAAAACAAAACAAAACAAAAAGCAGGGGTCACTCTTCTTATATCAGATAAAACAGAGTTAAGACCAACAACAGGAATAAAGGACAAAGAAGGGCATTACATAATGATAAATAATCCAATTCAACAAGAAGACTTAATTATTCTAAATACATATGCACCCAACATTGAAGCACCCAGATTATTCAAACAAGTACTTATAGATCTACAAAAAGATTTTAGACTGCCACGCAATAATAGAGGGGGGCTTCAACAACCCACTAACAGCATTACACAGGTCATCGAGGCAGAAAACTAACAAAGAAATCCTGGACTTAAACTCAACACTTCACCAATTGGACCTATTCCATATATGCAGAATACTCCACTCATTAACCACAGAATATACATTTTTCTCATCTGTATATGGAACATCCTCCAAGATTGATCACATGCTCATTCATAAACCAAGTATCAATAAATTTTTAAAACTCAAAATTATACCAACCATACTCTCAGACTACAGTGGAATAAAAATAGAAATAAATACCAAGAAGATTCTTCAAAACCACATAATTACATGGAAATTAAACAACTTGCTCCTGAATGACTTTTGGGTAAACAACAAAATCAAGACAGAAATAAAATTATTTGAAATAACTGAAAACAGAGATGTGACATATCAAAATCTCTGGCATGCAGCAAAAGCAGTGTTAAGAGGAAAGTTTATAACACTAAATGTCTACCTCAAAAAGTTATAAAGATCTCAAATTAGCAATCTAACATCACACCCAGAGGAACTAGAAAAACAAGAGCAAATGAACCCTGGAGCTAGCAGAAGAAAATAAATAACTAAAATCAGAGCATAATTGAAAAAAATTGAGTCCCAAAAATCCATACAAAGAATCAACAAAACCAAAAGTTGGTTATGTGAAAGGATGAACAAGATTAATAATCTGCTAGCTAGGTTAATGAAGAAAAGATCCAAATAAGCACAATCAGAAATGACAAAGATGACATTATAACTGATCCCCCAGAAATACAAAAGATCCTAAGAGACTATTATGAACACCTCTACACACACAGACTAGAAAATCTGAAGGAAATGGATAAATTCCTGGAAACACACAATCTCCTAAAACTGAATCAGGAAGAAATTGAAACACTGAACAGACCAATATCGAGTTCTGAAATTGAATCAGTAATTTAAAAACCTACAAACCAAAAAATGTCCCAGACAGGGTGGATTCATAGGCGAATTCTACCAGACATACAAACAAGAGCTGGTACCAATTCTGCTGACACTATTTTAAAAAATCGAAGAGGAGAGACTCCTCCCTAACTCATTCTGTGAAGCCAGCATCAGTATTGATAACAAAACCTGGCGAAGACACAACGAAAAAAGGAAAACTACAGGCCAAGATCCATGATGAATATAGATGCAAAAATCCTCAAACACCAATCATTAAATGCAAATCAACAAATGTGATTCACCACATAAGCAGAATTGAAAACAAAAACCATATGATCATCTCAATAAATACAGAAAAAGATTTCAATAAAATCCAACATCCATTCATAATAAAAACCCCAACAAACTAGGCATCAAAGGAACATATCTATGACAAACTCACAGCAAACATCATACTGAATGGGCAAAAGCTAAAACCATTTCTCTTGAGAAGTGGAACAAGGATGCCTACTCTCACTACTCCTATTCAACATAGTACTAGAAGTCCAAGCCACAGCAATCAAGCAAGAGAAAGAAATAAAAGGCATCCCAATAGGAAAAGTCAAACTATCTCTCTTTGTGGATGATAGGATTCTATACCCTGAAAACCCTAAAAACTCCACTGAAAGGCTCCTGGAACTAATACATGACTTCAGCAAAGTTTCAGGCTACAAAACCAATGTATAAAAATCAATTACATAATTTCTACACACCAACAATATTCAAGCTGAGAGCCAAATCAGAACACAATCCCATTTATAATAGCCACACCAAAAACAAAACACCAACATAAAAAATCCTAGGAATACGTATAACCAAGAAGATGAAAGATCTCTACAAGGAGAACTACAAAACACTGCAAAAAAGAAATCGTAGATGGCACAAACAAATGGGAAAATATTCCGTGCTCATGGATTAGAAGAATCAATGTTATTAAAATGGCCATACTTTCCAAAGCAATCTACAGATTCAATGTTATTCCTATCAAACTGTCAACTTCATTTTTCACAGAATTAGAAAAAACTATTCTAAAATTCATATGGAACCATAAAAGAGCCCAAGTAGCCAAAACAATCCTAAGCAAAAAGAACAAAGCCAGAAACATTACATTACCCAACTTCAAATTATACTATAAGGCTACGGTCACAAAAACTACATGATGCTGGCTCAAAAACAAACACATACACCAATGAAACAGAGAACCCAGAAATAAAGCTGCACACCTACAGCCATCTAATCTTCTACAAAGTTGACAAAAATAAGCAATGGGGAAAAGACTTCCTATTCAATAAATCTTGCTGGGATAACTGGATAGCCATACGTAGAAAAATGAAATTGGACCCCTACATTTCACCTTATAAAAAATTAACTCAAGATGCATTAAAGTAAATGTAAGACCCCAAACTTTAAGAATCCTAGAAGAAAACCTAGGAAACACCATTTTGGACATGGGCTCTGGGAAATAATTTATGACTAAGTCTTCAAAAGCAATTCCAATAAAAACAAAAAGTGACAAGTGTGACCTAATTAAAGAGTTTCTTCATAGCAAAAGAAACTATCAATAGAGTGAACAGACAACCCACAGAATGGGAGAAAATATTTGCAAACTATGCATCTAACAAAGGTCTAATTTTCAGAATCTATAAGGAACTTAAATAATTGAACAAACAAAACACATTAGAAAGTGGGCAAAAGACATGAACAGACACTTCTCAAAAGGAGGCATACAACAAATTTATGAAAAAATGTTCAACATCACTAATCATCAGAGAGGTGCAAATCAAAAGCACAATGAGTTTTAATGAAAGGAAGAACTTTACATAGGAAGAGTAGCCCACAATGGAATAAGTCACATTTTAAAGTGGTGTGCTGCTTTTCACTTAAAGACTTCAATCAAAGATAGAGGGCCATTTATCACAATGTTGAATGTGATTTTCTTCTCTATTGGGTAGAGGATTTTTTAGAAGACCTTTTGTATTAGTCAGCGTTCTCTAAAGGGACAGAACTAATAGGATATAGGTATATATATGAAGGGGAGTTTATTAAGGAGTATTGACTCATATGATCACAAGGTGTAAGTCCCACAATAGGCCATCTGCAAGCTGAGGAGCAGGGAAGCCAGTCCATTCCAAAACCTCAGAAGTCAGGAAGCTGACAGTGCGGCCTTCAGTCTGTGGCCAAAGGCCCAAGAGCCCCTGACAAACCACTGGTTAAGTCCAAGAGTCCAAAAGCTGAAGAATTTAGAGTCTGATGTTCAAGGGCAGGAAGCATTCAGCAGGGGGGAAAGATGTAGGCTGGAAGACTCAGCAAATCAAGTGCTCCCACGTTCTTCTGCCTGCTTTATTCTAGCCTCACTGGCAGCTGATCAGATGGTGCCCACCCAGACTGAGGGTGTGTCTGCCTCTCCCATCCACTGACTCAAATGTTAATCTCCTTTTGTAACACCCTCACAGACACAACCAGGAACAATACTTTTCATTCTTCAATCCAATCAAGTTGACACTCAATATTAACCATCACAACTCTGTTTTCAAGTTGACTTATAACTTGACATCTGCCACCACCACCATTTTTTTACAGAAAAAAATATGAAGTAGTATGGAATTATGATATATACACATTAAAAAGATACAGATTTTAAAAAAATAGAGATCAGAAACCACATGGAAG
Organism: Gorilla gorilla gorilla; assembly: GCF_029281585.2. Taxonomy (NCBI): domain Eukaryota; kingdom Metazoa; phylum Chordata; class Mammalia; order Primates; family Hominidae; genus Gorilla; species Gorilla gorilla. The sequence continues at coordinate 143,173,915 of NC_073230.2, forward strand.
ACTTAGGAGAGTAGCAACAATTAAAATTAAAAATTTGAGCTCATGGAAGTTCAAAGAAAATCCAGCTCCCAACCATTGGAGATGTTGATTTAGTACATCTGAGTGGAACCGGGTAATATATTCTTTTTTTAAGCCTCTTATCTAATTCTGGTTAGAGATCGACTGTCTCAGACTGTCTCTCCCAGCTCTTGGTCATCTCCTCCATGATTTTGTCAGGGGCTAAACATTACCCAATTTAAGGTAAGCTAAAGAGTATTCCTGTTACAGATAGAAAAAAAAAAGTTCATGGGCAGCAGTTCCCAGAAGGTGGGTATGAAAAGCCTAGCTCTCTCCGTAATGGAGAAAAGCAAATCTCACCATCCATTATTCACAGAGACTTTTTGTAGTTCCCTGAAGCAAGGCTGTTTTATCCTGCCCAACTTGGGAAGCATTCTCCTTGGTTCACGCTAATGGAAAATGGAGGAGAAAATGGTTTATAGACTATTCTTGCTGAGACAACCGTCTGGGTGACCCAAAACAAAAATCAACTAATCAATCCCAATGCTTCCTACACATTGACTGGAAATGTACCCCCACAACTTGATGTGGGAGGGAAACACCCAAGTTCCCAGAAAATCCCATTTATCCATAAGACCCTTCTCCTCGTTATTTCAGCCTCCCTAGGGATAGACACTAAGGAGTTACAGCTCTGGTCCATTGCATGAAGAGTTATCCAGGGCCTGGAAGATGTTCATGGTGGCATCAACTGGCCACCTTAGTCATAAATGGTCCTGGAAATCCGACTTGGATCAGTACTGCCTTCTGATCAAAACTTAGATGATCAGTGATATCCAAGGTCCCTAATAACTACTGGATTCTCAGATTCCAGTGTGTGAGCATGAGACAATGAAGGCAAATGGGTAGGACCTGGCACACACACATCCCAAGCACTGTCACGAAAGGAAGATTCACACATATCAACATAAAGTCTGAGACCGAAGCAAAGAAATAGCACTTGATGTTCTTTTCAACCAAGATCCCTGCTTAATTCCAAACATATTCTTCAGGCTGGATGTTGGGCAGCTGAAGGGTGATCAGTCTTCTGCTGGAATTAAAGCCTGCTGTGATGTTAATGAAGAACCGCCAGTGGGTTTGCTGGAAGATAATTTAGATATACATAATTATGACTTAATCCCTCACCCGGTGACATCAGAAAGGTCCATACCCAAGTGCAAGCTGCGTGATATCATGCCACAGAGAGTACAGCTGTGTGACTCCTGTTCCCTTTTGTGAGTAGTGCTCACATCAGTCATGATAGCTTTATTAAATGGTGTAACCCAACCCAATTCTTGCACACAGAGTGCTATTTCCTAATCAAAACTGCAAAATGTGGCTGAGCAGGCTGTGAAAAGAAAGCTAGGTCTGCATCTCAAATAGCAGATTAACTGCTCTGCATGGGAAGGTTGCTGGGGTGGAGGGGTGGGGACAGCTGAGAACATCAGTACTTCAGGGGTAGCAGTTGGAGGTACTGCCTCTCTAGCAGTTGGAAGTGAAGAAATCCTCACAGCTATCTTCAGAACTCTACCTCTGGTTCTGGGGACAACTGTCTTGGCAGGGACACATCACATTCAGCCAGTTCCCAGGGCCAACAAGAGCTCTCACTGAAGTATTTATGCTTCTTGTCCTCCATCTTCCAAGGGAGATGAGACATGGGTGTGAGAAAGAGAAAATCTTTAGAAAATAGCTTGGAGCCACGTCCAACATAGTGCCTGACTCAGATGAAAAGCCAGTGTTTTGTGCCATCAAGTATGGTAAAGATGTAAGAGTTTCTTAGGCCAGAGGCATTCAAGGAGGGATAGAGTTTATGTCAAGCTTGGGGTAGGGAGGTGGGGAAAGGGTCAAGGGTGTTTCCAGAAGGAGATGGCCTGTGGGCTTGGCCTAAAGGATGGTGTTATGAGTTGAACTGTGTCCTCCGCCAAAATGCGTATTTTAAGTCTTAACCCCCAGTACCTCAGAATGTGACCTTATTTGGAATTAGGGTTATTGTAGATGTAATTAGTAAAGATGAGGTCATACTGGAGTAAGGTGAGCCTCTAATCCCATAAATGGTGTCGTTGTAAAAAGGGTGATGGGACTCAGGACATGCTACCAACATTGTGGCACTTTGGCATTTGAGAAAACAGCAGAAGCAGGAAGGTCATTTTCACCATCCCCCTCACCCTTTGTACCTGAAGCAGGCCATAAAACCTAGAAAGGCCACTCTCTGACCTCCCTCTCTTCTCTCCTGAAGACCGTCATGTGACAGCTGTCCTGTCTTATACCTAGAGGGAAGGAAAGTCACACAGGGACACCAAGAAGGAGCTGAACAAACAGGCCTTCTAGTTCCCCCCAGTGTGTTACCATTAGACGGTTCCCTTTGCTCCTCCCATCACACTTACTTTTTTTTTTTTTTTTTTTTGAGACAGTCTAGCTGTCGCCCAGGCTGGAGTGCAATGGCACGATCTCGGCTCACTGCAGGCTCCGCCCCCTGGGGTTCATGCCATTCTTCTGCCTCAGCCTCCCGCGTAGCTGGGACTACAGGCACCCGCCACCTCGCCAGGCTAATTTTTTGTATTTTTAGTAGAGACGGGGTTTCACTGTTTTGCTCTTGTCACCCAGTCTGGAGTGCAATGGCGAAATCTCAGTTCACTGCAACCGCCACCTCCTGGGTTCAAGTGATTCTCCTGCCTCAGTCTCCCAAGTAGCTGGGATTACAGGTGCCCACCACAACACCCAGCTAATTTTTGTATTTTTAGTAGATACAGGGTTTCGCCATGTTGGCCAGGCTGGTCTCGAACTGCTGACCGTAGGTGACCCGCCCGCCTCAGCCTCCCAAAGTGCTGGGATTACAGGCATGAGCCACTGCACCTGGCCCTCCCATCACACTTCTGCACAGGTTTCCCTGGTTCTTTGGGTCTTCATTTCTAAAGGCTACCATGTCACATAAAACTTAAAAAAAATATGCATTTTTCTTGCTGATATGTCTCTTTGTTATAGTGGTCTCAGCCATGAACCTTGTTAATGGGTGAGGAAAATACCTTTTTCTCTCCTACAGGGGGAAATTTGGAGACAGACACATACACGAGGAGATGCCGTGTGAAGACTTGAGTTCTGCTGCCACAAGCCTAGGAACCATTAGAAGCCAGGAAAGAGGCCTGGAACAGCTCCTTCCCCAGCACCTTCAGAGGGAGCAAGGCTCTACCAACAACCTGATTTTGAACTCCTCGCCTCCAGAACTGCGAGACAATATATTTCTGTTGTTTTAAGCCACCCAGCATGTGGTACTTGGTTACAGCAGCCCTGGCAAACAAATGCAGGTTTGTAGGACTGTATTTTTAGAGATGAAAAGGAGAACCTCAAGTGGAAGGAAGAGCATGAGCTTACTGGGGTAAGAATATGTATTTATATATTGAGTGCATTCAGCAGTTCGGTTCTACTGGACCCACGGTCTGTAAAGGAGCCATGGGAAGGTTATTGTGGCCAAGTAACAGAGGCTTTGAATGCTGGAAAAGACATCTAAATTTTGGAGCCAGGCACGGTGGCTCACGCATGTAATCCCAGCACTTTGAGAGACCGAAGCAGGTAGATCACGAGGTCAAGAGATAGAGAGTATCCTGGCCAACATGGTGAAACCCCATCTCTACTAAAAATACAAAAACTAGCTGGGCGTGGTGGCATGCACCTGTAGTCCCAGCTACTTGGGAGGCTGAGGCAGGAGAATCGCTTGAGCCTGGGAGGTGGAGGTTGCAGTGAGCCGAGATTGCAGCACTGCACTCCAGCCTGGTGACAGAGCAAGACTCCATCTAAAAAAAAAAAAAGACATCTACATTTTTATCTGGCAGAGTTTGCTTGTTTTGTGTTAATATTTATTTCTATCTATCTTGGCCTAAAATGATTTGAGGTGGCTGACCTTAGCATGTAGATCATGGGGAACCAGGTTGTGTGCCAGGAAGTGACTTGATCAGCACCTGCACAGGAAGATGATCTCGGATGCAACTCCTTGGAGAAACAGAGTCAAGCAGCAGCCTAGGTGAGAAGCTGTGGCCATCATCTGAAAACTATGCAAAGCAGGTCTGAACTAGGAAAAGGGCAGCAGGTCAGAGAAGAGGGGATAAAGACAAGAGGTGAAATGATAGGTTGACCTGGCAAATGCTTGCATGAGACAGGAAGAGAGAGAAAGGAATTGAATGGAACGTAGTCAACATTTGAGCCTGGTGACTGTGAGGACAGTGGTGCCATTTGCAGATTTAGGAGGAAGCATCACGTTGGGGAGGTGGAGGAGTTGGTTTTGTGCACATTGACTCTGAGGTGGTGGAGGGGTCCAGCAGGCAGTTGGACTTATGAGAAAATGCACCATTATTCATCCAAACAAGATAATTGAATTTTTGAAGGCAGCTAAAAAATAATGGTTCTACTCTACAAGAAATGAAGTGAAATGGTAAAAAAACAACAACAACAAAAAAAACATACACACAAAAAAGCAAAAAACAAAATAACCCACCCAATTAATCCATTTGGAGGTTGTTCTCATCTAGTGAAATGTGTGTGTGTGTGTGTGTGTGGGTGTGTGTGCACTTAAGTACTGTTAACAAAGAAAAGGTCTGGTCAGTGGCAAAAACTACTGGAATGCTGCTTTTAGCAAAGTCATCCCTCTCTTCAGAAGGATGAAGTACTCTTGTTTGTCAAGGAAGGTCCCTCTCAACTAGAAAAACAGCTGCAGGAACTCCAGCCCAAGGTCCCCACAGCCCACAGGGGTGATCTCTTGCTTTGCTCTCCTGGCTGTCTCAGGAAGCAGAAGTGGAAACATTTGAGATGACAGCAGCTCTCTAACTGTTGTTCTTTGAGAGGGAGTTCTTGTTCCTCTATTCTAGTAGAGCGGCTCCAAGTTTATGGAATCAGCTTTCTTTGATTTGCTGTTGTTCCTCCAGAAGTTGTGTGCTTACCAGAGTTGCTTTAAGAAGAATGTTTGATTTTCTAGTAATAGTCTTGAGTTGAGCAGTGGTGGCTTCATCCTTGTTTTGCATTTCTACATATTCCTCATGCGGTGATACTTCTTCACCTTAGACACTTTGGTCTTTGAGTGGTTGAGCTCAGAATTGTAGCTTTGACAGTCTACAGCCTAAATTCTACAGTTTGTCACATAATTAAAATGCCTGTGCTCTTTTGCCCTCAATTAATACATCAACGGGCCTGCTTAACAATGAAATGTATCTAGCTTCTGTGTTTATTATCTGAAATCATGAACAAGGTAGGTGGGTAGCCCTGGTGATCCTAATAGTAGACCAGCATTTGTTTTGGGAAGGGAAGGCAGGCTAGGGTGGGAAGGGATAATCAGCCTGCAAACCCAAGTCCTATGCCCTATAGGAGAGGAAATTGTCTGCTTCTATCCATCTTAGGTGCATCTCAGGGGCCCCAAAAGACAGACAAACTTATTTAATATAAGTTTTATGTGATACAGGAGCCTTCATAAGGAAGACCTGAAGAAGTGGTTAAACCTGAGTATTTTCTTTTTTTTTTTTTTTTTTTTTTTGGAGACGGAGTCTCGCTCTGTCACCCAGGCTGGAGTGCAGTGGCACAGCCTCGGCTCACAGCAACCTCCACCTCCTGGGTTCAAGCAATTCTCCTGCCTCAACCTCCTGAGTAGCTGGGACTACAGACGCATGCCACCACACCCAGCTAATTTTTTTTTTTTTTTTTTTTTGGATTTTAGTAGAGACGAGGTTTCACTGTGTTGCCCAGGCTGGTTTCAAACTCCCGAGCTTAGGCAATCCACCCGCCTTGGCCTCCCAAACTGTTGGGAATACAGGCGTGAGCCACCGCACCCAGCCCTGAGTATTTTTTAATAGTAGGTTTGATGAAGAGCAGAAAATTGTGGAGAAATATGATAGGGCAAAAAGGGAATGATCTAACGGTAATAAACTGAGGGAAACTTAGCAAGGCCTGTTCAGATTCTTCTTGCCATCTCTGTGTCTTCAAAGATAAGAATGTTATTTCTTCCACATGCAGGTGGGCACCTCCCACATTAGAGTCTTTTGACCTGCTTCAGGGGAAGGTCAGCAAATCCTTTTTAGGTTTTATGACCTGCTACAGGAGGTTGGGGAGGGTGGGTGGCAGTCAGAGTGACCTTTCTGCTTCTGTAGTTTTCTCAAATTCTTTCGGTGTAAAATATTCAGTACACCAAGGTGATATTTTTGGGGTAGCATTTCTCACACTCCATCATCCCCAGGTAAGTTCTGGGCACCAACTAATATCTCAACAATGGAAGTTTGCTAAAGGCTTAAAGCCAATAGCCACACTGTTACTTGAAGGTAAGTGGACTTGTCTTTGATCCTGAATGACATGACCTTCCCTGTTAAAGCACCTGATCCTTTTCTGGACAATGTCTGGCCCGTGCGTACGTTGGTGTCCAGCGCTCTCTTCCCCTGGGTTGAGGTGCTTGCCTCTGCTCTTTCTTCTTGCCCTCCCTCATTTGTTTCCTTACCCCTGGAAACAGTATTGCTGCTTCCCATCTGAGTTTGCTTATGCAATCAAGACTCGGCATAGACCATGGTGTATTCTTTTCTCTCCCTATCTTTCCCCTCTGTTAATCTATTTCTTTCTAAGCAATTCAAATGACAACCTCTTCCTACAATGGCAGCCTGTCTGGTAGATACTGTTGTAAAACAATACAGATCTTTTTCTTCTTTACTCAGAAAAACTAATGTCTTTTGTGGTCAAAAGAAAATGAGTAGCAGCTAAAAGTGGAATTTTAATGACAAAACAACCTAATTGTTATTCAGCTTTAACTTTCAATCCTACCTCCTGTTCCACAAATTCGTATTAATTCATCAGCTAAATAATGTGGCTTCTACTAAAGATTCTGACATCTAATTCTCTGCCTGTGCAGGTTTATTGCCAGGGTGAAAAATACTTTGTCTTTATATTTTCATTTTTAAAAACAAGCATAATGAAAATATAAAATATCATTTAGGATTTATCTAAGAAGATTTGGCAGCTTCTTTGAGAAATGGTTAGATAAAGAAATATGGATCAAATTTAGAAATCGTCTCTCCTAGCCTTAAGTCATTATTTCAATACGTATGAACTGATTAGATGGGGAGAAGATCTCTCTATCTATAGTTTTAACTATGATCCATGTCCACTTATTTATTTTAAAAAGTTTAACATAAAGAGTAATTTTTGAGACAACAAAGGATTAGGAAGTAGCCATGTAACTGTAAATTGTGATGGTTATTATCCTTGAAATAGGTTGGGTTTACAACGCTCATGCCTGGCTGTCTACCTACTGTAACAAGAGGATACAATCTCTTTGAAAGAGGACTAAAAGAGCAAGAGCAAGAGAAATAGAACACTTGGGTAGTCCCAGATTGGTGTCATAGCTCTCATTCACTTCTGATATGATAAATTTTGCTTCATGTAATCCAGTCCTGCGTTCACTTGTTATGTCCAAATTATAAATATATTTCTGTGGCTGAGTGATACATAAACAATGCTTAACATCTTGTCTGGGTTTAGGGAGACTGGAGAAACCCTCCTGGATCCTTTAAGCTGCTGGTAGTGTAAAATCCTATTACTTGTCTGCATATAATAATTATATTAATCACTGCTCAGTAAGAGATGTTGGTCTTTTACATCAAGTTTTCCCTTTGGAATCTTAGCCTTTAAAACACACACACACACACACCCCTCAGAATTTCCCTTCCCTTTCTTTCCCCCACAGTTCCCCTCCCCATACCAAAAAAAAAAAAAAAAAGAAGAAAGAAAGAAAAGAAAAAAGAAAAAAAAGCACAGGAGACATGACTCCTGGGTCTCTCTCTCACTTAACCGTCAACTTCCAAACAGGATGTAAGTACCATGGTGAATATCTCTCTAGACTGATTCGTTTTGTTGGCTCCTTTCAAATGGTTGTCTTTCTGTTCACGTACCATTCTTATTGGGCAGGAGCCCAGCAGGAAATATTTGGCCCACTCAAAATTCTGAAGAGAATTTAATAAAGGGTCTATTTACAGAGGTATGGGCAAGGTTAAGGAAACCAACAAAGGATGCTGAGGTCCCCGGGGCCTAGCCACGGCAGGAAGCTGAAGGATCAAGAGAAGCAAACAATATTTTTTTAAAAAGCAGTAGGGTCTTTTCAACAGATGATGTTGGGACTACTGGATATCCACATGCAGAAGAATGAAATTGCACCCTTATCTCACACCATATATAAAAATCAACTCAAAATGGATTAAAACTTGGCCAGGCATGGTGGCTCATGCCTGTAATCCCAGCACTTTGCGGGGCCAGGGCAGGTGGATCACCTGGGGTCAGGCGTTCGGGCCCAGCCTGGCCAACATGGTGAAACCCCATCTCTACTAAAAATACAAAAATTATCTGGGTGCAGTGGCACATGCCCATAGTCCCAGCTACTCAGGAGGCTGAGGCAGGAGGATCGCTTGAACCTGGGAGGTGGAGGTTGCAGTGAACCCAGATCACACCACTGCACTCCAGCCTGGGTGACAGAGCAAGACTCCATCTCAAAAAAAAAAAAGCGATTAAAAACTTAAACATAAGACTTCAAACTGTAAAACTACCAGAAGAAAGCGTAGGAAAAAAACGATTCTTAATGTTGGTCTTGGTGTAAGCCAAAAATAAAACTCTAAGCTTTCCCCCTGACCCCCAACTGACTGAATGGACTACTCTCTCAGCCAAGGACATTCCAAAGTAAACCTGAAAAACTAGTTCAGGCCATGATGGGAAGAGGGGGTCAGACATTATACCCTCCTCTCTTTGGAATACAAACACAACTGACCAGCATTAACATTAAAACAGAGATCTTAAGACTGACAAAACAGACTCTTGTCAGTAGCAATAAGATACCGAATTCCAACCTGACTCTAGTGTAGCATCACATGACAGATAGCAGGCCCTGAAAGAAATCAAAGTGTTTTACCCCCAAATATATTTCTTTGACATATTTTGAAATGGCGCTGCAAAACTGTTTCTTGCAGGGAAAATTTACATTCTGTAGAGAATCCCCTTCCATTTCCAGGTCATTTCTTGATCCAGGAGAGAACTAACTAAGAGTTTGGCACCATTTTAGGTCTGATAAGAGACATTTACCATCTATTCTCTCTGAAGCCTGCTACCTGGAGGCTTCATCTACATAATAAAAACTATGGTCCCCACAACCCCTTATCTTAACCCAGACATTCCTTTCTATTTATTGATTCTAGGTCTTTAGATAATTACTTAACTCTTTCAACCAATTGCCAATCAGAAAATCTCTGAATCCACTTATGATCTTGAAGCCTGCACTTTGAGTTGTTCCAACTTTTCAGACCGAAGCAATGCACATCTTACGTGTATTGATTGATGTCTGATTGAAGCTTCTGTCCCCCTAAAATATATAAAATCAAGCTGTAACCAACCACCTTGGGTACGTGTTCTCAGACCCTCCTGGGGAATGTGTCTTGGGCCTTGGTCACTTATATTTGGCTCAGAATAAACCTTTTTAAATATTTTACAGTTTGACTTTTTGTTGATGTCAGTCTTGGCAACAATTTTTTGGATATGATGAAAAGCATAGGCAACAAAAGCAAGGATAAACAAGTGGCATTGCATCAAAATGAGAAGCTTCTGCACAACAAAGGAAACAATCAACAGAGTGAATGAGAGAAAATGTTTGCAAACCACATATCTAATAAGGTGATAACATCCAAAATATATAAGGAACTCATATAACTCAATAGCAAAGAACACAAATAACCTACTTAAAAAATAAGCAAAGGACCTGGGTAGATATTTTTTTCAAAGAGGACATACAAATGGCCATAGGCATATGAAAAGATGCTCAACATCACTAATTATCAAGGGAAACAGGTGTTGGTGAGTGATAAGGTTCGGCTCCATTTCCCCACCAAAATCTCATGTTGAATTGTGATCCACAATGTTGAAGGTGGAGCCTAGTGGGAGGTGATTTGATCATGGGGGTGGTTTCTAATGATTTGGCACCATCTCCCTAGTGCTGCCTCATGATAGAGTTCTTGTGAGATCTGGTTGTTTACAAGTGTGTAGTACCTCCCCCTTTGCTCTCTCTCCTGCCAGCCACGTGCTTGCTTCCCCTTCACCCTCCACCATGATTATAAGTTTCCTGAGGCCTCCCCAGAAGCAGAAGCCTGTACAACCCACAGAACCGGGAGCCAATTAAGCCTCTTTTCTTTATAAGTTACCCAGTCTCAGGTATGTCTTTATAGCATTGTGAGAATGGATTAATACAGTGAGGATGTGGAGAAAATTGAACCCATGTACACTGTTGGTAGGAATGTAAATTGATACAGCCATTATGAAAAACAGTATAGGATTTTCTTAAATTAAAAATAGAGCTCTCCTGTGATCTGGCAACTCCACTTGTGGGCATATAGCTAAAGGAAATGAAATCAGGATTTTGAAGGGATAGCTACATTCCTGTGTTCATTGTAACATTATTCACAATAACCAAGATATGAAAACAACTTAAATGCCCATTGGCAGTTGAATGTGTAAAGAAAATGTCCGATACATATATATATGTATATATATATATATATATATGTATATATGTGTGTATATATATGTGTATATATGTATATATGTATATATATGTGTATATATATGTGTATATATATGTGTATATATATGTATATATATATGTATGTGTGTGTGTGTGTGTATGTGTATGTATATAACATTGTGTGTGTGTGTGTGTGTGCGTGTGTGTGTTTTGAGATGGAGTCTTGCTCTGTCACCCAGGCTGGAGTGCAGTGACATGATCTTGGCTCACTGCAACCTCCACCTTCTGGGTTCAAGCAATTCTCCTGCCTCAGCCTCCTGAGTAGCTGGGACTACAGGTGTGCACCATCACGCCCGGCTAATTGTTGTATTTTTTTTTTTTTTTTTTTTTTGAGACGGAGTCTCACTCTGTTGCCCAGGCTGGAGTGCCGTGGTGGTATCTCGACTCACTGCAAGCTGCACCTCCTGGGTTCATGCCATTCTCCTGCCTCAGCCTCCTAAGTAGCTGGGACTATGGGCGCCCATCACCACACCCAGCTAATTTTTTTGTATTTTTTAGTAGAGACGGGGTTTCACCGTGTTAGCCAGGATGGTCTCCATCTCCTGACCTCGTGATCTGCCCGCCTCGGCCTCCCAAAGTGCTGGGATTACAGACATGATAATTGTGTATTTTATGTACAGATGGGATTATGCCATGTTGGCCAGGCTGGCCTCAAATTCCTGACGTCAGGTGATCCGCCTGCCTTGGCCTCCCGAAGTGCTGGGATTACAGGAATGAGCCACCATGCCTAACAAGTATAAAATATTGTTGATTGTGATGTTTCATGCACGTAAGTTTTCAATTTTGATGTAATCTTGCTACTTGTCATCTTTGCTTTTGTTTCCTGTACTTTTGTGTCATATCCAATCATATGTATTATATCTATATATGCACATACACACACACATATATATATATACAACACAGATATATATAAAATGAAATATTATTCAGTCTTAAAAGGGAAAGAAATCCTGTCATTTGCAACAACATGGATGAACCTGGAAGACATTATGCTAAGTGAAATAAGCCAAACACTGAAAGGCAAATAGTGCATGATCTCATTTATATGTAGAATCTTAAAAAAGTGAAACTCATAGTAACAGAAAGTAGATTGGTGGTTCCCAGGGGCCCGAGAGAGGATGTAATAAGGAGATTTTGGTAAAGGGTACAAAGTTTCAGTTATGCAAAATGACTAAGTTCTGGAGATCTAGTGTAGAGCATAGTGACTATAATGAACAATACAGTATTGTATACTAAAATTTGCTAATAGAGTAGATCTTAAATGTTCACACACACACACTCACACACGAAAGAAAATTATAACAGTATGAAGCAATGATATGTTAATCAGCTTGATTGTAGTGATCATTTTACAATGTGTACTTATATCAAAACATCAGGTTGTATACCTTAAATATATATGATTTTTATTTGTCAATTATACCTCAGTGAAGCTGAAGAAAAAGAGGGGAAAGGCTTAATGATATTGGATTTGGCAATGACTTTTTGGACATGACAGTAAAAGCATAGGCAACAAAAGTAAAAATAGATAAATTGGACTACATCAAAATTAAAAACTTCTTTGCGTCAGAAGTCACAATCAACAAAGTGAAAACACAAGCCACAGAATGGGAGAAAAAACTGCTTGCCAACCATAGATCTGATAAGAGGTTAATATCCAAAATATATAAAGAACTCCTGACCAGGTGCGGTGGCTCATGCCTGTAATCCCAGCACTTTGGGAGGCTGAGGTGGGTAGATCACAAGGTCAGGAGTTCAAGACCAGCCTGACCAACATGGTGAAACCCCATCTCTACTAAAAATACAAAAATTAGCTGGGCATGGTGGCGCATGCCTGTAATCCCAGCTACTCAGGAGGCTGAGGCAGGAGAATTGCTTGAACCCAGGAGGTAGAGGTTGCAGTGAGCCGAGATCTTGCCATTGTACTCCAGCCTGGGTGACAGAGCAAGACTCTGTCTCAAAAAAAAAAAAAAAAAAAAAACAACTCCAACTCAATAACAACAAAACAAATAACCCAATTTAAAAATGGGCAAAGGACTTGAATAGACATTACACCAAAGAAGATATACAAATAAGCACATGAAAGATGAAAAGATGCTCAACATCATTAATAATTGGGAAATATAAATGGAAACCACAATGAGAAATAATCTTGCACCCATTAGGATGGCTGCTATAAAAAACAGAAAATAAGTGTTGATGAGAATGTAGCAAAATTGAAACCCTTGTGCAGTGTTGGTAAGAATGTAAAATGGTGCAACCACTGTGAAAAGCTATATGAAATTTTCTAAAGCTAGTGTATTGCCATATGATCTAGCAGCTCGACTTATGGGTATATACCTCAAATAATTGAAAGAAGGATCTTGAAGGGATATTTGGACACCCATGTTTATAGCAATATTATTCATAATAGCCAAAAGGAGGAAGTAACCTAAGTGTCCATTGACAGAAGAGTGGACAAGCAAAATGTGGTCTATCCATACAATGAAATATTATTCAGCCTTAAAAAGGAAGGAAATTCAGACAGAGGCTACAACATAGATGAACCTTAATGGCGTTATGCAAAGTGAAATAAGCCGTTAACAAAAAGGCACATACCGTGTGATTCCACTTATATGAGATATTTAGACTAGTCAAATTCATAGAGGCAGAAAGTAGAATGGTGTTTGCCAGGGAACAGGGGAGAAAGGAATAGGGAATTATCATTTAGTAGTAATGGACTTTCAATTTTGGAAGATGAAAAGAGATCTGGAGACAGGTGGATTGCACTGCAATGTGAATGTATTTAATGCCAGTGGACTATATACTTAGACATAGTTAAAAGGTAAATTTTATGTTGTATGTATTTTACCACAATGTTTTTAAAGGCTGTAGTATTAAGAGCAACTCAATACCTAAAGAGTTAAAATCAAATTTCTCTAAAATGGTTTTTCTTCAAAAGAATTTTGTAAAAGCCCATAAATCACTTTCTGAATGAGTTTCCAGTCAAGACGGACTCTTTAGTAGCTTGATTTGCTCAGGAATGAAAATCACAACGTGACAAAGTGAGAACTTCTTGAGGATGCCTCAATAGTGAATGACTTTGAAAAATGCCCTACGTCTCAATTTATTTATAATGGAAATACCAAGCCTTCTCAAAGCTGTTTGTGTCTGCAAGACTGTATATGTACCAGTAAATAATTCAAACACAAAATCCCTCACTTTGATATCTAAAGGCAATGAGGGGCAAAGATCAGGCTTCTGTCTTATTTTCACATGGCAATGGATTTTTGTCCTCCAGAAATGTTGCTGATGTCCTGTGTCTCACCAGAAGGCCCTGTGTGAAATGACTCAGGGTGTGATTCTCTCTTTATCATACTCTTTCCATTTTAAACATTTAATGTTTGATTTGAAGGGGAAAGAATTTCAAAGCCACTCCTTGTCTACTTGTACTTTTTCATGATTATCATATTATTTCTATGTACACCCTAGACTTTGTAGTATTCTTAATGGTTTGCATCATCACAAACCTTAAGGAAGGCTGGAACACTTTCCAGACAGTGGTGCACGAAACGGCGGAGGATGTTGAAGCAGAGCATCCATGAGGCCTGCTTGGCTGGATGGGAAGGCTGGTACAGCAACACTCAGAGATGTAAGGTTTGTTCTTTCTCTTTAAGAGATTCCAAAGGACTTTCTGTTTGCTGTGGTTTAAACATCTCCTCCAAAACACATGTTGAAACTCGGTTGCCATTGTGGGGTGTCAAGAGGTGGGGCCTTTGGGAGGTGGTTGGGCCATAAGGACTCTGTCCTCATGAATGGATGATGTTTTTATAATGGGAGTGGGTTAGTTATTTTGGGATTTTGGCCCCCTTTTCATCTCTTGTCTTGTGCCCTCTGACTCTCTCTTGCCCTTCTGCCTTCTGCCCTTTTACTGTGAGATTACCCTTGCCAGATGTGGCACCATGCTCTTGAACTTCCCAGCCTCCAGCACGGTAAGAAATAAAATTATTTTCCTTATAAATTACTGTCTTTGGTATTCTGTTATAGCAACAGAAAAAAGACTAAGACACTGTTCTTTACTTAGAAACTTCCCTAAGTGTTACACGCTGTGATAATTTTGTCAATTTGAGTGAGACATGGGGTGCCTAGATATTAGGTCAAGTTTTATTCTGGGTGTGTCTGTGAGGGTGTTTCTAGATGAGATTAACATACAAGTGGGTAGACTGAGGAAAGCAGATTGCCCTTCCTAATGTGGTGTGCTTCATGCAATTAATTAAAGACCTGAATAGAACAAAAAAGCTGAGTAAGAGGAAACTTTGTCTGCCTGGCTTCTTGAGCTAAGACTATGGTCTTCCCCTGCCTTCAGACTGGCACCTACACCATCAGCTCTTCTGCTTCTCAGGCACTTGGACTTGTACTGGAATTGTACTACCTGCTCTCCTGAGTCTCCAGCTTGCCAACTGAAGATCATGGAATTCTTAATCTTCATAATTGCATGAGCCAATATCTTGTAATATGTATGTATGGATCTATAGCCTATCGTATTCATTCTGTTTCTCTGAAGAAACATCTTCCATCCTAGTAGTTCTGTTTCTCTGGAGAACCCTGACTACAAATACACTTGCATTGTGGGAAAGATTTGCAGCTTCTTTTTTGGCCTTTATAGCAGCAAAGATTTGTTTATTATGGAAGATAGTACTCACAGTAGCAAAGACTAATATGAAACTAATCACTTCAGTGAGAGTCAGAAAATAAAGTCTTTTACTAACCATTGAGTGAGACTGTAGGCATCTCACATCCTATAGACATCCAGATACCATATGTATAAGTTAACTTTTACTGCCTTTCAAACTATCCCAAACATTAGTGGCTTAAAATAGCCATTGATTTGGCTTATGATTCTTGGGGTTGCCTGAGCAGTTCTTCTGGCCTGAGTCATCTCAACTGATTTTTACTGTGCTCCCTCATAAATCAGTTGGCAAGGCAGCTGGTACTAAATAATCCGGGCTGGCTTCATTCTCATGTCTGGCAATGGGATGTGGTTAGCCAGGCCCATAAGGGAAACTGGTCCCAGCATCTCTTGTTATCCCGCAGGCTAGCCTAAGCTTCTTCACAGGGCGGTCACAGCATTCCCAAGAGAAACAAGAACGAGCAGCCAATGGCCAAGCATTTGTACCACATTCGCTACTGTTCTTTTGGCCAAAGCAAGTTTCACGGTCAAGCCCAGATTCAAGGGGTAGAGAAATAAGACTCCACCTCTTAACTTGGAGGAGCTACAAAAGTCACCTTGCAAGGGTTGTGCATGCAGGGATGGGAAGAATTGGTAGCTGTGTTTGCAATCTAGCACACTGAATCACCCAATTTTACACTCATCTCCTTTAACTTTTCCTGTAACCTTGGAAGGTAGGCATTCGGGCTGGTTTGGATTAGATCTCAGGTCTGACTCTAAATGAGTCCTGTTAGCCCCTCTGAATGCTAGTTTGTGTCTTTTTAATTCTTTGGAGGCTTCAGAGTCTCGGCACTCCTCTCTGAGACAAGCATCCTGATCATTTCATTCCAAGCACTTATCTGCACAGATGTCATTTCACTTAGGAGGAACCAAGTAGCAGATGCATTTGGCATAATCACCATAAAGATAACTTTGTGAGCAGTCATCCATGTTTATAAAGCACACCACTATGTGCAGGAGACTTTTGGCAAGAAAGAGGGATATCCTTGTGGGAGAAAAGTAACTGAGGAAGTTTGGATACAAGGTATAAATAAAAGTTCTATAAGGTGCCTAAAAGGTACAGTAGATCACAGAAAACAGAACCTCCTATTAACCTCATGGGAGAGCATCATCTGTGTGTAATAGACGTCAGGTAAGACCAGGAGTTATAAGGCTCCTGCCTTCCGCTCACTGTTGTCAGGACCTCTAGCTGTGCCCATCTTTTCTTCCTTTGTTTTAACTCTCATCTCTAGATTTTGCTTAGACATTTGACACAATTTCCTCCTTTTCCTCACTCATGTCCCTTTTCTTACAGGAAGGCAATACCCTCCTCCTTCTTCCGACTTGCTGTGAACAGAGTTTATTTCTATATTATTAATATAGAAATACCAAGCCTACTCAAAACTGTTTGTGTTTGCAAACTAGGACAGACTTCTCAGAGACTTCCTACAGCACAGCCCAGCCAGCCTCCTCCCCTTTATCTCTACCACTTCACCTTCCCAGAATGCCCACTTCCTTCTCCTCTTTCAGGGTCTCACTCAAGTCTTATCTCTTCCCTAAAGCTCCTTAGCAACTCTCTCGGGACAGATTTGACCCCAACTGAGATTTTTCTCTTAACTCCCCTGGACTGGCTCGAGCATTGCATTATCTAAGTCCAGGATTTGAGCCCCGTCTGCCAACAGTGGTAAGGGGAAAGTGATGCCACTGCTGCCTCCAATTCAGTTCCTCCCTGAAGACCTGTAACACAACTCCAGACCAATCAGGCAGAACCTACCTCCTCTTGTATACTTTTAACTTAATATGTTTGATGTAGGTGTCCTGCTGCTCCAACCATAATGCAAATCCCTTGAATAAAGAGACTACAACTTTAACTTTTACTGTATCCCCAGTGCCTGAAACAGCCCTCTCTGTGTAGTAGGGCCTTATAGGTTGTATAACCAGTTGCTGATAATGATGACTTTGGTGTTACCTGTGCCTATCAGAGCCTGCATGACTTGCTTTTCCATAAAGCAGCACTGTTTCACACTTGTTCTTAACTAGATGAATTGTGTTGCTATTTTTGAAGTGTATGCGCTGTGGCAGGATTTCTTGAACCTTTCATGTAACTGTCTTCTATTTGCTCTTCTTCCTGTTTTTATTATTCAGTGCCACTGGGACCCTTTAGTTATTAAAACTTGTGTCTCTCAAGCACTTGTACCTTTTACCACCTCCTGTGATGATTTCTTCCTGAATTTCTCCTCATCTTCTTTGATCTCCTGACTGTCCTAGTGTAACATTCTCAAGTCCTCATATCTTCATCCCCAAAAGATTTCACACAGTCCCTTCTGGTCATCATTTTAATCATTTTGATCTTAAGTCTTTGTGACTTCCCTGATGATATCCAGTTTTCTGTCTGCTAAGATAATCTGAGCTAGAAATTCTCAGTAATCCTTATCTAGTCCTGTGTTCAGATTTTATTCACAACATGATGCTTGCAATTCCTTTGCAACAATTCTTCATTGGCTTAACTTTTTTTGCCTTAGTCTCTGAGCTTTTAAGATTATCTTTTCCTGGACTGCAATTTTTATCTTTGATCTCAACACCAGTATCTGATCTGGGTTATCTATTAGTGGGGCAACCTACAAAGCACCTTTGATATCTGCTAGGATGGATATTATTTGGCTCAGTCAACTTCTGCCTAGACTTTATCGGATCTTATTAGCCCAATTACTTATGACAATTATAATCTGAATGTAGCTGATTCCTGCAAAGGTAACACATGCATTCCTCATCTGTTGTTGGCTTTTCCCAACTTTATAATCATGAGGCTCAAAGTGTTTGTCTAACATTTTAAAGGGCCCCTCTCCATGGTACTGGGTCAGGGCTACAGGTGAAATTCTCATGGCTCCTAGGTTTTCCCTCCTTAGCCCGTATGACAAATAAAACGACATGATTATTAGTGTAATTGTTTGTTTAATGTCTATATACCCATTAGGCTTTTATGAGATAATAAGCTTTCTTTTCTTCTTCCTAGACAGGGATAAGAAACCATCAAAGGATAATAAGTTAATTCATCAAATTATCTCAAATTTAAGGTTCTCCTCCATAAAGTTTTACTGAAGCAGTTGAGTAGAAGCACAGTGTTTTGATTAAGGATGTAGGCTGGGAAACCAGACTTTGTATCTGAGTCCTAGCTTTGTCACTGTTTGACACAGTGGATTGAAGGGTTACATGACCTCTCTATGCCTATCCTTCCTCATCCATAATATGGGAATAATAATATTAATCTCTAACTTGTAGGGTACCTATAGGGATTGAGTTTATATATGTAAAGCACTTAGTTGTCTGGCACTTGGCAATTACTCATAAATATTAATATGGTTGTGTTTTAATTGTTATTATTATGTTAATACTAATGGTGCCTTCTATTGTCTATCTTCTCTCTTCATTTCAAGGTGTTCTGTAAAAATTACAGTGTTCCATAAAAAATCACCATGAGTTTGAAGTGCTGCCATCTCAACTTGTCTGAGAAGCACTGTTTGTCCTTGCACAAAAGGGGTGTAAGTATGTACAGGGGAAGGGGACACACATTCTTTGCCTTGCCCAAGGTCCACACTCCTGGAAAGGCATTCTTTCCAAACATAGGCAACAGAAGGTGCACCTGGCCTCTTCTTTCCATTCTGAATGAGGTTAGGTGCTGGCTCCAGACTGGGAGAACAACTCAGTTGCACACAGAAGAGTTTGAGGTAAGTAAGAGTTAATAATAACACCAACACAAAGATACCATGAAGCTGAAGCTGGAGTCAGCACCCTCTTTCCGACTTAAGCTCTTTACCCCTTTGGTTCTCCCTCCAGGACAGCCTATCCTGGATGCCCTCTCAAAAAAGGCACTCTGAGAGTATCATCATGTCACTCCTCTACTTTCTCCTTCCTCTCGCCCAAGGTGGCAAGGATCCAGGGCTATCACAAAAAGACCCTGCTCTCCGGAGTGATCATATCCCACTGTCTTTGCCCACCTCACTTCATTCCCTGGTCCCAGAAATCTGAGGTCTTCCTGCCTGCACCAACACATACACACACACGCACATGCACACACACCCCATTCTCACTCACTCACTCTCTCCTATTTTTAATATCTCACCAGGGTCAGGTTCTCTATGCCTTGTGATAAGTTCCTGAGAAACTAATTCATACTTTTGGAGAAAGAAGACTATTAATAGTTAATTCCAGGGGCTTTGGAGCCAGGAAGACCGGAGTTGTAATGCCACTTTAGATACAAATTTTGTAACTGGGCAATTGCTTACCATCTTTGGGCCTCTTTCTTCTCCTTTGAAAATAGGGATGTCAATCCTCTTTCAGAGGGCCGTTGGAATAATTAAACGAGATATGTGTATAGCCCTTAGAACAGGCCTGGTTTACAGTAAGCAGTGAATAAATGGAAGTGATTATTGATGTTTTTGTACTAATGAGAAGAGTTTAGAATAAATATTTCCTCCCCTCACCTCCTCTCCGTCTGTCTAATTCTGTCTTCTCTGCCTGATAAAATAACTTGTTTTATGGATACAACGCCTTGCACTTTGATGCCCAGAATCCCAAAGTAGGGATTCTATTAGTAAAAGTCCAGCCTAGTGAGCAGTTTGGTGAACTAGCAAGAGTAAAAATTGAGCAACAAGAGGTCTAGACACTAGTTCCTGCTCTGCTGCTAACAAGCCAGGCAATTTGGGGCAAGTCATTAGCCCCTGAAGGCTATAATTTCTTCTATAAAAAGAATTGGGATAAGATGGACTTGTAGGTTCCTTCTGTTTTTTATATTTTATGGTTCTATATGAAAAGGTTTTTCTCCAAATGAATTCTTTTATTGATAATTAGAAAACCTTGGCTGATGTATTTTTTCTTCTGAGACCTTTTATTGTGTAGCTTTATCTTGCCTCATTTTTTTTTCACACGCAAAAGGGGTAGTTGAAGGTGAACTGTGGAGTTGGTCATTCTAGGTTTGGATTTCAGTACCACCACTTGGCTTTTGGCCAGTTATTTAACCTCTCTGAGGCTCAGTGGTCTCATCTGTCTAATGAGGATGGACAGAGGGTAGATGTGAAGATGAAAGGAGGCAGAATTCTTAGACTAACCTCAAAGGCTATAGTTTGATTGTCCTGTAGGACATTAACCAGTTTTGTCTATAACTTGGCAAACTTATTTCAGAATGTCTTTTCTCATGGACTCTGAATACCTGATTACTATCTTCCTGATTTCTTCATTAATTAGTGAGTCTAATAGAATCTTTCACATGTGCTTCATTCTATTTTTTATATAAGAATCCTGTTTTTAACTTTTTGAAAATTATTCTTTGACTGCCTTCAGACACTCTCCTCGACAGACTGACATAGGCGAAACTCACTAGAAATGCTGATTAAGTTACTGAAAAAAAGAAAAACGATCGAGATTTGCATTTGTACACTTTCTGCCTGATTCTTCCCTATGTCACTTAGCCGAAGCCAGGCCCTACGAGGGTAAGGGTGGGGAAAATTCTCTTGGAGGAATCTCTACTTATTGGAAAAAGAAATAAGGAAAAAGCAAGATGAGCCTGGCAGAAAGAGATATTTTGCTTGTGGCCTTTACATTTATGACTAGCAAGATAATGAAGGAAGGTAATTCTGAAAGCTTTATGTCAGTTTCAACGGTCCCTCAAGCACTGAGAAAGATAATTGTCAATGGATGGTGTCCATAAGGATTTTTTCTCCTTCTCCCCTGACAGCCATTGACAGGATCATTTTGTATTTGCAACTGCTGTCATTGAAGCGTGCAGAAAAGGCCCTGTAAGGCCAGAAGGATGAGGGCTACTTCCCTGCAAGGATCTCTATTGTCATCACTATGGCAATAATAGTTACTATAATTTTCATTCTGCTTTTCTATAGAGTGTCGACTTTGTGGAGCTTAAGGCTATGGGATTTGGGTCACATAAAATCACACTAGCATAAAATCATGCTTTGTTATCTTGAAAGAGTATTTTTTTTTTTAACTGCAAAGAGAGCCTATGCAACAAGATTAAAATAATTGCCAATGCAGGTCACTTGACTAATATAATTATTTATGGGATGCTAATAGCTTTTCAGACGCTTTCAGATACAGTGTCAATTTGACAGCAGTTTTTTCTCTCTCTGTTTGGATTGTTAGGCCACTGCCAGTTTTTCTCCCCAAGGACAAGGCTTATCATTGGGGGGTGGGGGTGGGGAATGTAAATTAATTGGAAATCAGCTCTCAGGCGTCGTCTGGTAGTTTCTCTTTATTATCTGCAATTAAATCATAAGGACAGGAACCATGCCTTCTATTTCACTTATATGCACCCTCATCTCCTAGCGTCGCGCTCTGCATAAATTTCAGTGGTACTAGCTTTCCTACAGACAGCTTTAGAGACATTAGACACTTCTAAAGTACGACTCTGCGGAAAGAGCCCTTTGGGAATGAAGCGGCAACGGTGGCGCACCTGCGATCCTATCGTGGGATGACAAAGCTCTAAGAGGGGTCTCAGCGTAGGGAGGAAACAGCTGGAGACAAAGAAAGGGGGTGTAGCGAAAACAGGTGAAAACAAGAAAGATAAGCGAACAGAACAGACCAAAGAGAGAAAAATAACAGAAGAGGCTGAGAAAAAGAAAAGTCAAGTGGAGCGCCCACTGCCCCCGCCTGTAGAAGGCGAGTACGCGCGGAGGAGACTACAGGCCCCAGAATC
The DNA here is from genome assembly GCF_029281585.2 of Gorilla gorilla gorilla. NCBI lineage: Eukaryota > Metazoa > Chordata > Mammalia > Primates > Hominidae > Gorilla > Gorilla gorilla. Next base: position 143,195,917 of record NC_073230.2, read on the forward strand.
CCCCGCGGTTCCCCTTGCCTGGGGTCAGTCTCCTAGGCAACCCTGCTAAACAAGATGGCGACCTCCGAGAGGGCTCTCCTGAGGACCAGAGCTGCCTCTCTCCTGAGAGGCTTGGGCAGATCCCGAACTGGAGCCCGATCGTTACAGTTTCGCGCAGAAAAAGAGCGTCAGCCTTGCTGGTCTTTTCCCATGGGGCAGAAGACGAAAGGCAGCTCTAACATAGCCTCCTCCTACCTGCTCCAGCAGCTCATGCACCGCTATCAGGAGCTGGACTCGGACGGAGACGAGGACCAGGGCGAGGGCGAGGCGGGATCCGAAGAGTCCTCAGAGTCCGAAATGCTGAATTTGGAGGTGTGTCTTCCCCCCCACCGCGTACTCCCTGGCTCCCTCGTCCAGCCCTGTTACTTCAGCGGCAGCTCCCCGATGCACCCCCACGAGCCCGAAGCTTCCCACACCTTCTCAGGCTCTCTCGCCTCCAGGAACGCCTCTTCCCCCTCTTTTCTTCCCCTGTCTTACCCCGTTTTCTCACCCCCTGCCTGAAATAGCTCTAAATATTTCCTTTCTTTTTTCATTAACACATTTGATTTCTTATGAGTCAAGTTAACACAGCGTCACTTTGTAAGAGTGTCTAGATAATTGTCTGGGAATTATGGCTTTAGCTTTTTCAAAATTATACTTTGACAGTATTGTGAATAGGCAGAGTTCATCTCTGACATTGCCAGCACCTGTTGCCCATGGCTATGACATACTTCCACACTCTTCCTCAGTTCTAGTCCCGTCAGCCTCCCTCCAGGAAAAAAAAAAAAAAAAAATCCGCTTTTGAAAGTGCTTCTTCAAAGACTAAGTGACTTCAAAGTTGAATACATTACTTCTGTCGGGGGCATATGCCTTATACAAGCAACATGCACACACACCAGAAAAGAGCCTTAGAATGTTCGAACAGCCAGCTCATTGTGGGAGTATTTTAGGATGTGGGGAATGCTCCCATCATCCCACCCATATTGACTGGGATGGCGGCTTCACGTTTCACATGGCTGCGATTCCCTCCTTTCTACAATACCTCTTCTGACCACCCAATTCCTCTTCTTTCTTATGCTTATTATCGTCCTTTTCCTTTCTTAGTCCATTGCTGTCTTCTTGTCCTTTTCCACTTCTCATCACATCACTTCTTTTCTCTTGGCTTCTAATAAATTGCTTTCTTTCAAAAGCGTAATTTAATTTGCTTCCTTTCTATTTTGTTAATCTTTTTGAGATGGAGTCTGGCTTTGTCACCAGGCGGGAGTGCAGTGGCGCTGTCTCCGCTCATTGCAAGCTCCACCTCCTGGGTTCAAGCTATTGTCCTGCATCAGCCTCCCGAGTAGCTGGGACTACAGGTGTGTGCCACCATGCCCAGCTAATTTTTTATATTTTTAGTAGAGACGAGGTTTCACCGTGTTAGCCAGGATGGTCTTCGATCTCCTGACCTCGCCATCCGCCCACCTCTGCCTCCCAGAGTGCTGGGATTACAGGCGTGAGCCACCGCACCCGGCCTAATTTGCTTCCTTTCAATACACTGTTAGGTTCTTCTCTTTGTCTTGGCTGCCAGGAAACTTAGATTCAGTAGTTTTTCTTAATTTCAAAGTTTTCTTTAGGTTTTTTTCTCCCCTTTCCTTTTCCTTGGCAGTATAAATTGCATGAAATTCTTTTCAGAAGTAAATATAATATAGAGAAGTAGAATATTTTCTTTTCTTTTTTCTCTCTCTCTTTCTTTCTTTCTCCTTCCTTCCCCTCCCTCCCTCCCTTCCTCTTTCTTTCTTTCTTTCTCCTTCCTTCCTTCCTCCCTCACTTCCTTCCTGCCTTCCCCTCCCTCCCTCTTTCCCTCCCTCGCTCCCTTCCTTCCTCTTTCTTTCTTTCGTTTTTTCTTCCTTCCTCCCTCCCTTCCTTCCTGCCTTCCCCTCTCTCCCTTCCTTCCTTTCCCTCCCTCCCTCTCTCTCTCCCTCCCTCCCTTCCTCCCTCCCTCCACTCTCTCTCTTTCTTTCTTTCCTTCTTTCTTTCTTCCCTCCCTCCCTTCCTCCCTCCCTCCCCTCTACTCTCTCCTTCCTGCCTTCCTTCCCCCCTTTCTCCCCTCCCCTCCCCTTCCCTCCCTCCCCTCCCCACCCCTCCTTCCCTCCCTCCCCTCCCCTCCTCTCCTCTTCTCTCCTCTTCTCTTTCTTTCACAGGGTCTTACTCTGTCACCCAGACTGGAATACAGTGGTACAGTCATGACTCACTGCAGTCTCGACCTCCTAGTCTCAAGTAATCCTCCTGCCTCAGCCTCCTGAGTAGCAGGGACTACAGGTGTACACCAAAGCACCTGGCTAATTCTTGTAATTTTTGTAAGAGACGGGGGCCTTGCCATATTGCTTAGGCTGGTCTTGATCTCCTGGGCTCAAGAAATCAGGCCACCTCAACCTCCCTAAGTGCTGGTGTTACAGGCATGAGCCACTGTGCCCAGCCTAGGATATTTTCAGTGCTCTCATTCTGTGATATTCTTCTGGTTTCCCCTCTTTGCATCTTTGCATCTATTCACAGTCACCTTTTCTCTTTGAGGCCAAACATATTTCTGTGTTATGCCTGTTCCCTTTCACAAACTCCTTTCCTCATTTGTCCTATTTCTTCTTATTCTCCCCTCTCTAACCTGTGGTGTCTTCTGTTACTCTGATTCTTCTATTAACCACTTGGGTTCCCCTTCCTTTGTAATGTCCTTCTGTTCACTTTCAACATTTGGCCTGTTTCTTTTTTCCCTTCCTCATACCCCATTTTGTCTTTCCTCTTTTTTTACTTCCTTCTACATGAGCTAGTTCCCATTAGTTTTGCTTAAAGTTGACCATAGAAAGCTATTAATTATTCTATTCGTTATTACTTCTTTTGTCTTTTGTTGATTTACTTTGCTATCTTTAACAGTGACTGTTGAAAAACTATAGCAGTGTTTTTGCAACTTTGAGATGTTTGTATGGTTTCCACCAGCTTCCCCCCCAGAGGAATTCACAAATGAACCACCAGTATACTTTGTTATTCTAATTAAGACATAGCTCTTTGGCTATGGGGTTCATTAGCACCATTGTTAATCTGTCTTCAGTATGCCATTAACAAACCATAGAAGGGGTTGACATGAACTAGCTATTCCTTTTTGGCTTGTAAGACACATGTGGAACAGGTTCATTATTTCTTCCATTTACATTCTAAATATTAATTTTGTGTTTTTATTCTATTTTGGCTTTTCGTAGTATTGCACACATATTAATATGCTAAATAAACTGAAACAAAGTTTTAAAAAGAAAAATTTGGAAATTCATGTTCAGTGGTTTATTATTCCCGTCTTAGCCTGTTATTCTCAGTTTATTATTCCCAGCTTAGCACCTTTGCAATGCTATCATGGTCACAATGATTACTGAGTGCCTTTAATGCAATTTACCTTAAACCTCGGAAGCCCTTATGAAGTGAGGGAGGCAGTATGGACCACCTGTTCAAAACACTGCCGTTGGAATCAAAGATTTGTGTTTGAGGCTTGATTTAGCCTTTTGTTAGTTGTGAGATGTTGAGCAAATTACTTAATCTCTCTCATTCTTCATGTGGGAATTATAATAATACTTAAAGAATTGTGAGAATTAAATGAGATCCTATATGTTAAATGCTTATCATAATATATTGTGATACAGTTAATAATACAAATAGTAACTTACATGTTTTCGTCTGCTAACTACAGCCCATTAAGTGATTTGATTAATTTAGCCTTCATTGAACAAGCATTTACTGAATGATTGCTATGCAGAAAGCACTCATTGACTGTGCAGAGCAGAAGTTTCTGGGCCCAAAAATTGATGCATGAAAAACACTTCAGTCCCTTAATATGGGTAATAATACCTACTCCTGTGATAGTTATGAACATGAAATTTAATAAGAAACTCTATATTTAAAGTTCTTACTATAGTGTCTGATACAGAATAGACTTTCAAAAAGTATAGCTGCAATAAATAATAACAGTAATGGTAGAAAAAGATGAGAACATGATTGAAGACATACATGGTCCCTGCTCTCAAAGTGAGATAAGAATGTGAGTAAATCATAGCAATTCAGCATACATGTAGTATGTCTTACAGAGATGAGTACAGCTGACAGCTGGATTGCAGGGACATGGAAGACTTCAGGGGAAGGAGACTCTTGCCTGAGTGGAGAGGTGGTGTGTGGGCAGGCAGGTGGCAGCTTTTCCTACCGATGAGTTACAGGTGAGAACAGAAGAAGCCTCCTAGGTAGGGGTGAGATTGTGGAGGGCACTGTGATGTTGTAGGAATATGGACTTGGTTCTCTACACAGTGGGGAACTGCTCTGTTGGCCAGGTGGTATTAGATTGGAGGATGGTAATACTGGAGGCAAGGAGATCAGTGAGAAGATTCTAGCAAAATCCAGGGGGAGTGAGAAGAGCTGTTATCTATCATAGGAATCAGGGACAGATGGAGCTATGCATTAAGGAGTTGGATATATGAACAATATGACTGGAAATCAGGGGAGAGATCTCAGAGTAGGAGACATGGGAATCATCACCACTAGATTCTGGGAAATCATCCAGGAAGAGATGGGAGGGAAATGGCCACGAATAGAACCATAAAGGTACAGATACCAAGGGTATTTAAGTGGTAGGCAGATGAAGAAGCAGGGAAGAAAACTGGGAAGGACTGGTAAGAGAAGTATAAGGAGAAAGAAGACCTATATGATAGGGAAGCCAAGAGTCTCAAGAACATGATGACGGGGTGCAGTGGCTCACGCCTGAAATCCTGACACTTTGGGAGCCAGAGGCAGGAAGATGGCTTGAGGCCAGAGTTTGAGACCAGTCTAGGTAACATAATAAGACCCTGTCTCTATAAAAGAATTTTTAAAAAATTAGCCGACCAGTCATAGTGGTATGCACCTGTAGTCCCAGCTACTTGGGAGGCTGAGGCAAAAGGATCACTCGAGTCCAGGAGTTCAAGCCTGCAGTGAGCTATGATCATGCCACTGCACTCCAACCTGAGTGACAGATAAAGACCTTGTCTCAAAAAAAAGAAGATGGGAATGGGTTACGCTACAAATAGGGTAAGTGGGAAGGGGCCTAAAAAGTGCTCATTCATTTTGCCTGTTTGAGGGTCATTGGAGACATTGGCCCACGTGGTTTTTATGAGGTGGTGAAGTCAGGAGGCTAAGTGAAGTTGAAGAGTAGTTGGGAGGCGAGGAAAGGAGAACTAAGGCATAAAAAGCAAACAACTCTAGAGTAGATTGGTTATTAAAGGAAACTCTAGTTTATAGCTAAAGGAACCTGCAGGACTGAAGAAAGCCTCTGTAGGACAGAAGAGTCTAACACACTTGTATAGCTGGAGTGGGAACCACAGAGAGTGGTGGGTTCAAAACACAGACAAAAGGGGGCAAAAATGGTCCCTGAGGAAAGAGAAGGGTGTAGGACCCTGAGTAGAGAGAAGACACAGTCTTCCTCTAAGACCTGAGTGAGAAACATTAGGACAGGTGCTCCTAGGAAGCTGAGAGGGTTAACATCTGAGAGCTTCCGTTTTGCCTCAGAAGTAGAAGAGAAGGGCATTAGTGGAGAAGACGGCAAAGGAGTTGAGGCACTGCACAGCTTGAGAGTTATGGAGAGATGGGCTAGTCAAGAAGAGGAGTTGAAAAGGGGCTGATGAAGAACGGGAGATCGTTCATAGCAAAGAGGCCCAGCTGAAAGTCAGCTTTACAGGGACTCCAGGATGCAGAGTTGTGGGGTCTTCTCTAGCCCACTCAGCAGCTAGGGGGCAGATGAGGTGCATTCATTCATTCAATCCATGTTTGAGCACTCACCACATGCGAGGCACTGTTTGCCTCCTTCACACTTAGGCTTCAGCCATCCTGAACCTTCATCGTTCTCTCAATGGGCCATGCTTGCTTTTGCTTTTGGGATTTTGTACATGCTGCCCCTTTTGCCTGTAATACTATTTCTTGGCTTGCTTTTCAGCCTTATCTTCCCTTTTGCCAGAGTCACTCACAATTTGGGTCTTAATTGAATTGCTGTCTCTCCTAGGAAGATTTTGCTAACCTCTTACTCCACCCTGGTACTGACATACAATGGGGGCCCTGCTCATAGTTAGCAGACACTGCCTATCTCTATTATAATCTTTATCAAATCCAAAATTTGCTTGCGTACTTCTCTGTCTCCCAGACTGAACTGTAAATCCCTTATGGACAGGCACCATATCTGTTCACTGATTCACCATGTCTTATCCATTGAGCCAAGCATAGTGGCTGGCATGTGCTAGGTATTCTATAGAGATTTTTTTTCCCCCGATGAATGATGAACATGACACAGTCCTGCCTCAATGCAGCAGTTGATTGTGAACTTGATTCTGATTTGTATATGGATGGGGTAGTTGCAACCAGGGAACAAGGATCAGAGACTTGAAGATAGAGAGAAATTGAAACTGCGTATGGGGCCAGGTGCGGTGGCTCATGCCTGTAGTCCCAGCACTTTGGGAGGCGGAAGTGGGCGGGTCACTTGAGCCCAGGAGTTTGGGATCAGCCTGGGCAACATGGTGAAACCCTGCATCTATAAAAAAATTATAAAAGTTAGCCAGGCATGGTGGCACATGCCTGTAGACCCAGCTATTTTGGAGGCTGAGGTGGGAGGATGACTTGAGCCCGGGAGGTTGAGGCTGCAGTGAGCTGAGATCACAACACTACATTTCAGCCCAGGTGACAGAGCGAGACCATGTCTAAAAAAAAAAGAAAAAGAAAAAAAGAAATTGCCCATAGGCTACCCAGTAGGGAAGGGAGTATAGTCAGAAGGGAACAGATAGACTCTGAGAAAGGTGTCTATCTGTGAACAGACTGGAGATTTTGTTGTGGTCAGTGAACAAGTTCAACAGGTGCTAGGTAGGTTGAAGGATAAGCAGTTGTGGGATTAGAGAGGAACACTGGGGTCTGAGGTTTCCAGGGTGGAGCAGTTTAGCATGATGACTAGGTCCAGGGCATGGCCGTGAAAGTAAGCTGTCTGGAGCTGAGGCAGTAAAGAATTGTGCATGTGTGCATGTGCTGGCAATAGGGTGTTGGATGGCCACCCATAGGGATTCTGAGGCCACTCAAGATAACAACGGGAGCTTGAAAACGACCAAAGATCGGAAGGAGAGACATGATACTGCCAAATGTCAGGAACATCAGGAGGTGTGAGGAGGTTATTGTGCAGAGTGCTGCCTTCCCCAAGGAAAAATGGTGACAGCGTGGCTCATCTCCATGTCAATGGCTAAGTTGAAAAATAAGCATCCACCTGCTCTAAGTGAGTAAGTGAGGATGCAGTGTCTTCATATTTCCAGGAAATGGAGGGGGCCAGATGAACTTTAAAGGGCTAGGTGGAAAGTTTGGAGGGAAGGTAACATTCCTTCCGAGGCCTTGTATAATAAATTAGAACTTTATTTAGAAAAGTAAATGTGTTTTGCCTATTTTGTGAACAGCCTGATTGGCATGGGTGAGTGAAACATTACGATGTGGAATTTCTGACTTCATCAATTAGTAGTAACAGAAATCGTCATCTATTGGGAACACTATGTTGCACATACTGTGCTGTGAGTTTTATGTCCATTTTTTTTTCTTTCTCCAAAATATTAAAAGAAGGTGTTGGGAAGGAATGACTTTCCCTCTACTCTCCTAGCTTTTATAGCTGGGTCTATAAAATAAACAGACAACAGGTGGATTAACAGGAGAAAAGGTATTATACATGTATTAATTTTGAATAAATTTGTAATGTTTGTGGGGGACATTGCAGGAAAAAACAGAAGTGAATAATCAAAAAAGCAGTGAGATTTGAGATGTTATGTACCATCTCAATAGGGGAAGGGGAGAAGGGATGCAGGCCACTTAGGGGAAAGTAAATGCTTTTTAGGGAATGAATAGTCCCTTAGAAAAACAGATGTGGGGTATGAGAGTTTGTGACAAAGTCTGTCTTAGTGTGACATTGACTTCTGGTCTCCTCCCCTGGGTGGGTAAAAGTCATTCTTCCGTGTTTGATGAAACCACTGGAGGGGGGCAAATTTAGGACAACTGAGTTTCTTTTGGAGGATCTGCCTTGAGGCAGATAAAGGGAGTTCAGAAAGAGCCTTTCCCTGCGTTTGCTGTTTTTCAAGTGCCTTCAGCTCAAAATAATCAATATACCAACATGGCATATTTTACAGCGACATGACCTGAACTTCTTCAAAAGTAATAACATTTCCTATTTATAGCTGAAAACTACCAGATTCAGTGAAAACTTTACCTCCCCAAAGTCACACATCCAAAATGGCAGGGCTGGGGTTCAAGCCATGCCTGCCCAATTCTGAAGCCATGTGCTGCCTCCATGCAGGTGGTATTTACTTCCCTGAACCAGTGGAAACTTGCCGGGAAAGAAACTTTTTTTTTTTTTTTGAGATGGAGTCTCGCTCTGTCGCCCAGGCTGGAGTGTGGTGGCACAGTCTTGGCTCACTGCAAGCTCTGCCTCCTGGGTTCACGCCATTCTCCTGCCTCAGCCTCCTGAGTAGCTGGGACTCCAGGCGCCCGCCACCACATCCGGCTAATTTTTTTGTATTTTTAGTAGAGACGGGGTTTCACCGTGTTAGCCAGGATGGTCTCGATCTCCTGACCTTGCGAACTGCCCACCTTGGCCTCCCAAAGTGCTGGGATTACAGGCGTGAGCCACCGTGCCCGGCAAGAAGCTCTTTATAATAGCACAAGCCTACATGCGTATGTCATCAGTACCTACAGCCGGAGCTGCATTGTTGGTTCCTGAATTCATATAGAGGACTTAGAAAAAGGGTATTTTGCCATGGTTATCTGTATGCTAGTCATGGCTAGTTATGTCGGTGTGACTGATGTGATCACTATGTTTTGTGTTCTCATGTTGATGTCAGTGTTAATGTGTTGGTCATTATGGAGTTGAAGGCAGCACAAACATAATACTGACCCACCTGTTATCTCTTTTGTCTGTCATTGTTGGAGGAAGGGCTTGTCAGGGTGCCCTTGGTTCTTGTGATGTCTATAGACCAAGGGCCAACCTCCTTATGGAAATGATCATCACCTTTTTAAAAATCTTGTACATTTTATAAATCTAGCAACATTGACTAATAGGAAGTGAACTGAAGGACCTGTTTTCTCTACCAATCTGGCAAGAATACCAGATTTAGAGAGATAATTGCCTTAATTTGATGTAACCATCCTTTGGGGTGTGGGCAAGCAGTCAAATGCAGTGGTTAGGGCAGTTTGGGAGAATTGTCCTGGGACTGGACAGATTGGGATTTTCATTCCAGCTCTGTCACATACTGTCTGTTTGGTTTCAGGCAAGTTAACCTCCAAACCTTAATTCTTTTGCCTGTAAAGTGGAGATAAGAGTAACTATCTCAATGTTGTCCAAAGGATTCAATGAGTTCATCCATTGAGAGCTGTTAGCACAGTGTCTGGAATAGAGAACCCCTCACTCAATACCACCACTGATACTGCTGCTTCTACTGCTACAATGTTCACTCAACTTTGAATGCCTAACGCAAGTGACCACCTGAAAAAAACAGTGGCAATGAAAACATTGATTTGGAAGATAGTTATTTAATTATATGTAATATGTATATGTTATCAACACAGAATTTTTTGGGGGGTTGGTAAATTTTGGAGAGCTCAGCTCCTGAGTATAAAATATACTAAATAAGTGCTGGATATGACAAGATAGATTGTTTCTTTTCTAATGAGAGTCTTTTCTTTGTCTACCTTTCTGGGTTTTTTACAGGAGGAATTTGATGGGGTCCTGAGAGAGGAGGCTGTGGCCAAAGCACTCCATCACTTGGGGCGCTCAGGCTCTGGGACTGAGCAAGTCTACCTCAATCTAACTTTATCAGTGAGTATGACAAAATCTCCATTGGCTGGCTACAGCTTGACACTGGCTAGACCATATTCATTTTCTTCAGTACTCTTAGCTTTTGTGGTGGCAGCAAATCTTGGAGCCTCGCATTTGATGGAGACTGGTGACAAGAGATATTTATGTAAATATTAGACTTCAAAGAGCCCTGACCAATCCAGTAATCAGCCCCCCAAATTTCTTAGTTTTCATTCTCTTCACACTCTATTTCTTTCATCTTAAGTAGTCTATATTATAGTAATCAATGCTTTCTTTCCAGGAGGTTGAATTTGATTCTGTAAAACCAATCAAAGACTCTTTAAGAATTTTCTCTCTGATCAGTGGAAGAAACACTAAACTTTATATCTGAATCCAAGGGAACAAAGTATTTTGATATTAACTTTCCCCACTAAGTATGTCAAGAAATAAGAGGCTTTGAGCTATACCTTACTTTCCAAAAGACACCTATCATTAAAGAAAAAAAAATCTATTATTATTCATCAGTTTTTAAGATTTTAGTACTCATCATAGAGTAGCACAAAACCTTGGCTTCAATTTTATCAAAAGAGAGGCTGTAAGACAAACTACTGGGAATACTTGCTTCTTTCCTCATTTTGTCTCTCTGTAGTCCTAGAAAAACAATTTAAGTCATTTTGCCTCCTTATATTGTAAACCATTAAATATTCATTGGAGATCCACAGAGTAAATTTAGGTACATATGAGAAAAAAAAAACGCACATTGAAATTTTACCATGGCACCATGATTTGGCGAAAGGGTATGTAATTCACTATAAGCCTGTTCTATCTTGGATTTGAATGAGTAAGCTAAGCAAGAAATGTTAAACTTTTTTCACCTTTGCTAGTTCCATGGGCATGTCTTTCAAGGTCAGCATATTAAAACAGTAATCTTTTTCTATTTTCACTTTGTAACATTTTATGGATGACTCAGCCAGTCAGGCAATAACATACAGGGAGCACCCTGTATGCATTGCACTGTGTTTGACGCTAGAATATGGTATATAATTCCAGCAGCCAATGCATCCCCACACAAGCCCCTTTCAATCAATATTCTACTTCTGTAGGTAGTGCTATGCCTTAAATTGATCTACCCCAAAAAGCAATCCTTTAAATCTTATTTCAGCTGGATGGACTGAAGCTTAATTTATTTTGCCACTGACCTCCTTACATTTGAGATATTACACGTTGAATTACTTTGACTTAATAACTTGTCTTACTGAATACACTTTCTTAGAGTTGCCTAGTTTGGTGATTTTTTTTTTCCTTTATGTCTTACTTATGTTACATGTTATTTTTTTTACTTTCTCTTATTACTTGTGTACATATCTTCTCTCCTACCAAAGTCATAAGTTTCTTAAGGGCACAATATAGCTCTCTTCCATCATTGCATTTCTCATCATGCCAAGCGCAATGCCTTGTAAATAGTAAATATTCAGTAAGTGTTTATTTATTATTACTGTTCTAGCGGCCTTCATTAAACAATCACCATTATTCTATATGAGAACGTGCTTATAATGACTCTTCATTGGTTTGCTTTTTTTCTGACTCCGCCATCACGACATAAAACAATCATAGAAGTCTTTGTTCCACTCAACCAAATTCCCCTCGACCTCATCTGAAGTTGACTAGAATCAAGATATCCTGGAAAGAATTTTGGACAAGGATTCAAGAGACTTAGATACTGCTTCTCTATAACTAACTTGCTGTGTGATTTCAGGCTATTAACATACCTCTCTGTACCTCACATCCCTCATCTCTAAATTGGGAATAAGCTGCCCTACAGATTTCACAGGTGTGTTTGATCAGATGAGATTATTGTGAAAGAACTTTGAAAATGAACCTGGTGAAAGTGTAGGTAGTATTGTTATTAATGATCTCCTGATGAGGTGTGAATTCTCTTTAAAACTTCATTTAAATTCTAGACATTTTTTTCTTCTACTAGGTAAAGGCCTTGTCTTTATTGCTATTGTGTGATTTATTAAAAGAAAAAAAAGACTCTGTTCTAACGGTCTCCATGAACACTGCTTTAAATTGGCCTTTCATGTTGTATTTGTTTTTGCTAACAACACTAACGTTATTAAGCTATTATTTTCTTCAAAGGAAGGGCTTTTTTTTATGGCATCTGTTTTGAGATCCTATTAGTAGCAGGCTTCAGATTTTGTTCTCTCTCTTCTTCTATACTTGTGAAAGAAATTCTGGATTTCTTTCCATCAACAGTTATTGCAAGAAGGCTGAGTAGTAACCTGATAAAGCAACATTAAAGTCTTTTACCTTTTGTTTTCTCAGGGTTGTAATTTAATTGATGTTAGCATTCTCTGTGGATATGTTCATCTACAGAAGTTGGATCTTTCAGCGAATAAAATTGAAGGTATGTAATTGTCATTCTAGATTGATCACTGAATTATCTGAAAACTTAAACGTTGCAGTATGTAATATGGTTTAATAATGCCAGACTTGATATCACTAATTTGTGTATCAATTTACATATTGATCCTTTGCTTTCCATGCAAAAAAGGCACTGATAACTGCTGAGAGAGAAAAAGGCACAGATCTGCAATATGATGATGTGGCTGAGATGCAGTCAATGATATTTAAGACTAGGAGATGGAATGTTGGCTTTATTTTTTCCTTTTAAGAGATCGATCATTACTTCTTCAATACTCCCTGAATATTTAATGATTTCTTTTCTTTTCCTCTGTTACTCAGTGCAGATGAATTAGTCTTTTTTTTCTTTAACAGATTCTTTTCTTTATTTTGCTTTTGCATTTATATTTTATTACACTCTTTATTTTGCATTTTTAAAATCTTATTTTTAAAATTAAAAAAACATTTTTTTTGAGATGGAGTCTCACTCTGTTGCCCAGGCTGGAGTGCAGTGGCATGATCACAACTCACTGCAACCTCTGCCTCCTGGGTTCAAGTGATTATCCTGCCTCAGCCTCTGGAGTAGCTGGGACTACAGGCACGCACCACCAAGACTGGCTAATTTTTTGTATTTCTAGTAGAGATAGGGTTTCGTCATGTTGGTCAGGATGGTCTGGAACTCCTGACCTCAAGTGATCTGCCCGCATCAGCCTCCCAAAGTGCTGGGATTACAGGTGTAAGCCACTGTGCCCGGGCCTACATTTTGCATTTTAAATCTGTTAGCTCTTTTACCCTTACACCAGGGATTCACAAATACATATTTTTCATTCTTTTTTGCTGTCTTTATTTAGTTGATTCTTTCAACTCTAACTCCACAATTTGTAGTTTTATATAAGGTATTTGTTATGACACCTTGTTCACATTTAATGAGATTAGTCCTACCATTGTCAAATTTTCTTCAAAGCTTGATCCTTGTTTATAATTTTCTGATCTTATTTGAAGTTGACAGTGTATAATGTTTTTCTTTAGATTTCTAGGGAAGTGAGCAAATCATTACTTCTGACCTGCTTTCTTCACTGATAATCTTTCTGCTTGCTTCTTTTGCCTGCCTTTTTTATGACAAATAAATGTTGCTGATATGTCTTCTCTGTTTGATTCTGGGGTTTTTTTCCCCTTCTAGGACCCTAATAAAGTCCACTTTTTAATGATTAAGAAATATTCTAGCCCATTTTCATTCTTAAAATACTACTGTTTTTGAAAGACTTTCAATTAACTTTTTTCTAGTTTTCTAAAGCTTTATTATGGAAAATTACAAAGCACAAATAGAATATTGGAATGAATATTTGGGTTCAACAGTGATCAGCCCATCTGTATACCTCCCTGCCCAGCTTCCCCAGGGTTATTTTAAAGCAAATCTTAGATGGTCATCTCATCAGAAGGCCTTTTCTAGTGTTTCTGGCAGGAGCACTTGGCCTACTCCATACCTCCGCGGTTGTTTCCATTTGCTGGGTAGGAAATCGCGGAGTGGTGGGGGCCTTGCCAATGCTCACTGCTGACAACAGGAGCAGAGAGCCCACAGTTACGCTCCAAGCCTTTCTCTTCAGCCCGATCAGTCCTCACTAACCTTGGATGGCACATTTCATTAGTTCGTCAACTGTTTGAAAGCCTCCTGTGTGTAAAGTACCGCATATGTTTCTTTTTGTGATGACAGTCTCACTGGTCTCCTGGTGTAGGCCAAACTTCAGACTGCATCCGAATCACCTGGAAGCCCTGATAACACAGATTTCTGGGCCCCACTCTCAGGGTTTCTGATTCGGTAGGTTTGGGGCGGGGCCTGGGAATTTGCATTTCGAATAAGCTCCTGGATGAGGCTGATGCTGCTGGTCCGGGACCACATGCCGAAAACCATTGATGGAGACACGAGGAGCTCCTGCCCTCTGGTGGGCAAGGAGGTCACTGCACTGATAGGGACAACAGGCCAGCTCAAGTTCAATGTCCAGCAACCCAGACCAAGGACTTTTTTCTGTCTTGATATGAAAACACTGGCTATCTACAGTGTGTGAAATGCACTCACCATCTCTTTGTCTCTAGCTAAGTACTAGCTGCTGCTTCTGCTTCAAGAAGGATCTCCATTTACCTGCCCACAGAAAGATCATCTTTCAGGAGAGTCTGGGGGTCCCGTGAAGTTAGTAGAGTTGAGACCACTGCTGACAGACATGTACCTGAGCTCAGCATGGACAAATCGATACCACTTAGAAAGCAATTACAGTTTCTCCTTAGGTTTCCTCGAAGAGTTCTTCCTTGATTTGCTGATTCATTTCCAACAAAGTGTTAATGTCTCAAAGTACTGTCTCTCCTAGAACTATTTACATTTAGTAAGGAAGGGCATGGTTTCGTCCAGAAAAATAACATAGAAATTGGGGGGAATTTTCTGGCTTCAGTGACTATTGAGAAAGGAAGATACCAGGAGGCCCCTTACATAGCATGTCCTACCCACCTCAGGGCAGGGCCCCAACTACTCCAGGCTGGCTTCCTTCCCCAGGTCTGCATGTGTCTGTGCCACCTGGAGAAAGGTAGAAGCACTTTGCTTGGCTTTGGGTGAGGAGGCTCCATTCTCCCACTAGAGGCCATCCCCAGGAGGTTGTAATAGCGCATACTATGATCTAGAATCTAGAACGAGGAGAGAGAGGGAAATGCTAGCATTGTTGCCATTTTCAGGCAGAGAAAGGACTTACTGGTAGAGACAGGGCCATAACCCTTACTGTGTGACCCTTCCTGATTCCTTCCCTAATTCATTCCCCTACCTGTGTGTCTGCTGTAAAGTCATAGAGAAAGGTAAAACAATAGTTCATATCTTTTATCTTTTATATGTAATTTCATTAGCACTATCCTTTATTAGCACAGTAGTTCTTTAGTTAGTATTCAAGATTCAAAGTGTGTGCTTGGGATAAAATGCAAAACTCAGATGTACATTTGATCCAATCTGGAGTCAAAAATCAAATAACAGCAATGAGTTAAATCACTTCAAATAGTTAATGCGATCTAGTGCTAAGTCCAACTGAAACAAAATTTAATTTACAACAAAGAGAGTTTCCTAATTGTGGCATTTCCACTCTTTATGAAAAGATCTAATTTAGTTATTTAGGGGCTAATTATCAAGAGGATTATCTAAGGCTTTTGCTTCTCATCCTTTTTTCAAAGGCTGGCAAGTTTTGTAGCATTTCATTGTTAGTGGCAGAGTGAGTGGGCATGCGGAAGAGGCCGCAGGGATTGGTTACTTGGCTGCCCCCGAAATAGGGCATACGAGGATTGGCCATCCCTGGGGAAGAGGATTAAATTATTGACTCCGAGAGTTTTCTACCTTTTTTTTGTATATTTCACATACTCCTGATTTTATTCCTTTCACTCATATGGAATAATTAAGATGTCTTTGCAACTGTTATAATTTTAAAATATTCTGAGGTCATGTACACTGTTTTTAATGCCTTTGTCTTGTTATTTTATTGGCTTACCTTATTCTGTATCTGTTTCCCTCCGTAGATTTATCTTGTGTGAGTTGTATGCCTTATCTCCTAGAACTTAATGCTTCTCAAAATAATTTGACTACGTTCTTCAATTTCAAGCCACCCAAAAACCTCAAGGTAGACTTTATGAATACATTAATTACATGTTAAGGGGTTTGCAAATGTGCATTAAATAAGCAAAATAGCACTCAAATAGAGAATTCAGAGAGAATAAGATACAGAGGTAAGCAATGTAAGTGTCTGAAATGAAATAAAAAAGACGGCTTTGTGTATCCTTTATTTTGGAAAAGGGAGCTGGTCTGTCAGTGGATAGGCTTTCTGGAAGCTTTGTTCAAACCTAGTGTTCAAAGCAACGAACTTCCCTCTGGTCTCCTCTTTCCCTCATTTGAATAGTAGTTATTATTGCCCTTTTTTTGTTGTTATAGCGGAACAATTTTTAAAAAATATTACTTGGTACATTTTATTTATTTAAAGAAATGAATTTTATTGTGTATATTTCAGATGTACAGCTTGATGTTATGGGACATATAGTGGAATAACTTATCTGAAAAATTTTATATCTGAATAATCTGTAAAAATGTCCTAGGCTCAATCTTTGCCCTTTTATTTATCTAACTTTACTTTTTAAGAAAATAATGCTTTCAGATCTCCATTCTTGCTTCTCCGCACTTGCTTTTGCATTTCTGAAGCAGAAATAAACTACCTGTGAACAGTGGTGGGTGGAATAGTTTGCTATGCCCTAGAGCAGTGAGTCTGTTGCTTAAATGCATACCCAAATCACCTGTGGTTCTTTTGAAAACGGAATTCTGACCCATTAGGTCTGGGGTGGGGCCTGAGCCTGTGATTGCTAAACACCTTCCTGATGATGTCATGCCACTGGTCCATCGGTCATACTTAAGTAGCAAGGTCAGCAAGAAGTGGTTCCCACACTCTTCTGCACATTGGAATCACCTGAGGGAGTTTTCAGACCTACTGATACCCAAATCCCACTGCAAGAGATTCTGATTTAAGTGGTCCAAGGTAAGGTGTGGGCTTTGGGCTTTTTATTTTCGGAGACAAGTTGGAGTGCAGTTGCACAATCTTGTCTCACCACAACTTCAGCCTCCTGGGCTCAAGTGATCCTGTCGCCCAGGCTAGAGTGCAGTGGCGCAATCTTGTCTCACTCTCACCGCAACCTCGGACTCCTGGGCTCAAGTGGTCCTCTCACCTCAGCCTGAGTAGCTGGGACTACAGGCACGTGCCAAAATACCTGGCTAACTTGTTTGGTATTTTTTGTAGAGGCGGGGTTTCACCATGTAGCCCGGGCTGGTCTTGAACTCCTGGACTCAAATGATCCACCTGCCTCAGCCTCTCAAAGTGCTAGGATTACAGGTGTGAGCCACCACGCCTGGCCTGGACTTTTAAAGAGACCATCAGGTGGCTCTAATGTGCTGACAAATCTGGAAACGATCACCCTGGGTTTTGTGATTAGTGTTGTTGTATTGGACTCAAATATTTAATTAAAAAGTCATTTTAAGGAATGGACATCAACTATTGCCTTTTATTATCTATTAGTTTTATTTTATTTACAAACCAAATTAACTTAAATCCAAAATATTCTATGGAGAGTTGCACAAATATGAAAATCTGTTTGAAATCAAGAAACAGACATTCCCTTATACTGATGAGAGACCTTAATTTTCAATTTTTCTTCGATTTTATATCATTCCATTATCAATAGTGCATTTTTTCCCTTTGAAATTATAGTTTTTGCCAGGATGACATTCCTTTGTGCAAATAAGCCGCACTAGGTGCCTATCTGTACTCGGTGTGGGGCCGCATGGTCTTGAGGTTATCAGGAATTGAATTTGCAGAGCTGTTTTGATTCACCTTTTGCTGTTCCATTCTCCTTGCCTAAAGCCACAGGGCAGTCATTCATGGTAACAGCATGACCCCTACCCCAGGAAAAACTTTGGAGTTTCTCCCTTTCACACCCCTTCCTTGCACTCTCCCAGAAAGACCCTACAAATGAACAAAAACAGATCGTGGACCCCATCTTTAAGGTTCTGAGCTCCTGGAGAATTACAAGCAAATATATTGGTCGTTTTAGAGAAGTGTGTACCAAGTGCCAGGCTGTACCCTGAGGTGCTGCAAGCCACTGTGAGCTCTGTGTAGACTTGGGAAGGAATGATGGTGGCCTCCTAGTGTTTGTTTTCTTTTCTTTTCTTTTCTTTTCTTTTTTTTTAGATGGAGTCTCATGCTTGTTGCCCAGGCTGGAGTGCAATAGCAAGATCTCGGCTCACCGCACCCTCTGCCGCCCAGGTTCAAGCAATTCTCCTGCCTCAGCCTCCCGAGTAGCTGGGATTATAGGCATAAGCCACTACACCTGGCTAATTTTGTACTTTTAGTAGAGACGGGGTTTCACCATGTTGACCAGGCTGGTCTGAAACTCCTGACCTCAGGTGATCTGCCCGCCTTGGCCTCCCAAAGTGCTGGGATTACAGGTGTGAGCTGCTGCACCTGGCCTCAGGTGTTTTCAATGTATTATTTAATCCTCCCAATAAAGCTGTGGGGCTGTCCTGATACTGTCCTGATACTGAAGCATGAAAGGTTAGGTAACTAACTTCACCTTTGCTGGGAGGCAGCGGAACTGGGATTGAACCCACTGTCTGAGACCCCATGGCCCACATCTTTCCAGTAAGTCAGGCTCATGTACTATGCTCCGCCATCTTGAGAAGCTCCACTTCCTTTTCATTTAATATCTATGAGCCTTGTACCACCAACCAGAGAGAACATGCATTTCCTAGAGCAGGGACTTGTATGTGCACTCTTTTTGTATTTATTAGAATGCTTTTGCTCTTACTAGGTGAAAAATGTTAATTTGACTTGATGGCTACTTTTTCCAAGCTCTAGGTTCCAATGGGAGTCCAAACAGTGGCACAAACCCCTTTAAGGTCTTTCAAGAAACCTGGCTGGGCACAGTGGCTCAGGCCTGTAATCCCAGCACTTTGGGAGGCTGACACGGGTGGATCACTTGAGGTCAGGGGTTCAAGACCAGCCATGGTCAACATGGTGAAACCCTGCCTCTACTAGAAATACAAAATTTAGCCTGGCATGGTGGTGGGAGCCTATAGTCCCAGCTACTTGGGAGGCTGAGGCAGGAGAATCGCTTGAACTGGGAGGCAGAGGTTGCAGTGGGCCAAGACTGAGCCACTGCACTCCAGCCTGGGCGACAGAGTGAGACTCCATCTAAAAAAAAAAAGAAACCTAATACCATAGCTACATAGAGAGCATAGTATTAGCGTTTGCCCTGACTGAGGTGTAGTTATACAGATGTCATACTATGGCACCAGAATGAAAGATGTTGATGAAAAAGTGTCAATGATAAGTAAGCCCTATCATGATAAGTTTATTCCTAGTTTATTATTATTCTATAGAAGAAAAAAATGAATGTTAAACTCCATTTACATCATGCCAAACTGACTTATTTCATAGTATGCATTTTCCATAGCTCCCATTTGTATATGCATACATTTGGTGTTCTGATTTTTTTAATAACACTTTTATTTGTACATTTCTATTTCTTCATATAGTTTGCTAACTTGTATTTTACTAAGTAGTCCTGTTGCTTGCTGTATTGCAATTGACTTCATCAGTTTTCTACTCTTGCCATTGGAGTTGTTTCTAAATTAGTTTTTAGTATTTACTATATAAAGTTTTTGGTACTTAAAGGGTTTAGTATTTAATGTGTTGCTAAAATCTCCATAAATTTGGGGGGGTGAAATCACTATTTTAAAGGGCATGGAAAAATAAGAATAGTGCTTATTATGTAATTGCTTGATGGTTTTCCAGAAAATGATTATAATGTACCCAGCAAATTATGAATGCAGTGGTTCCAAAACTTGAGTTTTTCTTTCCTTAAAAAACTTTTTTTGTTTATCTTTTGCCAGCAGGTGAATAATAAAAGTTATTTAATATTGTTTTTTAGTCTTACATGTTTGACTAGGAACAACAGAAGTTGCTGAAAAAGCTTTCCTACAGTAGTCAATTTTGAGAAAGAATGTAAAGTTGAAGAGGCATTGCCTGGAGATAAATAAGTAAGACTAGGCCGGGTGCGGTGGCTCACACCTATAATCCCAACACTTTGGGAGGCCGAGACGGGTGGATCAGGAGGTTGGTCAGGAGATCGAGACCATCCTGGCTAACACAGTGAAACCCTGTCTCTACTAAAAATACAAACAACAACAACAACAACAACAAAAAACCCGGGTGTGGCGGCACACGTCTATAGTCCCAGCTGCTCAGAAGGCTGAGGCAGGAGAATTGCTTGAACCTGTGAGGCAGAGGTTGCAGTGAGCTGAGATCGTGCCACAGCACTTCAGCCTGAGTGACAGCGCGAGACTCCACCTCAAAAAAAAAAAAAAAAGAATATTCTGGCATTTAGAGAGTAGCATGGGACAATATATGGAAATAGGAATAGAAAGGTAAAGGAACAGGAAACAAGATATGCACAGAAATGAAGTGAATACAGGTTACTGGGCAGTAGAGAAAATGAAATGGTTGTGGGTAAGGATGAAATTGAGGTAAATCCTGAAGGAAGACCAAGGAAATTTAAAATAAATGCTAAAAGTGGAGAGCGTGGCTGCAGGAATTGAAAGCATTTAGGTTATTGGGAGGTTCCTGTGCACCATGGGGAAGAGGCCTTCTTACTATCCCTCAAAGTGGACAGAAAAGGATCCCAGTTAGAAAATGATTAAATGGTCGGCCGTGGTGGCTCATGCCTGTAATCCCAGCACTTTGGGAGGCGGAGGCGGGTGGATCATGAGGTCAGGAGATCGAGACCATCCTGGCTAACACAGTGAAACCCCATCTCTACTAAAAATACAAAAAAATTAGCCAGTTGCGGTGATGGGCACCTATAATCCCAGCCACTCGGGAGGCTGAGGCAGGAGAATCACTTGAATCCGGGAGGTGGAGGTTGCAGTGAGCTGAGATCACACCACTGCACTCCAGCCTGGATGACAGAGCAAGACTCCTTTTCAAAAAAAAAAAAAAAAAGATTAAAGACAGATGATCCTTTTAGCCTTAGTGTGTACTTTCAGTAATGAATTCTAACTCTACATTCAAAAATACCTTCTTCTTGCACAGTTAATTATTGTGGCAAACATGAAAAATGAAATATTAATATAACATCTTGTTCTCTTTCTCTTGCCAGAAGGCGGATTTTTCCCACAACCAAATTTCTGAAATTTGTGATTTGTCAGCGTATCATGCTCTCACTAAACTAATTTTGGATGGTATCCTTTGAATAAGTAAAGGGGAAAATTTTAAAAACAATATAAAAATTAAAGACTACATATTCAAGAATTGTATTAGATTACATGGACTAGTACCAGATAAGCAATTTAATAGAGATGTGACTTATTTAAATGACTAGGAATTGGTATTCACAAAATGAGGATAAATATTTTATTTACCAAGAAATGAAACTGTGAGTCAAAGCTTGTCAAGAGTATCTTACCCTTGAAAAGCCAAGTAAGATAGTCATTTTTCCGATAAATGTAGGCTTATTCTTATTCTAGAACCAGAGAAGAAGTTCTGTTGTAATTAACTCCTTTCTCAGTCGGGTGCGTTGGCTCACACCTGTAATCCTAGCACTTTCGGAGGCCAAGGCAGGTGGATCACCTGAGGTCAGAGTTCAAGACCATCCTGGCCAACATGGCGGAAACCCTGCCTCTACTAAAAATACAAAAATTAGCCAGGTGTGATGGGATGCGCCTGTAATCCCAGACTGAGGCACGAGAATTGCTTGAACCAGGGAAGTGGAGGTTGTAGTGAGCCAAGATTGTGCCACTGCACTCCAGCCTGGGTAACAGAGTGAGACTCTGTCTCAAAAAAAAAAAAAAAAAAAAAATTAACTCCTTTCTTCAAATTTGCTGAAACTTGTGTCCTATTTTATATGAATTCAGTATTTGAAAATCTAGATATGGTCATAAGGAAAATTAGTGATTCTTTATTTTATAAAAGAGTTCATGATAAGTTCTTTTTAAATAGTAAGCTTTTCTAGTGTATTTTAAATATGCTTTCTTTTTTCTTTTTAAAAAAAACAACTTTTGATTTGATTTGCAACATAGCTATTTCATGAGCCAGGCTCCCATGCAAGCAGAGCACCTCCTTTAAAGACAGCGAGCTCCAACTTCTAGAGCCTAAAGGGCTAATTGGAGATCTGTGAGTTTAATGAGCTTGAGTCTCTTCTTCACACCAGAGACTGATGTTTTCTGGGTGGCAGGGGAGCCAGTACCTTCTCTTTCTCAGTAAGTATCTTTCTAGTCACCTGAGGATTTTGGGAGACAGAATGGAGAATGAATTGATTGCCTTGGGTGCCTCATTCAGGGATGTGACAGCAGCTAGTACACACTGCATTTGTGATAAGGCTGATACGAGGGACAACAGAGGGTACGTTTTCTTGAAGATGTATCTTGTAAAAGAAAAAAATCCTTTATTTATATATGATGGAAAGCTTGGAACATAGCACCACTCCCTTTAGAACTTGTGTGTGAAAATGAGCAATTAGTGGACATTTAGATGGTGCTTAAATGAGCAAGTTTTCCTGATTATAGCCTAACAGAGAAATCAGAAAGTGACCAATATAACATGTTTTGTTGACAAACTAAAAGCATACACATTAGCAGCATATCTCTGTAGAACCTTCACTTCATGCTTGACTATCATGTATTTTGAGTTTGCAAAGAGATAGCTGGACAGTCCAGAAGCTATCTGGCTCAGACATCCATTTATCTCAGGCTGTGTAGAGTGCTACACAGGAAGACCACAGCAGCAGCATCACCTGGAACTTCATAGAAATGCAGATTCTTGGGCTCCATTGCAGACCTAAGAAATCAGAATCTGCATTTTAATAAGACCCCCCCAAAGCAATTGGAGTGCACATTAAAGCTTAAGAAACACTGGTTGGTCTAGGCCGGGCGTGGTGGCTTACACCTGTGATCCCAGCACTTTGGGAGGCCAAGGCGGGCAGATCACGAGGTCAAGAGATTGAGACCATCCTGGCTAACATGGTGAAACCCCATCTCTACTAAAAATACAAAAAATTAGCCAGGCGTGGTGGCGGGCACCTGTAGTCCCAGCTACATGGGAGGCTGAGGCAGGAGAATGACATGAACCCGGGAGGCGGAGCTTGCAGTGAGCCCAGATGGCACCACTGCACTCCAGCCTGGGCTACAGAGCCCGAGACTCTGTCTCAAAAAAAAAGAAAAAAAAAAAAATTAGCTGGGCCTGATGGCACGTGTCTGTAGTCCCAGCTACTCAGGAGACTGAGGCAAGAGAATTGCTTGAACCTGGGAGGTGGAGGTTGCAGTGAGCCGAGATTGCACCACTGCATTCTAGCCTGGTGACAGAGCAAGACTTCGTCTCAAAACAAAAACAAGCAAACAAAAAAAAAAAAGAAAAAGAAACAACACTGGTTTGTCTAGAAGTCAGCAGCCCCTAAACTCTTGCTAGCCAGAAAGAATTCAGCAATTAGGGTTCCCTGAATGCTGATGATGCCATGGCAGTCTGGAGTTTGTTATGGAGATCTCTTGTCCCCCAGAAAAACATTCTATGTTCTGGCATGAAATTGCCAAAGAAAACAACTCCACAGTATTTTGGACTCAAAACACAGTTGAAAACACTTCTATCAAGAGAGTCTTAATTTCTATATACATTTAGCTTTCCATGCAAAAACTAAAGTATCATGACTTTGTAAATGTCAGATATAATGAAAAAAGGATTTAGGGTTTTTTTTTCTTGACATTAGATGTAGCAATTGAGTCTTATCACTAAAGCATAAAAAGCTGTAATTATTACATCAAAACCAATAGAAGTTTGGAACATGGGTATATAATTAGAGTGTAACATGGCACCATTTCTCACCTGTGTTTTAAAAAATGCAAAAACAATCATTCAACTATTAATGAAATAAACTTCTTAGATCTCTTGCAGTTTTGAAAAGATAGTAGGCTAGTTTTGAAACAGCATGAAATATACTTCTTTCTCTCCTGTTCTGTTTAAGCATATCATATTGTGCATGATACAGGTGGTGAAGTTTTACAAGCTTTTCTGGACAACAGAAAGCAAAAATATATCTAGATTATAAATTAATCTCTTGAGGAGAAGAAAAGCCACAAGGTTAGAGTGTTTTTGAAAATATTAAAACAGTTTGATTAAAAAGAGAATTTTAAAACAACTTTTATGCCAGTACAGTTGAAAACTTGGATGAAATACAAAAATTCCTAGAAAAATATTACACATCAGTTTGGAAATAGAAACCCTGAGTAGTCCTATAACTATAAAATTAATTTACTATAAATTAAAATAAGCTAAATTAAAAAATTAAAAATCTTTCTACCAAAAAAGCCTAGACCCCAAATTTTCAAAACAGACCTTCCAATAGTGAACAAATTCTTTCAAACACTAAAAACAGAAGGCATATTCACAATTCATTTTAATTAGGTTACTTTGATATCTAAGCCAGCCAAGGAGCACTAAGATAAAGGAAAGCAACAGGCTTGTCTCACTCATGATGTAGCTGTAAAAGTCCTAAACAAAATATTAGCAACAGAATCTGACAGTGTATTAAAAAGACCATGTATTACCACCAAATTGGGTTTTTCTCAGGAATGTATGGAGAGTTTAATATTAGAAAATCTATAAACATAATTAACTACATTAATAGATTAAAGGGAATAAACCTTGTGATCCGGAGATATAGAAACTCAACAGATATAGACAATTTAATAAAATCCAGCTCTCATTCACAATAAAAACTCTCAGTAAACTAGTAATAGGGAATTTCCACAAATTCATAGAGGATGTCTACAAAAATATTTGAAACACACTTTATCCTAATTGGGTACATGTTCTAAGCTTTCTCCTTTAAAATTGGGAACAAGTTAGGATGTCTGCCGTTGCCACTTCAACCCATCATTATTTTGGAGGTCTTAGCCAACACCATAAAACAAGAGAAAGAAATTAAAGGTGTAAAGATTAGTAAGGAGAACATAAAAGTCATTCTTTGCAAATGACATGTTTATCTATAGAGAATATTAAAAATTTGCTATAAACTACTATAAATAATAGTTTTGAGAGTTCAACATGACTAGATACGACTTCAATAAACGGAAATCTGTTGCATTTCTATATGCCAGAAACAAGCAATTAGAAAACAACTTTAAAAAGAAACACCATTTATAAAAACAGCAAAAACAAATTTTATTAAAGATGAATAAGACTTGTGGGGATAGGGGGACTAACAAAACTCTATTTAAGGGTGTTGAAGACCTAACTAAAGAGAAATATATCCCATGTCCCTGGATAAGAAGATGGGCAAAATAAAAGATGAGAAAAAGAATTTTATGGAAAATAAATCAGAGAAGGCAAATAAACATACGAAGAGATACCAGCCTCATTTGTATTCCAAGAAATGCAACTTAAGACCACATGAGATATTGTATTATATCCATTCAATTGACAAAATTTAAGAAATCTAAACATACCAAGTGTTGGAGAACTTGTAGATCCAGAAGATCTTTTTACCTTGTTTGTGGGTATGAAATTAGTTCAACCACCGTGGAAAACAATTTTATATTGTCATATAAAGTTGAGCATCCAAGTTCACCATGACCTAGTACTTTTATTCCTATATGTGGAAAGTTTAGTATATGTGTACCTGGAGCCTTGTACAAGAATGTTCATAGCAGTATTGCTTGTACTAGTAAAAAATTGAAACAGCCCAAACACACATTCATAAAAGAAAGCATAAGTTATGGTATAGTCACACAATAGCATATTGTACAGTAGAGAAAATGAATGGAATATATCTACATGCATGTAAATATAATTTAGGCATAAAACTAAGGGAGGAAGGGAAGAGGAAAGAGACAACTGAGCATAGTTACTGTCTCTGGGAAGGAGACACAGGGTAGATTTAAGTTGTTAATTTTCTGCTGATTGGGCTGTGGGGGCACTAGTTTCAAGCATGCTCATTATATTTTTTAAAATAAATAAAATCAGTCAAGCATAGGTCAATGGTGAATCAAGTATTAAACTTAACCCAGCTCTATGTAAAAATTTAAAAACCTGAAAATTCTAAATTAATTTCTTTGAAAATAATTATTTAAAATAAAAACAAATCAGTTGAGCTAGTAATACTGACAGTGTAATTGTAGTAGATTATATCAATATCTCAGAATGAATTGTTAACTATAAGATACCAATTTTTTTATTTTATTATGCTATTTTTTCTTTCCATATGTGGATAATTGATGATTAATTGATAATTATCCTAAATTGCAATACAATAAGCTTTGCCAAGTTTATGTAAATATATTTATTCTTAAGAAAGAGTACAGTTTATTCTTTACCTGTAAACATTGACTAGTTGTTTATTAGAATTTATGATGATAGAATAATGGAATTGAAAAATTCATAGAAATTTAATTTCAGACAGAATTTTAGAGACCATCTAGTGCTAATCACTATTTTATTTTGTGGAAGAGGAACCTGAGACTCCAGAGGGGTCAACAACTTGCCCCAGATTATTTGGTAAATGGTTGAACTGAGACTTCTGAATTCCACTGTTTTTCCCATGTTGCAATTCATTGAGTAATTACAACTTTTGTCACAGAGGCATTTAAACTATGTGTGTTTCTTTTCTTGGAGAGATTTTCTCCTATAGTGAAGAGCATTTTTCACTGGTAAGGTGATATAGATCTTTCAGGATTGGTTTTGATTAAAGCCATCATTGCAACTCTCTCCACTAAGAGAACTGTGATGGATTTCCTACTATTTCTCAGTAACTGTTTGCTATACACTCAAACCATATTTTATGATTGTAGACAAACGAATAAGAGCAAATACTGAACTAGTGAGTAATTCATGTCAAGTATTGTGAACTACTGTCAGCATCGTCAAAATGTAAAAATATGTTGTTGGGCTTTACCCCAGTTGTAAAGTTATGCTTAAGTGCCACAGGGTTCCTTCATTCAGTTTCCCCAAGAATCTACAACTTCATTTTAAAAGATTTATTCACAGAATCATAAAAGTTTAGAGCTGGAATGCGGTATGATGATTTTGAGTTCTTTTGAGTTTCTTTCTCCTGATAGTGGTCTTTTAAAATTAAAATATACGTAAGAGGATTAACCCAGTCAGCTAATTCATTGTAATGTGTAGTGATTTATCAGATTATGTTTCTTCTTATCAGGAAGTCCCAAGACCTGTGAAAGAACACGAATAATGTTAGGAGGAAGGGCAAGTAACATTTTGTGAAGGTCCTTAAGAGAATGAGAGATTGGGGAGATAAAGATATTGAAGACCATCTATAAACTCAAAGCTCTCTATGGCCCAGGCCTGCATATTGACTGTTGGCAGTGCCACCAGGCCCACATGAGGTGACTGTGGGAGCAAGTAGAGGAAAAAGCTGTTGTATCACTGTAGAAAGTTCTCTTTACTCAGGAGCCTGATTAATTTAGAGTGTCTGAAATTCCTTGATATTTGAAGGAGAGTGAAAAGCTGAGAAATAGGAGGAAATAATTTTTCTGGAATGAGCATATTTCTCAACGGAGATGTTCAGGCAACTCCTGCTCCTTTGCCCCAGTGCTGTTAGTAACCGCAATGGTACCTGCAGAAACCATAGCTATGATTGCAGTGAGCATCTGAATTCCTCCTCCTTTCTGTCCTTGCAGTGCTAATTTCAGAACACGTGACTAGCTGTGGGATTCCAAGCTAGAGAGTAAGCTGGATGTGCCAAGGGAACTGTGGTTAGCCTCTAATGTCTTAGAAAATTACTGTAGACACAATAAACAAGCTTTCCTTTTTGATTCCTGATATCTCTTGATAATTTCAGGATTCCTGTTTTCTAGTTTTCTGATCCCTGCCTGCTTCCCATGAGAATACTTCCTGAGGCAGATACCCACAAGCAGTGGTTTTATTCTGCCATGATTCAGAGTATCTTCATCTTCGTTGGGGTAGAGCTACCAGGACACTTTAGTACTCCTAAAATAGGACTTAAACTTGATTTCTGTCTCTGCTAAACTGAGACAGATGGCCATTCGAAGTTTTCCTTGCATAGTTTTTGTTGCCAAAGATTGCCTGCTCCAAGGGTGTTTTATTTCATCCATACCTGAGTGAGATAGTTTAATCTCCTATTTCTTATGTTTCATATTCATCTTTTGTTACAATCTGTATCTACAAAGATCTGGTCTTTGTTCTAGTTCCAGAACAATTATTTAAGCAGCCCAAAGAAAGTAGAACCAGAAAGGATAGTATTAGTGAGCATAAACATCTGTTTGTAGGGCTATTCTGGCAGGAAGCTTTATGAAAACAGATTTGAAAATGCATATTGACCACAAACAGAGCTATACTTCAGTCTAAGGGTTGAAACTGAAACCATTGAGGAAAACCCAAGAATTTCTGGTACATTTTACATTTTTGTCTAGTTTCCTTATTTACCTCTTTCTCTGGCCTAGGTATTTTCAGGCTTAATCCCAGCCTTGAATTTTCCATTTCTGTGCTATTGACCAAGAGGTAGAGGACGTGCTTCCTTGGCCTCATGTAATATAATTTGGTAATGGTATCAATGCTTTATAATTGTGAGGTGATTTATGGTTTGTTGCTCATTCATACCCATTTTCTAATTTTTTTCCCATGACCTAACTTTTGGCCTTAATGGCCACCTGATATTATCCCCACTTTAAATGAAAAATCTACTAAGTAGTAAAGTTGGGATAATTACAAATAATTATGGAGGCAAAATGTTTTTGTGATATTTATGACTTCTTCCTTCTTGCTTAAAAAATTATTTGTTTCTCTGATTAACGGAAGGAGATAGCTGGAGATTAGAAGATGACCAGGAGAGGCTTTGAGGAAGAAATGGTTTGTCTAGAATACATACTAAGAAATGGAATGGCTGTGACATATTTACAGTTATGATAGACATTGCAAAATTGCCTCTAAAGTGGCTATATCATAATGAACTCTCTCAGT
Organism: Gorilla gorilla gorilla; assembly: GCF_029281585.2. Taxonomy (NCBI): domain Eukaryota; kingdom Metazoa; phylum Chordata; class Mammalia; order Primates; family Hominidae; genus Gorilla; species Gorilla gorilla. The sequence continues at coordinate 143,224,720 of NC_073230.2, forward strand.
AGTATAAAAGTATCTGTTATTCAAAACCTTTTACTTTAAAGTGTTTGCCAAGCTGATGGGTAAAGAATGGCAGCTTATCTTAATTTGCATTCTCCTGACTACAGGTGAGACAGAACGTCTTTTCATGTGTTTATTAGCCACTTGGATTCACTCTTTCGGAAATTGCCGGGGCATATTCGTTGTCCGGTTTTTATTGGGTTGTTTTTTTTTCTATTGATTTATTGTCATTTTTAATGTATTCTAGGTAGAATCTTTTGTCTGCTAGTGTATATTATGAATATGGTCTCCTAGCCTATCATTTTCACTTATTTGTGTATTTAAAAAGTAATAGTAAGAAAATAAGTGTTATATGTCAAAAAGAAATACTTAAGATATTGATTTAATGTGAGTGTTAAAAAAATAAGAAAAAAAGTGGGATTTGGAGTTGTCTTGAAGAATGCGTATGGTTTAGAAAGGAGCAGGAAAAAGAAAGTTCTTGGTACATTCCAGAACTATTGTGAAATTGACCTGGCAGAAATAGGGAATTCTCATTGGATGATAATGTGGATGAAACTGGATAAATAAGTTTTGCTTATAGTGAAGGGCCTTAGATGGCAGAATGAGGAATCTGGAATTCTATGAGAATTTTTTAATTGAAACATGATATTCAATCAATATTTTAAAAAAATTAATCTGCCTACAGTGCGTAGAGTGACTTTAGGGCAGGAAGTAATGGATATTTGTGTAACTATTGATGTTAAAGGTGAGTTAAGTTGGCAGAGGAATGAATAAAAAGGAAAGAAATCATTAAAGAGATATTTTAAGGCAAAAAAATGGCAGGTCTTGGTGATTGGATGCCTCACAGATTATGAGTGGCTGAGAAATGGAGATGTCATGGGTTACTTGAGAGGAAAAACTGAGCTTTGATGGGGAAATGACATTAAATCCTGGAAACTGGTCAAAGAGATTGAGAACAGAGAGAGCTGAACAGAATTATGACTTTGAAATTGTAGTGTTAGGTGACTACAAGATGGAACACAGAAGGTAAGCTAAAATTTTCACAATAAATGGAACTTAACGGATGAAGAAAGTAAGGCAGAGTTTAAGCCTCATTGATTTTATGATTGAATGATTTTATGACCTCATTGATTGAATGGAGGTCAATGCAGACGGAAAGAAAGGGCTGTTCCTTTCTCTAACAGGGTATTGGTCTTTGGACCACCCATCTGCTGCAGATGACATCTCCCAGGCTCTTAGCCCAGTTATGAGGATGATAATGCATGGTGCATATTGCCCCTGCAGGGCGATCTGGTAGTCAGAAGTTCTGCCTGTGGGAACACACATGAGTTTCTCATGGAGACTTAACTGATCGAGGGAAAACACACTGCCAACGAGGCAGCTATGAGCCACGGTGATTTTTCTTTCCGTACTGATTAAATGAGTGAGATACAATCCAGCACACTCAAAAGCTATGCTTTTTTTTTTGAGACGGAGTCTTGCTCTGTCACCCAGGCTGGAGTGCAGTGGCGCGATCTCCGCTCATTGCAAGCTCCGCCTCCCGGGTTCACGCCGTTCTCCTGCCTCAGCCTCCCGAGTAGCTGGGACTACAGGCACCCGCCACCACGCCCTGCTAATTTTTTGTATTTTTAGTAGAGACGGGGTTTCACCGTGTTAGCCAGGATGGTCTCGATCTCCTGACCTCATGATGTGCCCACCTTGGCCTCCCAAAGTGCTGAGATTACAGGCATGAGCCACCGCGCCTGGCCACTATGCCTTTTTAAAATAAAAATTGTATAAAATATGACATGTTCTGTATGAAAAAATATATTTCAGGATTAATACTCATCCTATATTGGGCATATAATCGTTCTTTATTCAAGCTGTGGTCTGCTTTGTCTAGTGATGATTTAACACTGATTCTTTTTTTCTTCCAAATGCTTTTAATAACATTTTCCTTAAACGTAGTCATGGTGTATAGGCAATGAGATAGAAGAAATCAGTGGACTAGAGATGTGCAACAACCTAATTCACCTTAGTTTGGCCAACAATAAGATCACGACAATTAATGGCTTAAACAAGTTACCAATCAAAATACTTTGTCTGGTGAGTCTAACAAAATGCTGTTCTTTATAGAAGTAGTAGTTAATGCTTTTAATAACTACATGAATTATGACTACTTAGGATTCAAATATATAAAGAGCAAATTCCTTCATGAAATGTTATTGTCTTCAGTTTTGTTTGCTCCTTTCTTTACCTTTTGTGTGTGTGTGTGTGTGTGTGTGTGTGTGTGGTTGTGAGAGAGAGAGAGAAAGAAAGCAATATTTCATGCTAAAGTAAAATGATTTGCTAATTTGTTATCCAAATTCAATATTTTAAATGATCAGCTTTTTTATACTGGGAAAGAAAGGTATACTTTTAGTATGTATTTAAAAATATTTTTTTATAGTATCTTATTGGTGAAAATAACATTTAAGGATACTTAAGCATAATATTTATTGCTGTTAACACTTTAACTGCTTTCAAATGAACCACAAGATGTTTTCTGGGCACTGAATTTTGACAGTCCTTTTATTTTAACATGTGTTAGTCAGTCTTCCACTATAGAAAATCAAAAATAGTGCTAAGAATAAATGAACAATTCCAATCAGAAAGTTTAAATTTGATTATTTTTTCCCACAGAGAGCACTCTTTCAAAGCTGTGTGACCTGCTGTGTGACTATGACTCAATTTACAGAAATTCAGCAGGATTCTAATAGTCCCAAAGATATACACAGTATTTTTGAAATAACAGGATAGCTCCCTAATTTGGGGGTCTACAGTATTGTCTGTGAAATATCTAGGATTCTTTCTTCTCCTTTCTCCTACTTCTTACCCTCTTGGATGGTTTTGCTGTTCTTCATTACATCTATCATGGGGTCAGCAGGCGGGATTTCAAGCCATGAGGCTTGTAGCTTGTAAATTTCTTACAAGAACTATCCCACAGGGGGTTGTTGAAACTGTTGCTTGAAATGACATCTTGGGCCATGCACTGCAACTCATGCCTGTAATCGCAGCACTTTGGGAGGCTGAGGTGGGAGGATCACTTGAGTCTGGGAGTTCGAGACCAGCCTGGGCAAATAGCCAGACACTGTCTCTACAAAAAATAAAAAATTTGCTGGGCATGGTGGCACAAGCCTGTAGTCCCAGCTACTTAGGAGGGCTGAAGTGGGAGAATCACTTGAGCCCAGGAGGTCAAGGCTACAGTGAGTCACGATCATATCACTGCACTGCAGCCTGGGCAACAGAGTAAGACCCTGCCTCAAAAAAAAAAAAAAAAAAAAAGGAAAGAAATGACATCTTGGATTATCTGCTGATTTTTGACATATACAATATACTATTTCTGTCTTATTTAACCATAGATCACTGAAGATTGGCTATGTATTAGTTTTTCTTTCCCTTAGCTTAGAGCTCGAAGTGCTTTCTTAAAACTCTTCCAGGCTGGGCATGGTGGCTTGCGCCTGTAATCCCAGCACTTTGGGAGGCTAAGGCGGGTGGATCATGAGGTCAGGAGTTCAAGACCAGCCTGGCCAAGATGGTGAAACTCCGTCTCTACTAAAAATACAAAAATTAGCTAGGCACGGTGGTGGTCCCCTGTCATCCCAGCTACTCGGGAGGCTGAGGCAGGAGAATTGCTTAAACTCAGGAGGCGGAGGTTGCAGTGAGCCGAGATCGTGCCACTGAACTCCAGTCTGGGTGACAGAGCAAGACTCCGTCTCAAAAAAACAAAACAAACAAAAAAACACAAACCAAACCTCTTCCATTTCCTGCAGTGAGTTAGGTCAGGATAAAGTATTGGCATCCCAGTACTGAGGATGAACCTGAGGGTTTGATAATTTTCCTGATCTTTCATGTTTTCCGCCCATGAAGGCATGTGAGCAAAACATAAATGAAAATGCATTTGATAAATTAGATTGAAAATGTTTAAGTTAGAAAAGAAAGTCAAATTTTAAAATTTACGACAATCTGAAGGATTTTTAGCAGCATGTGTGCTTCATTTTGTGGTCTGTTAGAATCTTGTTCTTTTCTTTACATATCTTCTCTGTATTGATGTTCCCATTCATTTAAAGTGGAGCATGGTAAACAGACAAAGATATAGGGGTGTGCTTAAGGGAATGAGAATGAACTCATTATTAAGAATTATAATACGTAGCATTTTCATCCTAAGAGTGTGTTTCAATTACAAAATAAATAATCCATGTCGATAGTTCTGTCTCAAGTAGCTTTTAGAAAAAGGATAGAATACTTCTATTTTCTTAGATTTGGTGGATTGTTCCCAGTCTCTGCCCTCGTCACCCAAGATCAACTTGAATACACAGAATATACTGTCATTCATTTTTCTTAATTTTTTGAGAATAGAAAGGTTTTCTTTTCCAAAGTTTAATAAAATCTATAAAATTTGTTTCAATAGTTTTTAATGCTTTTATTTTTAATTCGTGGAATCAAGAAACCAGTAACTTTAGTTACTATTGAAAATAATTTACATTACAATTTAGAGAAAGAAGAACAATTCACCATACAAACCAACTGTTAATTCTCAAACATCAACTTTTATGATAAATATAAAGGGAAAATGTGGTTCACTAATGGGCTGTTCTGTCATCCAGCTTCTTAGCAAGTAATGACAATGCATTCCAAACTTTAAAATTCATTTCGTCACAGTAAATGCTGCTTGTTTTTTTCTTCCAAAATTGGTTGGTTAAGAATGTTTCTAATTTCATTTATTCAAGAAAGTGGCTTTATTCTAAAAGTCTTTTCCCAACTAATCATTATGAAACAAGCAGGAAGAAGCTTGTTTGTTTCAGAAGCTGGATGTCCACTTTTAGGAGAGATACACTGGTTTTTCAGCATTGGATGAAGAGTTTAACTAGATAGCTTTCAATTGAGAAATTCTGTGATTCTAAATTTTTTTTCAGTTCTGGTTTCTTTTATGACCGTAGGCTATCTAATTAAACTTGTCTATGCCTCACTCTTCTCATGTCATCTACCACTTTGAAAGCCATTAGAGATACTGTCGGAAGAATTACAGTCTATCTACCACATCTAAAGCATTTCAGAGTTCTTTAGAAAGAAATATATTGTATATAAATTTGATATGGCTATTGGGGTCTTATTGCAGTATGTTAAATTAATATGGATATGACATTAAGTTTGGTGTAGTTTTTTTCTTTCCCTTTTCTATTATGCTTTATATAACTTTTTTGAACTCTGGACAGAAGGAAATTTGACTTTACTTCAGCAAATGGATTATGGGTATTTTTTTCTATTTATTATGATATTTTTCAAACCTATATAAAAATAAAAAGAATACTATGATAAACCCTTGTGTGCTATCACTTAGCTTTGTAGATTATCGGCATTCTATTAACATGTTTTTAAAAGCCATATAATTATATTAATGAACACAAATCTTGCTCATTATTGAAATGAAATTTTATTTTAAAAATAGGAAGAAAATGAGCTCTTGCTATCAAATGTACCAGGAAACGTGTACCAGGGAAAATATAGAGGGAAGAAAATTATTGTTATTCTTTTTTTTTTTTTTTTTTTTTCTGAGACGGAATCTCGCTCTGTGGCCCAGGCTGGAGTGCAGTGGCACGATCTGGGCTCACTACAAGCTCCGCCTCCCGGGTTCACGCCATTCTCCTGCCTCAGCATCCCAAGTAGCTGGGACTACAGGCACCCGCCACCACGCCTGGCTGATTTTTTATATTTTTTAGTAGAGACGGAGTTTCACCGTGTTAGCCAGGATGGTCTCGATCTCCTGACCTCCTGATCCGCCTGCCACGGCCTCCCAAAGTGCTGGGATTACAGGCCCGGCCAAGAACAATTGTTATTCTTATTTGTTGTTATGGGTATATGGAGATTGAGGAAGAAGACAACATTTAAGTCTTAAATCTTCGTTTTATTCTCATTATTGAGGAAGATGCTTTTGTGTGAATTATTGAAAAACTTGGTTTGGTTATCTACTGTTGCATAACAAGCCACCCCAGTTGTAGTGACTTGGAGAAATAACCATCGTATTAACTAACAATTCTGCAATCTGAGCCAGGCTCAGCTGGGAGGTTCTTCCACTGGGCTCGCTGCATTTAGCCGGCATCTTAGTTGGGGGCTTGGCTCAGTTGAGAGGCTGGGATGGCTAGGTTTTTCTCTCTATTTAGTGTCAGGGTGTCTCCCCATGTGACATTTCCTTTTCCATATAACCTTTCCACAAGTTCTCTCCAACACAGTAGCTGCAGTTCTTATGTGGTAGCTCAGTACTTCTGAGACACAAAAGCAGAAGCTGTCAGGCCTTCTTAAGTCTTAGGCTTGGAACTGGCACACTTCTACCATATTCTTTGGTGAAGCTAAGTCATAGGTCCAGCCTAGGTTTAAGAGGAGGGGACCACGGCTAGGTGCAGTGGCTCACGCCTGTGATCCCAGCACTTTGGGAGGCCGAGGTGGGTGGATCACTTGAGGTTAGGAGTTTAAGACCAACCTGGCCAACATGGTGAAACCCCATCTCTACTAAAAATACAAAAATTAGCCAGGCATGGTGGTGCATGCCTGTAGTCCCAGCTACTCGGGAGGCTGAGGCAGGAGAATCACTTGAACCCCAGAGGTGGAGGTTGCAGTGAGCCGAGGTCATGCCACTGCACTCCAGCCTGGGCTACAAAGCCAGACTCCTTCTCAAAAAAAAAAAAAAAAAGAGTGGACGGAACTGCACAAGGGCAGGAATAACTGGGGGCATGGCTCATTGAAGAATGCTAATATAACAGACTACTAGCACCCTCACCACATGAGTGATTATATTTAGGGTGTTTCTGAAAACAAAATGTATGTGGGGATTATAATAGTCAAGTGGCTTCTTGTGATGATGATGAAAGAGTTACATTAAATTTATGTTTCTAGTGATATATCTGGAGTTATGCTGTCATTACACTTCAGGTGTGCAATGTTAAAAACTTATATTACCTGCCTTTTTCTTTCTTACTGATTTGAATACTCATCTTGCTTTAACTTTAATGAAAATATTATATTCTGAATTTTCCAGCTGAAAAACTGGAACTTCTTTCTGGGGTATGTGTAGGTGTTTAGAGAGGTGAATGATGGAAATGGGATGGAGGGAAGGACAAGAATGCCTTCTTGATTTTTTTTGGAGAGATTTGGGTCAGTATCCCAAATGAAAACTTGCCATTACAACTTTTCCTTGAGAGGTCTTTGAGACATTAAATATATTTTTTTCTGTTTTAGAGCAATAACCAGATTGAGATGATCACAGGTTTGGAGGATCTGAAAGCCCTGCAGAACCTGAATCTGTCCCACAATCAGATAAGCAGCCTCCAAGGCTTAGAGAATCATGACCTCCTGGAAGTGATCAACCTGGAGGATAATAAGGTAGTGTTGTACTTCACATGTCTTGGTTTCAGTGTTGACATAAGAGGACATATTAGAGACTTAGCACAGACCCTTCATTTTTGGTTTCTTAAGGGCGGACACATTAAATGTCAGCTTAGAAATATTGTTCTAGCAAAATTCCTGGAGTAGTTGCAGAAGGGTTGTTTTTAAAAATACTTACAATCTTAATTATTGAAAATGTGATGATTCCTAATTACATTGTTTTTAAGGTTTAAACTGCAACCACATGTGGATGATTTTCTAAAGTATACATGTTCATTCAAAATTTTGTGTAGAAAGTTGGCAGTAGGAATGTCTGAAATATCAGAGTACGGAGATTGGAGATATAAGAATAGCCATTGGCTGGTGTTGCTCCATATCTGCCATTTAAAGAAAAGTCTAGGGCCATGATGGGGGGAGTGTTGGGAAGACGCTGGTCAAAGGATACAACATTTTGGTTACATAAGGAGTTTGTTTCAGAGATCGATTGTATAACATGGCGATTATCGTTAATAAAAATATATTGTGTTTTTCCATGCTGAGAGAGTAGATTTTAAACATTTTTACCATAAAAATGATTACTTTGTGATGTAACACATTTCTTAAATAGCTAGATTTAGCCATCCTACAATGTAGCATGATGATTTGATGAATTTCAAGTCATCATGTTGTACACAGTAAGTACATATAATTTTGTCTGTCAATTTAAAAATATTAAAAAGTTTTAAAAATGCAAATACCCTAGGAAAGGCTTAAACCCTCAAAAATAAAATAAAGAGAAGAGGCACAGGAAGGGAGTTCTTATATACCAATCTGCATGGTGGGTTGGGGACTGGGTTTATTCAAATTTTCAGGTCTGGCTTAATAATGCACACTTTACTTCAAAAATCACAGAAACTGGCTTTCGCTTTTAATTACATTTTATTTTTAATAAAGCATTTGTGTTCCTAATCATGGTATATTAAGTTGGTAACTTTAGCAAACTTCTTATGCTGTAAGGTCTACAACGTTATTTTATTTATATCGAATACTTTATCACATTTTTGGGAGAATGCTTTCATAAGGAAGTTGAATGTTTATTTCTTCTTGAAAATGAAAAACTGGGCTGAGCCTGAAAGGGACAGTTGGTGCCAGCTCAAGTGAGCTGGGGTGTTGTGGGGATCTTGCTGTGTTCTGCTGTGGTGGTGCTTGTCGGTTTTGTGTGATGAGCCTTTTTTCCAACAGACTTCCCTCATCTGCTAGGTTGCTAAGAATCAAGAAAAGTCAGTTATTAGTCCTGGGAACAGATGAGTTTTCAATCACAGACAAAACTGTTCATCTTCATTCTCTTTGACTTGTATATTAAGTTGTTTTGGCAACTTCTCCAGTTAATTCTGGTGGACAACCTTTGTTCACTGTACCACGTGTCTTAGGAAGTTCACACAATCTCCATCTCATGTGGTTTTAGTGTCCTGTTCATGCATTTGCTATTGAAGACTGATTTTTAGAAAATTTCTTACTTAAAATGATTCTCACATATATACAGAGGCTGGTGAAAGGGTGGAAAGCTCTCATTAAATCTCAACTCGATGCATCTCAGGATTTAGGAAAAGGAGTAACAATAATAATAATAATAACAATTCAGGTCATAAAATAATCTAGAGATATTTGTTGAGTACTTATGTACCAGGCACTTTCCTAAGTACTTTATCTCATTTAATCCTCATTATAAAATAACCCTATTATTATTGTCATTTATGAAGAAACAGGGGCAGAAAGAGGTTAAGTAACTTGCCCAAAGTCATATATCCAGCAAATAGCAGAGCCAGCCTGCAAATAGAGAATGGTTTGCCTCCGGTTTCAATGTTCTTAACCTCTGCAGGGTGATATAGTGCATAAAATGCTAATGGGCCTCCCTTCTGAAAGGGCCTGTTGTAATGCCCCAATACAGTGCTTTCTCAGCGAAACGTCACGTGAGCCACAGATGTCATGTAAAATTCTCCAGTAGCCACAGTAAAAAGGTGCAAAGAAACAGGTGACATTAATTTTAATAATGCATTTTACTTAACCCAGTAGATCCAAAATGTTGTCGTTTCAACATGTAATCTACATACAGACTTATTGATGAGATATTTAACCTTCTGTTGTTTCATACTAAGTTTCTGACATCCAGTGTGTATTTTGCACTTAAAGTATGTCTCAATTCATCCTGGCCATATTTTAAGGGCTGGGCAGCTGCATGTGGCTAGTAATTACCATATGGGACAGCACAGATCTAGAAATACCTCATAAATAGTATGTTGTTCTCTTCCATTTCAAGAGGCTTTTCAAATTGTATTTGACAAACTTTAAAGAAAAAAGAGGAGTATCATCACGTGAAGAAAGGAGTTTATAATTTTCAAATGTTAAAGAGGCTCCATTCAAAAAAAGTGGCCACGTGTCCCAAAGGGGGATCCTTTGGCACCCATGAGCTCTGTAACAATCACCTAATTCCCCGACTCCCCCCGGGCGGGTTGAGGAGCAACCCGCAGTACTTTGAAATATTCTTTGAGCCTTCGGGAGAGTTCCTCAGAGAACTCTACAGGACTACCGAGAATACTGTGTATCTCGGTGGAAAATTTATCATTTAGCAGAAACATAACCTAGCTTCTGCTTCTCATATGATTAATCTGACGTTAAGAATATTGTTTTATTGGTAGCACTTCATCAGTATTATGTCCTTGGTTTTAGCGATTGAAACATTGTAGCACCCACATGTGATCATTTGAACATCTTCTTAAGGCCACTTGAGAATGTTTACCATCAGCTGGGGATTTGGGGACCTTAGTTACCCTCTACTCTGTAGTCTTGTTAGATTTTATATCATTTCCAGCATTTAAAACATATCCCAAGCTGTTAGCTCCATTATAACCTCAGTCCTTTCTTCTAGAAGCAAGATATCAGTCTGGGAGTGACTTCGAAAAACGCTGTCTTACTTCTCTAAGTCTCAGTGTCGTTATGTCACACTGTTGGTTCCCAATTACTTTTCTGAATTTTTGTGAGGATTCACAAGGTAAAACTCATAAAGCAATGGCAGCATGAAGAGAACTTGAATCCTGAGTAATAACAGTGCTCCTCCCAGAGCTCCCCGTCTCTCCATTCTTTGCAGTGCTCTGGCTTTCCTTCTAAATCATTCTCTTGAGTGCTGACGGGGACAATGGCAGCTGAAGACCATTATTCCACTCAGTGTTTGTGCTGCTTTGTATAGGTGGAACATTCTTTGCCGAGGACTCCTTGCTTCTTGTTATTCAAAGACAGATGCCATTTAATGTCCCCGGCAAGCAATGTGCATTACCCCCCTCTTCACTGAACCTTGGCTCACACTTCTCTTCACATACGTGAGCAAAAGGAACTTTGGGGGCATTAAACCCAATCAGGCTTCTAAGTGAATTTTATTTCTCTCTGGATTTAAGTTTGTTAGATTAGGCCTGTAATGAGAAGGGTTGGACTGGGTGAGTCCTTGGGGCCTCCAGGGGCTGACAACATTGATGCAGAGGCATGCCATTGATGCTCGCGTGATCAGATCTCCTGCTAAAGTCAATCTCCATTCCACCTGGCCAACATACTCCTGCCCTGGGACGCAAACAGGAAGGAGGCCCCCTTGGAGGTCTTTGGCCTCCTTACACCCAAAGGTGATGCCCAAGGCAGGATACCCTGATCTGCTCAGCATCTGCTCTCTGGATAGTCTTGGCTCTCTGCAGAGAGTGCTGATGGGTGCACACTTTAAGTCCAGGTTTTGATGCTGCTTCATCACTTTTACAATTTTTGAACTCTCAGACCAAGGTGAATGTGACTTTCCCCTTTGCCCCTGACCCCTTTCTTAATGCCTATATCACAGTGATGGACTTGGCCTGCTTCCTGGTGCCCTGGCTCCATGATGATGGGGTCAGCAGGGATAGTTACCCTTTGCCTGCTTTAGCACTGGCTCACTGAGTAGAGTGCCGGCCGTTGAACAGGAGACCGCAGGTTCCACGCCATCTGACTTGGTTAGGCCAGCTACGCAGGACTGGCTGTCAGTGGCCAGTTTATGTGACTGAGGATAGAGACCAGCACTCTTAGGGGCAGCTGATGGGGTGCAGTGCTCCCTTGCAGAAGGGGCGGGAATGTGAAGTCAGCCGTTTTCTTCTGATCCTCATGCAGATCCAGCGTATTTGCACCTCTGGAGCTTCATGACAGCTGGTGTCTCTGCTGGAAGCTTTTCCCCACATCTTCAAATAAATTCACTTCATTTCATTTAAGCCTCTGGCAAACTCTCATGAAAAAAGGCCTCTGACCCCCTCTGGCCTCTCCAGTACCCCCTCCCTGTTTTCTTTATCCCTTTACACTGTTTAATTTATCATTAGTACTTACTGTTACCTGGGGTTATGTCATATTGCATATTCTAGTTTCACATCTGTTAGAGTTCACTGGCTTTCCAAATAGAATGTTAACTTCCTGAGCTCAGGGACTTTATCTTGTTCACTTTTGAGCAATGCCTGGCTCAGAGGTGTCATTGAAGAATATTTGTTTTCTTGGCCAGGCATGGTGACTCACATCTGTAATCCTGGAGCTTTGGGAGGCCAAGGTAGGCTGATCACTTGAGGCCAGGAGTTTGAGACCAGCCTGGGCAACATAGCAAGACTCCCATCTCTTCCAAAAATAATAATAATAAAAAAACTGGGCATGGTGACGTGTGCCTGTAGTCCCAGCTACTTGGGAGGTTGAGGCAGGAGGATGGCCTGAGTCTAGGAGTTTGAGGCTGCAGTAAGCTATTATCACACCACTGCACTATAGCCTGGGCAACATCACGACACCCCCATCTCTTATAAAAAAACAAAGAATATTTGTTGACTGAATGCAGGACCCTCAGGAGCTCTGAGGAATGCCCAGATTTGCCTCCCTTCTATCAAGTGCTTGGTTGATGTTTGAGCTGCATGGGATGAGATTCTGGAATGATTGTGTATAAGAAGTGAGGCTTGAGTGTCTTCCTACAGGGCAGAGAAGGGAGATGGTGAATGGAGATCAGAGGAATGGCTTGAGCTGAGAGGACAAGGGCCTTCAATCAGGTAGCAGTAGTAAGGAAGGGAAGGAAGGCTGGGGTCTAGAGTTATTTCTGAGGAAGAATTACTAGGGCAGATTGGAGGTGGTGGATGAGGAAGAAGATGTTGCTGAGGATGACTCCCGGGTTTGCAGTTCAGGTGACTCAGGTGACTGGGTGACAGTGCTGCCATCCAGCCTCCTTACTGTCATCAAGAACCCCTGGTGCATGGTTCTTTATCTTATCCTAAACCTTAGAGGCAGAGTGTCCCATTCCAACAGCAGGGTGGGGACATGCTGTGCCAGCTCTCTATGACACAAGGCAAGCCCTGGCCATGGAGCCACTTCTCTTGGAAGCTAATCCTTTCTAAGTATAGCGGGTGGAATTGTGTGCCCCTCCCCTCCAAAAAGCCTACCCCCAGGAAACTGAATGTCCCCTCATGTGGAAAGGGGTGTTTGCAGATGTAATCAAGTTCAGGATCTAAAGAGAAGAACATCTTGGATGTAGGGTGACCCTAAACCCAGTGTCCTGATAAGAGGCTGAAGGGAAGAAGACACACACACACACACACACACACACACAGAAGGCCATGAGAAGACCTAGGTGAAGATGGGGCAGAGATTAGAGTTATGTTGCTGCAAGCCAAGCAAGGTCTGGAGTTACTGGAAGCTGGAGAAGGTAGGGAAGGGTTCTCCTCTAGAACCTTCTGAGAGAGCACAGGACTGCTGACACCTTGATTTCAGACTGCTGGTCTCCAGAACTGTGGAAGGAAGAAATTTCTGTTGTTTTAGACCTCCAGGTTTGTGGTAGTTTGTTATGGAAACCCTAGAAAACTTATATATCAAGTGAAACTGTATGTCTGGGGAATAGAGGATGAGGTCTGAAAGTTATTCTTCACTATGATCTTTTGTAATTTCTGCTTTTTATGTTTTGTTGAAGAAATTTCTCTATATCCTAAGGTTTTAAATATTCTTATAGGTTTTCTTATAATTTCAAGTTTTGTTTTTCCATATTTAGTCTTTAATTCAATTGGGATTTACTTTTGTGGGTAGTGTGAAGTGGGCATCTAGTTCCCAGGTAGGAAACAAATTGTCCCAACATTTCAGAATTCTGATTAATACTTGTAAAATATTCTATTGAATGGATAAGTCAGGATTTATTGAGACATTTCCTTATTGAAATTTATGTTTAAAATTTGTCATAGTATATATTCTTATTTATAAATCTTTAAGTGTATTTTAAATTATTTACTTAGGATAGATTCTTGGAAATACCATTACTGGATATAGGCATTTTTAAGACTCTTACTATATTTCATAAAGATTCATACTAATTAATGTTCTACCAGCAGTATATGAAGTTAGAATACTATATTATAAGCACATCTTACTACATCTTTGTGAGCAAATATCTTTTAAAAATTATGTCACTCTGGTAGAGAAAAACAGTATTTTGCATTATTTTATATAAAAATTTTTGATTACCCATGAGGTTAAACATTTTTTTGACCTATTTGTTAGACACTTAGTTTTTTTTTTAGAAATTGTCTATTCATGCCCTTAACTATCATTTATTTTATTATTGTTCTTCTGCTTTTCGTTGTACTCATTGTACTTTTGAAACACATTTGAAAGTAATTTATGAAGTCTATCAATATTTTTCTTTGTGTCTCCCTTTATTATTTTTAAAATTTTTATGAAGTCTTTCTCTGTTCTGAAATCTGTTAGGTGTTCACCTAAACTTTTTTCCCCTGGTTTCTTTCATTACCTTTCAACTCTTAATCCATAATTTATTTTATGGTACAATTGAAACAAAAATTTTAATTTATAGAAGGAATAAGATCTAGTGTTCAATAGCACAATGAGGTGACTATAGTTAATAATATTTTACTGTATATTTCAGAATAACTAAAAGAGTAGAATTGTCACATTTCTAACACAAAGAAATAATAAATGCTTGAGGTGATGGATACCCCAGTTACCCTGATTTGATCATTACACATTGTATGCCTGTATCAAAATATCACATTTACCCCATAAATATGTACAACTCTTCTGTATCCACAATAACTAAAAATGTAAAAAATTAGTTTACTTTTTCCAATATCTAATAGTAATATAATGATAACAGCTATCATTTATTGAGAACTCATTATATCCTCAGCCTTGTGCTAACCAATTCCCATTCATTAACTCATTTAAAAAATAGTTTCATTGAATAATACTAATTTTCTCACTGATACAGAAATACTTTCTGAAGTATGCATTCTGTTCCATTGATCTGTCTGTTGATTCTTATTCCAGTAATGCACTCACCATTATCATCAACTAGTTGATAGATCCTCACAGTTTGAAAAATATTTGTGGTTCATCTTTTAAATATACACCATTCTTATTTCTCTTAAGATTCTACTAAGATACAGAAAACTTAAATAAAACTATTTGTCTTTAGTTTAGTGGAGAATTCAGGCCTGCTGCAACCCAAGTTCTAACCCTGGCCAAATTCAGGAAGTCAAGCAATCTTTTTTTTTTTTTCTTTTTCCCCCTTCTTAAAATTGTAAGACAAAACCAATACTGAGAACATCTGTTTCTGAAGTATTTATTCTGTTCCATTGATCCGTCTGTTGATTCTTATTCCAGTACTACACTTACCATCATCATCAACTAGTTGATGGGTTCCCCGCAGTTTGAAAAATATTTTTCTGCACAGATTTATGTTTAAATGTGGCAGCGAAAAAAATTTTAATGGTTGTACCCAATTGTTTTCTAAGACGACAAATATATATATGTGTGTATATATAACATATATTTATATGTACTTATATATTTTTATATATTCACATGTAGAAATGTATACTCACATATATAAATTATATATGTATATATAAATTTTTTTTTAAAGAAAAGACTTTAGTAGTTCCCTTTAGATCTGGATGGTGATGCTTAGAGATTATGGCCTTGAGGGAAATGGTAGAAGAAGAAAAGAAGAGGAAGTCAACGTGCTTTGGGGATGGGGGTGTGGACTATCGTCAGTAGGGGCAAAGGAGGTGAGAGAATGCGCTGGACTGGAGTCTGGGGATCAACTGTGCTGAGATGACATTCTTGGCAGCAGATGGCTGAACTTCCCATAGGAATATAACCTTTCTGGTGGTATTTCACTGCAAGCTATTTGGGGTGCTGTTGTCTCTACTCCTGCTCTAAAATTCTGTTATGCACACAGCCCTGGGTTTGTGGCCTTTGCAGAGAAAAGATGTGAGGGTGGAGTCCTCGGGGTAGGTTGTGCAGGAGAGTGAGGGCGCATGCAGGGCAAGCAGTATCTGTGGCACTTTGCTAATTCAGTAGACCTGGGGAGGTGAAGCCAGGCCACTCCATACCTTCTCCCATCTTACCTCATCCTACCCATGGAAGGCCAGGAAGGGAAGATGGGTCCCTTTCATTTGATTCTCAAAAAACCAACTGATCTCAGCTGACATCTTGTGGTAATATAATTTTGTATGTTCCATGATCACTCTGTTCATGGTGTTTGTAACATATTAAGGAGATCTTTCCATGTCAATCATTGTAAATATCACTATCTTCTAAAATGAGCATGTAGTGTTCCTACTATAGGACTGTACTGTTACCCATTTAATTACAGGATCATGGTGTTCTTAGAAATTCATACTTTTTTTACTTTTACTGATAATGTTAGACTGAATATTCTTGTATCTAATTTTTTTACAAAAAATTAGAATATAGAATATTTCACATATAGAAATTACATATTATATATAAATTTTTTTAAAGAAAAAACTTTAGTAGTTCCCTTTAGATCCAGATGGTGATGCTTAGAGACTATGGCCTTGAGGGAAATCTAATTTTTTACAAAAAAATTAGATACAAGACGATCTCTTTAGCATAAACCCCTTGAAGTGGGAGAACTGGTTCATAGCTTATGAAACACATGAAATACATCAGATTGCCCTATAGAAAGAATGCACCAGTTTCCACTCTCACCAGCAATGTGTGCAAGTGCACATGGCCACAACTTGTTGGTGAGACGTGATAAATGAAGGAACACATCTCCTCTTAACATTAGTGTTAGGTCCAAAAACAAGAGCAGGCCAGTGTGGTGGCTCACGGCTGTAATCCTAGCACTTGGGAATGGGAAGTCGAGATGGGTGGATTGCTTGAGCCCAGGAGTTCAAGAACAGCCTGAGCAACATGGCAAAACCCTGTCTCCTAAAAAATACAAAAATTAGCTAGGCTTGGCAGTGCACACTTGTAGTCCCAGCTACTCGGGGGTCGGGGGCTGAGGTAGGAGGGTTCCTTGAGCTAGGGAGGTTGAGGCTGCAGTGAGCCATGATCATACTACTGCACCCCAGCATGGGTGACAGAGCAAGAACCCATCTCAAAAAATAAATAAATAAATAAATAAAAAAGAATAAGAGCAGTTGGAATGCTAGAAGGAAATTAATCTGTTGTTCACAAGTTTACTTTTCCACTTTCCTGAATAATACAATAGAAAACAATTGATCCCTTTAAAAAAAAAATAATCCAAATGGCAGACTGATGGACAGTTTAGTCATCTTACGGAAAAAGATGTGTATAATAGTATAATGTTGCTCTAACAAGATTAATGTGTTCAGGTTGTAGATTGCAACTCTGGTGTTCACCTTTCATATTATATCTTTGAAAATGGCATCCTTTGAACATGGTGCATATGTTTGTCCTCTGACTTGGCTTTGGGTCTAGTTTGCATTTTAGCTGTGTATTGTGGTTGGATAACTCAGGAGTTTTTGGTGACCCTTCTGTAGGAGTGCTTTCCAATGCATGCAGAAATTATTGGAGAAAAATAGAAATGAAAAAGTGATGATTAACTTTTTGCAAAAGTGTAATATCTACACTTGAGATAAAATTGTAATTATGCTAATTACAGAATATTTAAGTAAACCTATTTGCCTTTAATTTAGTAGAGAATTCAGGCCTGCCGCAATCCAAGTTCCGTTTCTGGTCAAATTAAGGAACTGTCAAGCAATCTTTTTTTTTTTCTTTCTGTTCTCCTACTTTTTAAAATTGTGAAACACAACCTATACAGAAAAGTATATAAAACATAAGTGTACAACTTAGCTAAAGAGTTCAAGGTGAACAGTACACACCCATCAAGAAATAATGTCATACAATTTTTAGTTTTTTACCTTGAAATAATTCTCTGTTGGAAAAAGTGATAAAGCCATATATGTACATGCAGTAAGAAGGCTTTGGCCGGGTGGCTCATGCCTGTAATCCCAGAACTTTGGGAGGCTGTGGCAGGCAGATCACAAGGTCAGGAGATCAAGACCATCCTGGCCAGCATGGTGAAACCCCGTCTGTACTAAAAATGCAAAAATTATTTAGGCATGGTGGTGTGTGCCTGTAATCTCAGCTACTCAGGAGGCTGAGGCAGGAGAATCACTTGAACCAGAGAGTCGGAGGTTGCAGTGAGCCGAGATCACACCACTGCACTCCAGCCTGGTGACAGAGCGAGACTCCATCTCAAAAAAAAAAAAAAAAAAAAAAGGCTTTAACCAGTCATAAATGACCAGGGTAACAGAAGCAGGATTGGGGAAGGAAGTTGGGGGGCTGGAGGGCTAGGAATGGGGGTGGGGTGGGTAACCAGGTCATCCTTGGGTGCATTTTTGTACTGTTTTTCTGACTTTGAATGCTATTTTATTTCTGCCTTAAAGTGAACATGGATAAGAGGAGGAAACTTACTGTTCCCTAGCTAGAGAAGAAAAAAGAAAACGTGGTTGTGTGCATGCACAGTTATAGAAGGGGTATGCAATAATTCCCTTGTTCTGTGCAGTTCTGTGGAATTCTCATTAAAAAGCTAGACAGAGCAATTTTTAAAATAAGTTGAATTTAAAGGATCCAAACTGGCTTCTATTGTATTATGTTTTCTATTGTCTTTGTGCATTTAGTCTGTTGATAATTTTTTTCTTTGATTGAACAGATTGCTGAGCTGAGAGAAATAGAATACATTAAAAATTTACCCATCCTTCGAGTTCTCAATCTTCTAAAAAATCCAGTTCAGGTGAGACATTATTTATATCAGGGAGGGAGAGAGAGAAGAAAGTGGGATGGTGGAGGGAAACTATCTAGGAATTCTTCAAGAAGTACTTTTGATAAAAGAATATCAGGAATGTGAATAGAGTTTGTCTATCTTCCTTCTTTCTAAGGAAGGGTTTAGTAGTACCTAAAGTGACAATTTTTTTTTTTAAGACATAAGATCTTCTCTCATGACTAACAAGCTGTCACATGACTGTCAGCGAAGGAAAGCCTGAAACTGAATATCATTTAGTTGCTCTGCTGGTCATTTGTGACTCATCCCTGGTGGTAAAGTTTACAGGAAGGAGGTAATAAGATTGCAGAACAATGTTCTCTGACATTAGACAATGCAAGACACCAGAGGTGGAGATAGAATGTGGTTCCTATTCTATAACAGGGGAAAGAAAATCTAAGATTAGCTACCTTATTTACCTGGATATAGCCATGAAATTGATGTATATGTGAAATAATTATAGAACAGAATAATACATTTCCCAGGAGTTCTTCACACCTCTGGGACTGAAGGATCAGGGAGTGTTTCAAGTCCTTCTCTTTCTCTCCATTGATAGATGCTTTCTCCCGGTCTCCTCCCCTCTCTCCTTGTCTGTTTGTCCTTCATTCCATTCTTCTACCTGTATCCTTCACTTAGTTTCCACAGGCTCTTGACTTTGCATGTAGCTCTTAGTAACTTTCTTTTTGTTTGTATCTTGATGAACACGTCTAGATAGGTGAAAAACAGAAAATACAAGAAAGATTTATAAATTAAAAGCTGCCCTTGGGACAGGAACAGTGGGAGGCAATTTAAAAGCATTTCTGGAAAAGTAAGAGACAGGGCTTAAAGTGGCCAGCACACCTCAGTTTCAAATCCCTGAAGGGTGTTTGTGCATATGCATGAATAAGCATCACAAGCCGTTTGACACATGTTAACTGATTTATATACAAAACCTCTCCCCAACATTTACACCTAAGCTTTGTACATTCACCTCATATACGGTCTCATCTATTGGACTGGCGCAAAAGTAATTGTGGTTTTTTCATTCTTTTAATGACAAAGACCACAATTACTTTTGCACCAACCTAATATATAACGGATCATCCGCTAATATCTAATGTCTTTCCCCTCAAAGAGGCATGGCTTCTTACTACAAAAACTCTAATTATATTTCCAAAAGGTAGATAATCCTGATGGTAGGGAGTAATAAGGAGTTTGTTTTATAAATGAATATCATTTTATTATTACAAACAAATTCATAATAAACAATACAAATTAATACGAAATATTGCATATAAATAATAACAAAATAATATGAAATATTAAAGTTTCATTATTTGCAGAATTGAGACTTGTTGGAGTTAGAAGACAGGGTTTGAGTCACTGGCCACGGGATCTTAGATGAGACGCTTCACTTTTCTGAGGCTTGGTAGCCTTTAGAAATGAGGATAATCTGGAAGCCATTATCCTCAGCAACCTACCACAGGAACAGGAAACCAAACACCACATGTTCTCACTTATAACTGGGAGCTGAACAATGAGAACACATGGACACAGGGAGGAGAACAACGTACCCTGGGGCCTGTCGGGGGCGGGAGGAGGGAGAGTATCAGGATAAATAGCTAATGCATGCGGGGCTTAATACCTAGGTGATGGGTTGATGGGTGCAGCAAACCATCGTGGCACACCCTTACCTATGTAAGAAACCTGCACGTCCTGCACATGTATCCCAGAACTTAAAATTAAATTAATTTTTTTTTTCGACAGAGTCTCGCTCTGTCAACCAGGCTGGAGTGCAGTGGCGCGATCTCGGCTCACTGCAAGCTCCGCCTCCTGGGTTCATGCCATTCTGCTGCCTCAGCCTCCTGAGTAGCTGGGACTACGGGCACCTGCCACCATGCCCGGCTAATTTTTTTGTATTTTTAGTAGAGACAAGGTTACACCGTGTTAGCCAGGATGGTCTCGATCTCCTGATCTCGTGATCTGCCCGCCTTGGCCTCGCAAAGTGCTGGGATTACAGGTGTGAGCCACCTTGCCCAGCCAATTAAATTAAATTTTAAAAAAAGAAATGAGGATAATCCACCTGTCCTGTTAATCTCTAATCTCACAGGAAGATTAACAAGAGTATACACTTGAAGACCTTTATAAGTTACAAGGCACAGTCTGCATTGAGTTAATGTAAGGGGACTGGGAAGTGTGAAATGCATAGTCCTGTGAGGGTGTGTGTGGGAATGATGACGTAGCAGGTGAAAGGCCCAAGCTCATGAAAACCCAATGCTGGTGCTTGTTGATTTGGGAAAAGGAAGGCAACTGAACAGTCCTCTTGATATTTTAAATAGGAAAAGTCTGAATATTGGTTCTTCGTAATTTTTATGCTTCTGCGATTAACAGAATTAGATCAGAAGAAGATTAAAGTGGAAGAAAAGGTATGTAATCATGTCATACCATTACCATTGTGTTATTGGGTTAATATGCTCAAAAGCTCATGTTGCCTGCTGTGGAAGCAATATAATCAATAAATAAGACACATAACAATATGTACATTAATTCATTTAGGGAATGTTTCCTTGCCTTAGGATCTGTTCATTTAACCCTCTGCAAAGGTGAGTATCAACATAAATGCAGTGAAAGGCCTGATGGCTTGCTGTTAGTACAGTGAAGAGGTTGGCTGTGGGGAACAGAAGCAACACTCCACTTATATAGGTCACAGCTTTATGGCAGACTATCAGTTTGAAAAACTATCCTGTTTGGAAGGTGTATGATTCTATCTGTGTTACCTGAAAAATTCATTTAACAATAAAATGTATTACAATGTCACTCTACCATATAATCAAAAGGTACTCAAATAAATCACTACTCTGATATTTTAAATCCTTAATTCTGCTCTTTAAAAAAATGATTCATCTAGTCACAAAATTCCAGAATAACCAGACCTTGAATGCTAGCACCTGCCTCCCTGCTTTTCATACTCATGGTCACTGCTTTGTCTTGCTTTAGTAGCTGGTGACAGCCAAAACCTCTACTAAGGAGGGATTTCTTACACTGGATGCAAATTTGAGACGGGAATGAAAACAGGTATAAATATGTAGAGAGGCACGTATTCCATCTCATAAATGCCTTTCTGAAATCTTGGTTAAAAGCAGTTACAGATGCCAGTCTGTCATTATTCTCACACTCAAAGGTACTTATTAGATTCCTCTTTTCCTTTAACATTTTGCAAAAGGATTACAATTTAAAACCATGTATTAAGTAAAGATACGGCATATGATAGATGAGGATAATGTATTTAGAAGAATGGGAAAGACAAGGGGATGAAGAACTGTACATTATGAAGAAAAGACCCATATCCTTGAATGAACAAAGTTATGCTAAATGAGGAGGAAGTTTTGGTAGAATTTGAGATTGTGGGAATCGTTCTTGGTGAAATGGTGTGAGGAAAACATTCCGCATGCATCAAAACCTGGAATCTACAGCTATAAGTTTTATTCCTTTTTCACATATTAAAAGTTGGAATGTTTACTATATTCAAAGTAATCATGGGCTTTAGAGGGGCTGTGGGTTTTTGTTTGGTGGTTTTTTTGTTTGTTTGTTTTTGTTTTTTGCCATTTTCCCTCCCAAACCAGGCAGAATAAAGAAGAAGGAGATCAAAAGACTCCACTCAATATTTTTAAATAATTATCATTTCTTAAATTTTAGGAAAATTAGAGTAGACATGAAGACTGAATACTAATGTTAATGGGTGTGTGTTAAATTATTTTGTGTACCTGGCTGCACGTGTACAACATTTCATTAAGGGAAAATCCAAGCTTTGTCTTCTTTTTAGAAACCAAACTTTTTTTCCCTTTTACATCTCTAATTCTGGAAAAGGTTTCAGCAGTGAATAAATATGATCCTCCCCCTGAAGTGGTTGCAGCTCAAGACCACCTGACCCATGTTGTCAACGGCGTGATGCAGCCGCAGAGGATCTTTGACAGGTACTTATTAGAAATCCAAAGGCCGGAATTCAGGGTGAGCAAGCAAAAGACAGCCTCATCGTTTCCCCAACCCCTATTTTGTGACCCCTTTATTTCCAATAAAGGCTGCTTTTTCCCTTTCTCTGAGGGAAGGGGCCAAGTCTTTATTTGATAGACAATATTGTCTCCATTATGATATATTATTAATATCATGTACTTGAGTGTGTTGCTTTCTTGCTGGTATTTTCCCAAGCATGGTGATGAGTTGATTCACCTTCACTAGTTTTTCTGGCCGCTTGTATGGTGGCCAGCCTGTGCCATACAACAGTGAAATCTCAAAAAAAAAAAAAAACAAAAAACAAAAAATAAAAACAGGACCGATTTTTCTGCCTTAGGAGAGAAACACAGACCTTAACCTTAACAGAAAATTGTGATAATTTATATCCATTGTAAATTTTCCCTCAGCTGTGAGTGAATGCTAAATACCCTTGCCAAAGACTGTTCCATGAATTCACATTATTAGGGAGTCCCTTAGAAGGAAGCCCAGCTAGCCTAAGGAAAACCTGAAACAGTCTTTGCACTAAGCTGCGATAAACTCAGCAGGGAGGAGTTGCCCAGCTCGGTGGAACACATGAACAGAGTCTCTCACCTCTGAATTCGAAGACAGATTTACCATGCTTTCTTCATTTCTTTTTAAAACAATCTGTTGGAGCAGATGGCCATTTATGCTATAAGTATAATGCAGAAATTCTATCAATACCCAAAGGCATTTTAAAAATACTCGTAAAATCTCTTGGATATAAATGGCTTCTCTTCTTCGTGTGGTATTTGCTCCTGTACTTCACATGGCTGGTTTCCCACAGAGAGCAAAATGTTTTATTTTGCAACCCAGGACATGATTTTTACATATAATTTAATAATGTAGACATTGACAGTTTTACATGTTTATGGTGGCCCTCTAGGTGAAATGAATTATCATTTATTACATACATCTGGAAAAGCACATTTGATTCAAAAGAGGGGCATTTATCTCCTCATTGTATTTCTATTCTAGTTTATGGTATTGCTAGTTGTTTCATGCTTTAGGGTACGTTTAAATAAAAACATATATCAAAGAAATTTGCAGCAGTGTTTGATAAATACATATGTCTTGATCATTTCTGGCTGTTGGGAAAACAAGAATAAAGGCCAAGTAGGCCCAGATGTTCCAGGACGGAGTGGCATTCATTGTGGAAACTCATGGACAAAGGACCAGTAGCTAGTGTGCAGGCCTGCAATGCCCTTCCTACTCTGTCTAGGCCAGTACACAACTCTCTGTCAGCACCAGAAGTCAGGATCCAGGAGAGGAACCCCAACCCTTGGCTTTGGGACTTGTATGCTGCCATTACTGGGGAATCACTGTCCCCTCTCCTGGTATAATTGGGGTGAGGATACAGTATTAAAATGACATGGCCAAACCTTGACTCTGGTCTGGTAGTCATTGATAGCTTCTTACCTTCTGATATGACAAAGTTCTCCAGACTCATCTGGTACATGTCCTGTCCCAAATCTGGAATCAGCCTTTTCTGCAAGAAGCCCCAGTTTTAGTGAAAAATAGTATTTCCCAATTCCAGTCTGGGGGTTAAGATACTCATTGCTACCAGGTTGGTCATTTATTTAGAGGCCTTTTAGTGGAAACAGCTAAGAATGTAACTCTTTTCATCAATTCATCTGTCCATCCATCCATCCATCCATCCATCCATCCAATCTATTTGTACCTACCTATATCTGTTCTATCTATATCTATCTGTCTGTTTGGGTAGACCTATCTGTGTCTGTCTATAGATAGATGGATTAAATACCTCCTGAATTCTTGATATTTACAATTTTGATTCCAAAACTACAGTTAAGCTTTTACTCAACCTCCTCACTATTGTATGGGTATTTCCTTTTTTCCCACACCAATAAATCTGGTTCTAAGGGACACAGAGGAAGATGAAATTACCAAATCCCATAATTACTCATTTGAAAAAATCCTAGATTGTACCACAGTGGCATTAGAATACCAGTACTAATACTACCACCAAAATGATTCCTGAAAACATTAAAAATATTTTTTGCCTACAATTTACCCATTTCCTCCCATGTTTTTTATTGTGGTAAAATATATGTAACAAAATTTGCCACTTTAACAATTTTAAAGTGGACAGTTGAGTGGCATCAAGTACATTCATAATGTTATGTAACCATCACCACCATCTATTTCCAAAACATTTTCATTACCCCAAACAGAAACTCTGTACCCATTAAGCAATAACTCCTGGTTCTTCTCTGCTCCCAGCCTCTGATAAGCTCTAATCTACTTTTGTCTCTATGAATTTGCCTATTCTATATATTTCATATAAGTGTCAACCACCCCTTTTAGAAAATAGTGTTGTGCTATATTTATATTGTCAAAACATACAGCCATCACATACCGTGCTTTCTCCTTCTTTGCTCTTATTTAGTCTTAATTCTCTGGCTAACTACATAGTTGTTGCTCACTACCAGTCGTTATATTGATGTCCCTTGAGTCACTTTGGTTGTATGAAGCTTGTTTTCTAGTATTTTCCTTAGGAAGGGATATGGCATCAGTATCCTCTGAATTCTTGCATGTTATAATAATGTGTGCCCTTTATACTTGAAAGTCATTTTTGCTAAATATAAAATTCATGACCCACACCTTTTTCCTTGAATATATTAAAAATATTACTCCATTGTCTTTTGGCATAAAACAAAATCTGATGATAATTTAATTTTCTTTCCCTTATACATAATGTGCTTTTTTTTTTCTAACTGGAAGTTTTTTTCTTTTTCTTTAAAGCCAAGTAATTTTACTAGACTATGTCCTGGTTTAGTTCTGAGCTGATATTTCAGGTATAATGTGTGCCCTTTCAATGCGTAGTGTTTTTTGTTTGTTTGTTTTAATTTCAGGGAAGGTTTTTTTGAAGTATAGCCTCTGTTTTCTGTTCCTTTGGTTTTCATCTTCAGGAAGAAGCTCTCTTTTGCTTATTTTCAATATTTGTCACTTTCTTTTTCTTAGTTTTTTTTTGAAAAAATATATTTTGAGGTAATTGTAGATTCACGTGAAGTTGTAAGAAATAATACAGAGAAATTCCATATACCAGTCATCCAGTTTTCCTCAATGTTGATATCTTGCATAGCTGTAGCAGAACATTAAAACAAGGAAATTGACCAGGAAATCCACCAACCTTATCGGATTTCACCAGTTTTGCATGTACTCTTTTGTCTTTAGTTCTATTTACCTCTGTGCAATTTTATCACGTGTAGATTCATCTTAGCACCACTACAGTCAAGATATAGAGCAGTTTTATCACAAGGATCCCTTGTAATACTCTATAATAGCCACAGCACCTCCCTCCCTCTCATCTTCCCTAACCCCTGGAAACCACTAATCTGTCCCTGTCTCTATCTATAATGCTGTTATTTCAAACATGTAATATAAATAGAATCATACAGTATATAGCCTCTTGGGATTGGCTTTCTTTTTTTCACTCAGACTAATTCCCTGGAAATGCATTCGAGTTGTTGCATGAATCAATAGTTCATTCTTTCTTACTGCCACGTAGCATTCCATGGCATGGAAGTATCACAGTTACTTGAACTGCTTACTTGTTGAAAGACATCTGGACTGATTCCAGTTTTGGGTGATTGCAAATAGAGCTGTCATGAACATTCATGTCCAGGCTTTTGCACATGTACAGCTTCAGGCTGCCTGCTCTTGGCAGGTACCCAGTGGCTGTTTTGGGGTTCACTTGCTCTCAGATCTGTCAGATGCTGCCCATTGCTTCCCTCTTCTTCCTCCTGCATTGACTGTAGTACCACACGGTTTTGTGGGTCCATGGCTGTTGGCGATACTGTTTCATATACTTATATGTGTTTCCCGTAGGCTTTTGCTCTCAAGTTTTTCTGTGGGAATTCAGAGAGATTGAAAAACTATGCTGTTTCATTGTTTCCACAGACTGTTCTCAGAATCTACACCTTCATCTTCATAGAATCCACACCTCAGCCATGTTGTTTTTTAAAATTTTATATTTTATTCTAGCTTGCCACAATTTGTGTCATGAGTAGAGTTTAAACACATTGTTCAGTGTGTTGCAGGAGATTTTATTATGATGATGATGATGATGATTATTTTTTTGAGACAGTTTCACTCTTGTTGCCCAGACTGGAGTACAATGGCGCCATCTCGGCTCACTGCAACCTCCATCTCCTGGATTCAAGAGATTCTCCTGCCTCTGCCTCCCGAGTAACTGGGATTACGGGTGTGCACCACCATGCCTGCTAATTCTGTATTTTCAGTAGAGACAGAGTTTCTTCATGTTGGTCAGGCTGGTCTCGAACTCCTCACCTCAGGTGATCTGCCTCAGCCTCCCAAAGTGCTGGGATTACAGGCGTGAGCCATTGTGCCCGGCTGCAGGAGATTTTATTAATCAATTCATTCTTTAGTCCAGTCTTCAGGCTTGGCAGCCAAACCTACATTTGTATATCAGCTCTCCCTTATTAACTATCACTTTGAGCAAGTTAATTAACCTCATTGTACTTCAGTTTCTTCATACGTTAAAAGGGGATAATGACAGAAACATCTTCATTAGCTTCTTGTGATAATTAAATGAGGTAATGGATGTATGACTCTTAGAATGCTTCCTGGCACATAGTAATTGCTCAGGTAAATTTTAGCTATTACCGTTAAGTTGGCTTTGCATACCTGCATTCTAATTCAGTAGTTATAAATATTTATCTTAACTTTACAGTCTTATTTAACTTTAACAGTCTTATTTCTTTCATTGATCAGTTTTGGGGAGGAATATTTCACTCTAGCCATCAAGAACCAATAAATGTTATATTTTTCCTTTAAAAGTCATGTTAAAGTAAATTTACATAAGTTCATATTTTACCTTATTTGTTATCTATGCTTTGAATATTATTTTTGACATATAATCAATCTGTTTCTGGAAAGGACAACTATTCTTCTACGCAGTGTCTTATATAGCAAGTGCTCATTTAGCCGGGTTAATGGTGGCCTAATGGATGTAGTTAATGTGCTGTCTCCCAGACTGCAATAGGAGAACTGACTCTGGTCCTGTGTTGTAGCACTCTTCCCAGCCTGGATGCCCCTTATCCCATGCTGATACTAGCTGGCCCTGAAGCTTGTGGGAAACGAGAGCTTGCCCATCGCCTCTGCAGACAGTTTAGCACTTACTTCAGATATGGGTAAGTTTGTTTATTGGCTTGTTAAGACTTGGAAATTCATCCGAATTATTGGAGGTATCAATAGTTGTAGTAAAATCTCCGATATTGCTAATGTTGGCTATTAATTTTAAGCAAGTTCAGAAATGTACAAAACAACTTAATATTTAAGTTACACTTTATAGCAAAGCCAAAAGTGGTAAGTAAATTGAATGTTCAATAGATATTAACTCTTGGTAAGGACAGAGCACCATGTGAGTGTTAATCCTTGATGGTAAATTATTGATAAAATTGGATCAATGTGATTACCTGGTTCTGGAACGATACAATCTTGATTCTTGTGCCATTCTAATCGATATGGTAAAGATGATTGCTAAAGTGTACTTCTAGCAATAGAAGAACTTACCATATAGCAGGAAGAAACAAAATAATTTTTCTTTTTTTTTTTTTGATACGGAGTCTGGCTCTGTTACCCAGACTGGAGTGCAGTGGTGCGATCTCGGCTCACTGCAAGCTCCACCTCTCGGGTTCATACCATTCTCCTGCCTCAGCCTCCCAAGTAGCTGGGACTACAGGCGGCCGCCACCATGCCTGGCTAATTTTTTGTATTACTAGTAGAGAAGGGTTTCACCATGTTAGTCAGGATAGTCTCGATTTCCTGACCTCATGATCCTCCCACCTTGGCCTCCCAAAGTGCTGGGATTACAGGTGTGAGCCACCGCGCCTGACCGAAACAAAATAATTTTTCTTTTGTCAAGCAGACAGTAAACATACAGCAATGACTCCCCTGCTCCCTGCTTCCCCCCGCCCACCACAAAATAAGCAAGCAAACCAGCATGGCTCATTCATGCTGTTCCCCACCTTTTCCATAAAAGGCTTATCGGCTTCTTTGCCACTTATTATACTGTGATATACACTGTATTTTTTTTAACTTTAATTTTCCAAATGCTTAACTTAATTCAGTCTCAGCCCAAATCACCCTCCAGGGTTTGAAAATCAACATCTTTTTCATTAAGCATAAATGGCATTTGAAGGCAGGCTTCTCCTGTTGCCTTGCAGTATGATAGCATGAATCACCGTGTTGTGATGTGTGATGGGCATATCTGTGCTCAGGGACAGCCTCTCCTGTCTGAGCTTGGAACATGTGCCAACAGCACTTGAGCGTCTTTGTCTCTGACAGGTCTTCCTCTTTTGGTATTTCAGGAGGAAGGAAGGAGAAGGGGCAGCAAGTTTTTCTTTTTCTTTCCTTCAGGTTAGCATTCAATACACTTCAAGTTTTCTGGAGCTAATATTTTGCTTAGTGATGTCTTAATGACCCAGTTAAAATAGAGGAACATATCCGAAAAACTAGAACCATCCAAAAAAAACAAAAAACAAAAAACAAACAAACAAAAAAACCACACACACACAAAACTCCAACTGAGTTTAAAGAGTTTTTTAGAGGCTGAGCGTAGTGGCTAACGCTTCTAATCCCAGCACTTTGGGAGGCTGAGGTGGGCGGATCACTTGAAGCCAGGAGTTCGAGACCAGCCCAGTCAACATGGCAAAATCTCTTCTCTACTAAAAGTATAAAAATTAGCTGGGTGTGTTGGCGCACACCTGTAATCCCAGCTGCTCGGGAGGCTGAGACATGAGAATCCAAGATTGTGCCATTGCATTCCAGCCTGGGCAACAGAGCGAGACTCTGTCTCAAAAAAAAAAAAAAAAAGAGATTTTTTTTTTAGAGGTTTTGGTGAATCAAATTTAGAATTGTCCGTCATCTCTTAAACTGGTTTCCTCTTGTACTTTTTGTGTATGGCAAAGAAATTACTTTTAGATTAGTGGTGCCTGTCAGTGAGCTGAGGATGTGGCTACAAAGATATATAGGAAAGCCAGAAAAATAAGTGCAAATTATTTCCTAATGCTATTACAAAAAAACTTCCTTCCCTGAAGCTACACATGTTCAAACAATGTAAACACTATTTCAAACAGGTCCATTTATTTAGATATTTAAAATTACATCCTTTATTTGAACAACTCTAGGCCACAAACACTATGGAAAAATTTATTAATACATTTTAAACACCCTGAAGTAACAAAAATAAATTAAAAGTTAATGTTAGAATAAAAATATAGAGTACATTATGTTTCTGTGGATGTACTGAACCTGTTTTAAAAGATAAGCTGAACACAATGAATGGAAGGACAAACTAGGGCAAAAGGGTATATGCTATTTTGCTAATGTGTAAATTTGGAACTTTTTAGCAAACCAAAGTGACCTATGAGGAACCAAGTTTCTCCAGTTCCTTTCACATCTCTGATACCAGTTATGTTGCAAATGGTTGGTAGCCCAGTCCTGTTTATTTCTCTGTGATATGCTACTGCTAAGACATACTTTGTTGGATATGTTTTTAGAGATGTTTATTGACTCATCATCAAGATTTGGAGCCAATCTGCCCTTACATTCTTATCTGGTGAGGCCTCCCAATTACTCATTTTCATTGAATCTTTTATTTCCCTAATTAGAATGCTTATCCATCATGCTTGTGATTAGTTGATTTAATGTCTGCTTTCCCTGCTTGTCTGTAGCCCATTGAGGGCAGGGCGCATGTCAGCCTTGTTCACCATTGAGTTCTCAATGTCCAGTATATGGCCAGACACTTAAAATGTGTGTGATAAATATTTGTTAAATAACTGACTGACTGACTGATTGAGTAAATGGTTGGCTGAATTAATGGCATGGTGTGTAACAGATCATATAAATGACTGTAATAAGAAGCATGGGTGATCTTCCCCAACCTCCACTGATGGAGCTATGCAGAGATGAATGGATTCATCCACTTGTTCATTCTTTCAATACATATTTATTGAATTCCTCTCTTGTGCTAGTCCCTGAGGGTAGAGCAGGAACAAGACTGGTGAGGTCCTTGCCTTAATGAAATTTGTAATCTAATGGGGGACTCAGACCTTAGATAATCAGTGCTATGTGAAATTTAGGTGGAGGCACAAGATGGCAAAACAGAATCCTAAAATTAGCTTCATGCTCCTGTACTGTTACCTCTGCCACTGCTATTTTTCTCTTCTGGCTGGAATTAGTGGTGAGTAGAAAGACACTCCTAACTGCCCCCCTCCCAACTACAAACTCATTCATCCACCTCCCTCAGAGTTTCAGAAGCACCATCCAACTGTTCACTGTCATCCTCATGAAGGCAGAGGTCAAGGTTTGTTCAGTGGCAAATTATTCTAAGAATTTCATCAAGGCACGGATAAAAGAGTATGCATCAGATGGAAAAGGATATTAGATAGCTAGTTACTTTATCCATTGAGAAAGTAAGCTGCTGCTACCATTATATGCAGCAACTTTCTAGTTAAAATTAAAAAAAAAAAACCAAAGCACATTCGCACATTCTCAAGGACAAGTCATTGCTCTTGTTTAGATTTTCTTTTCTATTATTCTTTATCCAACATAAGTTTTATTGATTTTTAATTATGTGAAAAGAAAAAAGGCATGCATTGAGTCTCATGGTGAAACATAAAAGCATTTACAAAGGCACTTTCTCCACCATTTGCTTGAATCATTTATTTCCTTCCTCCTCATTTAATTTTTTCCTGGCATTTTACTTCCTTTCTAAATTGCATTGACCCAAGATCAAGACATTCAATGAAATTTTCACATGCTAAGTTGCATATCCAGATATATAAATATTGAAAACATAACTCAGTCACATAACAAATATTGGTGCGGCTGAGAGATTTTGCTGTAGTTAGGTTTTGATTTTACTATTTGTTCTTGGTTTTAGAAATATGTTGAATATTCTTTCTTTACCAGTATTAGTTATGGATGACCTGGAGATATGCATTTACTTTCTTCAAAGTCTCTGTATTGATTTCCAGCTGAGCACCCCACAAATCAGTGACTTCCTGGAAAAGTGCCAGATAATGAAGGCAACCCAAAACAATATCAGCATGCCTGTTTATCTTCTAGATTTAAGGCCGTGAAAGTGATCTGAATGGCCCCGAAAGAAAAACTTTATTCTTTCTTAGATCTCTATCTTATAGCCATCTCTATTTTCATAAGCTTCTCATGATGTTGACTACTAAATATATTTTATTTTTAGCATTATAATAGAGTAAAATAAAAGACCACAGCTATTTAGTTACATGAGGTGATATGAGCTGTAGCAACCTAAATGCAGTCTCAGCTAAGGTGTCTGTTTATGCACATGTGACAAATTTGTAGAATGGTTCATTTATTCACTCAATATTTATCGAGCACTGTGCAAATGCTATATGCTGGTGATGAAACTGTGAAATGAACAGGCATGGTTCTTCTCCTCCTGGCAGCTTACAAAGTAGTATGAGATTTAAACAGGTAAATACTAACAAGATAGTTTGATGGGTGCTATGATGAGGGAGGTAAAGAGCCTCTGAGATAGAAATAAAAGAGAAGTAGGAAGTGGGGCTTGAGTTGGGGGTGTATTCTAGGCAGAGAGGACAGCATATGGCTCAGCTTGAACTATCAAGGGAGATGGCAGAAGATAAGACTGGAAGGACAGACAGGGGTCTGGTCATAAAGGATTTCTAAACAGGGAGGGGAATGGCGTGATCACATTTGCATTTTAGAAAGCGTATCCTGTTGGCAATTTGGGAAAGGGCTTAGGGAAGGAAGTCTGGAGACAAGCAGACCAGGTAGAATGTAGTGACGGGTGATGATAGCATGAGTCAGAAAATGGTGTGTAGTTACTGAAAAGTGGGCAGAGTAGTGGCTTCATGGAGTTTGATACTTAGATACAGTATGTGCTGGAATCTTTTGTGTGGAGGATCACTTAAATTGTGTCCAGCAAGCTATTGACATATATTTGCATTGGGTGTTCAGACCAATTTCATTTACCTCCCAGATTCCTCTAGGAATACCTGGGCTTTTGTGGCTACCCATTGATAGAGCTCACTTACTAACAATGTGAGGTGCTGTAATGTGCTTGAATTCAGATGTGCTCAGAGCCAAGCCTCTGCCTAAATATTTGCAATAACAAGTTCATTATTTCCTGAGGCAATCTGGTTCAGAATTAAGATTCTAAATCTGCATGCTTCTGAATGACACAGAAAAAAAATACTACTTCCTCATCCACCTGCTAGCTCTTCTTAGATATCTTTTCTTCCTGTTACATTTCCCTGGATATTTTGGGATTCCATTATTTAGCCTGGCTTTCCAATTCCTTTTCCTCTTGATCATCTCCTTTCTGTGAACTTGGTTTGGTAGCAGCTTCAGTGACACCTGGCCATGAATTGGCACCCTTAGACTTTTAGGACCAGAGTTGGAGTCTGGGGTTCATCTCTAACTTAGTCCTTTTCTGTGTTAAGTGAAATCACAGGGATTATGGTTCCCATTACAAACCATAATTTAACTAGCAAATTAATTAGTAAATGATGAATATGTGGAAAGATTTAGACAAGGGAAAAGAAGAATTTTGAAAGTCCTGGCTCGAGCAAATTTCTTTGTCTAGAATTTGGTATCATTTTTCTTACGTAAGTTTAGTGAAATGTTGCCTTCACTATGAAGCATTTTCTTTTTGAGATGTTCATATTTGGGCAGCATATAACACGGTGAACATTTCTATATGTGAAAATTGGATGATGAATTTAAAAAAAAACACAGATCATCTTAGGTTCTTCTTAATAGGAAGTCTGCAGTGGCTGCAGGTTCTGTCATCAGCATTCTGCACATCAGTGGAGCCATCTCTTTATTTACCTGCCTAGAAGCTTCAAATTGCTCCTTTGTTTTGTCTTTCTTTGAGATATTCAGAAGAAATTCTTGCCACTCAATTCCTTTGTTGAGAAATGTAAGTTCAGCATAATGTGTAAAAGCTATGCTAAGGGTTTTTTGCAAGGGTGCCAAGCTATTGATTTATCTTCCCTGACTGTCAAGGACACCAATAGACAGAGGGTGTCAGGTCTCTGCTAAGGCATGTGAAGAAATGCCAATGTATTCAAACAACAAAACAAATGCCACAGTGTTTTGACAGCCTTCTCATAGAATGTACTCTCTTTCGTGAATATATAATTTAAATATGATGTTAAGACCTTAAAATGTATTAGTACAGTTAATTCTTAAGTATAATGGAAAGGGAGCAGTGGTATGAATTATAAACATTTATTTGTCTTTGACTTTGCAATGAAGAGCCTTTCGAGGTTGCAACTTTACTCTCTGAATTAGTATGATATTAACAAGAATTGACTTTTGAGTCATCTTGGCGTTGCTACTTAGTAACATTACTTAATTGCTGTGCCTCCAGTTTCATTATTTGTAAAATAAAAATAAGAAATAATACCTAGCTTATGGTTTTTGTAAGAAATAAATGAAATAACATGTCAAGTGTCCAGCTAGTCTCATCTCTTATTTTATTTTATTATTTATTTATTGAAACAGGGTGTTGCTCTGTTGCCTCGGCTGGAATGCAATGGGGCAATTATGGCTTGCTGCAGCCTCAAACTCCTGGGCTCAAGTGAGCCTCACACCTCAACCTCCTGAGTAGCTGAGACCACAGGCACATGCCACCACACCTGGCTAATTTTTAAATTTTTTTTAGAGACAGGATCTCACTATGTTGCCCAGGCTGGTCCTGAACTCCTGGGCTCAAGCAATCCTCCTGCCTTGGCCTCCCAAAGTACAGGGATTGCAGAATAAGCTACTGTGCCTGGCTCTCATCTCCTATTTTAAAACTACAGTAAAATCTAAAAATCAGTTTGCATTTCTGCACTTAACAGTGGAAGGCAGAATTATATGAACTCAAGAGTCCTGGTGGTTGGGACCACCATATTCTTGTTGTAGGACCAACACTGGCCTGCTGTGTGACCTTAGAGGAGTTATTTTTGTAGTCATCTATAAAATGGAGTTCTTAGCAGCTGTTATCCACTTCTCCTGTTTCATTTTGCATTCATATTACAAAAATTTATCAAATGCCTACTATGTGCCAAGCATTGGGAATGCAGTGGCGAATAAGACATGGTCCTCCCCTTTAGGATTCATATGTTCTGCTGGGAAAGATAGGAAAAAAACAGATAAATATATAAAAGAAAGCAGTTCTGGGGATAGACAGTAGTTGAGCGGTAAGCAGTTCTGGGGATAGACAGTAGTTGAGCGGTGTGGTGGGATGGGGAGGCTATTTCAGACAGTGGAGAGAAAAGGCCTCTTTGGCTGAGCTGAGACTTCCATTCGGCATTGGCACCATGGATTGCCACAGGAGGTTTATACACAGTGTTGATATGGACCAAGCACAGGGCACATGAGATAGATTTGCCCTCAGGTGGTAGAGGGGATGGGCCCTGAACATACAATTGGAATGCAATTGGCAAAGACACTAAGGCTGTGGAAATATAAAGAGATGAATAATCCAGCCATAGAGGTCAGGGAAGGATTTTTGGAGGGGTGACATTTAAACTGAGTTCTGAGAAACAAGTAGGCCAGCCAAGTGGAAGGAGAGAAGGACAGCCTGTGGAAAAGGCTCATAGAGTAAACATGAAAGCAGGTGGGTGGAAAATACTTGAGTGATAAGTATTGATTTACTTCTTAAAGTATTATTACATGATGGCAGAGGAAGTGGTTCAGAAGGTGATAAGTAATAATGAGTAAAAATTTGGTATGGATAATCCAAATTTTGTATAATCCTTATAGATGATAGCAACTGAATATAATCTAGCACTTCGAAACCAACATATTCTTACAACTGTATTACTTTATGATTTATGATTTGTGGATTAACTTCATTTTTTAAAACATAATTTATATTGAAACCTTTTCCATTTTGAATTTCAAGTTAGAAATAGACTAGGTGATCTGTTTTATGATTTCAGGGCCTGTCATACCACAAGACCACCTTACTTTGGAGAAGGGGATCGAGTTGATTATCATTTTATCTCTCAAGACGTTTTTGATGAAATGTTAAACATGGTAAGAATGTTTGCCTTTGTTTTTATTGCACAAGAAATACACGTTCTCTGGCAAAAATGTTAGGAAATAGTTATAAATAAAAAAAGGAAGAATTAAATTTTGTGCTTGTTATGAGAGGTGAGTTTTTACTGGGTTGTTTTTTTCTTAAAGTGCTTAATACATCATTCTTCACATGCTTTTTTATTTTATGGTCTTGGAGAAAATATTGTAAATTTCCAATAAAAATGAATGAGTAGGCATTTTAAGGAAATAGAACTAAAGCAGTATGAAAAATTCTTGTGATCTGTGCTTATCAGTTGCTGCTACTGTTATTAGTCAGATTTACTCAAGAAAAACAGTTCTTACATAACCGATGGCACACAAATCTTGTAAATTAAGTATGTCTGGGGATTTGGGTATTCTGTCCAGAGGGTAGTCTTTCTGTGTATTGTCTGTGGTGCTTTATAATTGTTACAACCCTAAGCACCATTTCAGTATGGTGTGTCCCATTTAGTTGGCTTGTTCTGGACATGTTACCATGGTCATGTTCCTGTTTGAGAAGTTCTCAGTCCTGGAGGCCAAGCAGTTCACTAATGCAGATGGCAGCCCTTGCTAGAAGATGGGAGATTATCCCTAACTTCTTTGCGGACTATGTTTTTACAAGGTCAAGGTAATTACCGTGCATTAGTCCATTTCACAGGCACTCAGAACAATCTTGTTTAAGTTTTGGGTTTTTGCATTTGTTTGTTTTTTACTGAAACCCTGACAATCTGGTTATTGATAGTAACTCAAAACACTCTTGTCTTTGAATTCATTTTCTTCAAAACAATTTATATGTTCCTTCTTGGCCTTCACATACAAAGGGAACCCTCATAATCCTCGCATGTTTTATCTGTTGAAAGTGTATGCTAATGTAAATATGTATCTGCCCATGACTTCAGCTAAACTGAAGGAGTAGCTCATATTTTCATCACGACCAATGAATCTGTAAACCTTTTGTTTTTACTTCACCATGGCCCTTATTTTTGTTTATATCTTCATTGTTTCTATCACCAAGTAAATCCTACACCACTTTCTTTTCTTTTCTGAAGTCCACTGAACTATCAGATGAGGGACTCATCTGTGTTTCTGCTTTTGAAAGATTACCATCCAACTGGTGATTCCCTTATAGCTACATATCCTCTTTCCTCTTTCCCCTTCTTTTTCCTTCTTCCTTCCTCTGTTCCCGCCCCCCAAATAATGGACCTGGCTTATTCTTCATTGTACAAAATCATGGAACATTTCAGCATAGGCTTTGCAGTTTCTATGAGTTTAATTTTGAATGGCCAACTCTATACATGGTGCCTGTTTTCTGGACTTCTCTTGTGTTTGTGGAGATATACAAGTGAGAAAATCCTATGATCCCTAGGCAATTTTTCCTCTAACTTTGTCAAAAGAACATCTTGGAAATTCTTTATAATTTTCTCTCCTAGGCCTATATTTTGGCAGTTCAGTTTAATTGACTAAGAGTACTCTGGGACTTTATGTTTCTAAAAGCCTCAATAGAGATTTGAGAAGTTATCTTGATATTACTAAGAAGCATTCTCTTAGGACTTTTTAAGTTGAAAGACAACTAATTCCCAAAATTAATGTTAATTTATCTTGTTAGAGTATGAGGCACTTTTTTTCTCACGTCAGTTCATCTGTTCTCAGTACCCCATCTGCTCTCTGGTGTTTCATACCTTATCAGATCTGTAATCTAGTCTGGTTCAATTCCTAGTCTAAAAAGTCACTACACTTCTATACTATATTTAGTCTTAGAATTTTAGTACCTCTACAGAAATCCTCCTGTGTTTGAGAAGTACTTATTTTTACTGCTTCTGATAACATATATATACATTTCAGGATAATGTAATTTTCTTGAACTTGAATTGTGCCTCTGATCTCTTTTCCTTTAATGTAAGCTTGAGACTGTTTGATGAAGAGAGACAAACTTAGAGATGACAAACTTATGACACATTGTCAGCTTTGCCAATCACCCACAGACACTCAGCCTTCTGTTCACAGAACCCCCCTCTACACAGCAGCCACCCAGACAGCCTGCCCGCCATCCTCCATTACAGCAGGCCCACTGACGGACAGCCTTGGCACACCCTTACTGTGGACAGTCACACCTTTCTGCTCTGACAGGTACAACACATAGACCTGCACACCTTCCCCCACACAGGGGCCTCCTCTATCCCATCAGACACTTCCCCCACAACACACAATCATCCCCCTAACATGCCCACAGATATGAGAACCCTTTTTATGGACACATACACAGTCCCCACAGAAACTCTCCCTCTCCTGTAGAAATAAAACCACAGACCCTGAGGTTTCTGGAGTATGACTATTGCTATTTATTAGGAAATCCATATGCAGCAAGAAACCAAAGTAGCATCACCAGCCAGAATGGGGTGGAGGGAAACCACTTAATCCCAATTCTTAACAAACTTGTAATGGGGTCTCTTTTATACCTATGTACTATGCAAGATTCCTCCCAACTCTACATCTCTACATCTTTCTAGAAAATGTTTTTTTTTTATTATCCACAGTGGAAGGTCCTTGTACATAAACAATAAACAAACTTACAGTATATATCTGAAAAGGAATTCAAGTATACATTTTGAAAACAGCGAGTCACAGAGTGTTAGGGTTCTCCAGAGAAACAGAATCAATAGGATGTGTATATGTATAGAAAGAGATTTAGGGTTGGGCTCGCACCTATAATCCCAGCACTTTGGGAGGCTGAGGTGGGAGGATTGCTTGAACCTAGGAGTTTGAGACCAGCCTGGGCAACAAAATGAGACCCTGTCTCTTCAAAAAATAAAAAATTAGCCTGGTGTAGGGGTTCATGCCTGTAGTCCCAGCAACTCAGGAGGCTGAGGCAGAAGGATTGCTTGAGCCCAGGAGGTCAAGGCTGCAGTGAGTTATGATTGCCCCTCTGCACTCCAGCCTGTGTAACACAGCAAGACTCCATCTCTTAAAAGAAAGAGATTTAGTATAAGAAATTGGCACACATGGGTTATAGGGACTGGCAAATCCAAATCTGCAGTGTGAGCCGGGCAGCCAGGAAATCCTAATGAGTTCACCTTGCCTGCTGCCTAGACAGAGCCGATTTTTCAAGACGAGAATTGCAATAGAGAAAGAATAATTCACACAGGGCCAGCTGTGCAGGAGACCACATTTTATCATTACTCAAATCAATCACCCTGAGCATTTGGGGATCACAGTTTTTAAGGACAACTTAGCGGGTGGGGGGAAGCCAGTGAGCCGGGTGTGCTGATTGGTCAGAGATGAAATCACAGAGAGTCAAGCTGTCTTCTTGTACTGAATCAGTTCCTGGGTAGGGGCCACAAGATCAGATGAGCCAGTTTATCGATCTGGGTGGTGCCAGCTGATTCATCAAGTGCAGGGTCTACAAAATATCTCAAGCACTGATCTTAGGACCAGTTTAGGGAGGGTCAGAATCTTGTAGCCTCCAGCTGCATGACTCCTAAACCACAATTTCTAATCTTGTGGCTAATTTTTTAGTCCTACAAAGGCAGTCTAGTCCCCAGGCAAGAAGGGAGTTTGTTTTGGGAAAGGGCTGTTATCATCTTTGTTTTAAAGTGTAAACTAAGTTCCTCCCAAAGTTAGTTCAGCCTGTGCCCAAGAATGAACAAGAACAGTTTGGAGGTTAGAAGCAAGATGGAGTCAGTTAGGTTAGATCTCTTTCATTGTCTCAGTCATAATTTTGCAATGGAGGTTTCAGTGGTGCAGATGAAATCCAAAGGCTGATCTTTTTGTTCTATTGAGGCCTTCAACTGATTGGATAAAGTCCACCTATATTATGGGTGGCAGTCTGCTTCCTTGAAGTTCACCAGTTTAAATGTTCATCTCACCCCAAACATCTTCCAAGTTGACACATAATACTAACCAGCAGATGCAATAAACAAGATAAAGTGTCTATCTGAAAGGAGAGCCAGACATATATATATATAGAAAAGGAGTCACAGTATTTGTTCCAAATAACAAAGAAAGTATGACATTGAAGGAGTAAAATAGTAAGGATATTTATTGTTCAGTTTTTAACTTTTGGAATATATAACATAAACTTCTTTTGATTATGGGGGATGTGGATCTTCCTCATCACCTGCAGCAGACACATTGGCCAGAGACCCATCCTCCAACCTCAAAAGACACCCTACGCCTTATGGTCTCTGACCTGTCTTCCCTGACAGACAGCCCATCCCCGTACCCTCACATCTCCAGAACATCTGGGGCCAAGACGCAGGGTAGCAATAGACCCAACTGCTGCTGTTCTTAATGCTGCCACTGCCATTTGATGGGATTCAATGCAGCCCTGGAAGTTTTCACTTCATTGTTTATTTCAAAAATCACGTATGTGAGAAGTCACACTTGCCAAGATCATCCACGTTTTTATTCCTTCTGTTGTCATCAGTTACCCAGTTTAGATTTGACCTAGTGGTTTAATGAATATAGTATTGCCAAAGAAAAAAATCACAGACAATTTTAAGAGATGTCTTTTTACTTGCCCCACCCCTCCTTTTTTTTTTCCTAAGGGAATACATTTTTTGGAAGAACTGAGCTTCCAGAATACAGACAGAGGCATCATTTATAGTTCAAATGGCTATAGGGCAGACACCAATTCTGTTGGATGATATTTGGGGCAGTTTCAGTAGAAAGCTATCTTTATGAGGAAAAACAGGATGGGTCTGCTTTTTCAAAGCTTTTAGGATGTCCCTGTAATTCATGGCCTCCCAGAATTATCTGTAATTCATGGCTTATCTTGGTAATGCAAGGCTTTTGGAAATGGAAGGCTTTTCTGGGTCGCCTGGTGTGCTGGCACAGCTGAAATGGCGGCGGTAAAGGGCAGGCCATTAGTTTTGTTCTCTCAGTAATGAAGGTTTTGGTGCGGGTTTGGCAGGAAGTGGGTAAGTAAACAAAATAGTCTATTTTACCATATGCTGCAGTGCCTTAACACTCCTCAACATTTTGTCAGCAAATTATTTCTAAAAACCTATTTTTTTTTTTGTCAGCTGAGAATTCTGAATAAATTTCTCTGTCACAGTTTGAAATTAAGTTTCATTTACCCCATTGTCGTCCTTATACAGTTGCTAAAATTTGTAAGGTTTTTGAAATTATTTAGAATAAGACATCAAATGATTTTAGTTATGTAAATTCCATGATGGCTGCTGTTATATGAAAATCTTTGTTCTTCTCGAATTCCAGGGGAAATTCATTCTAACATTTAGTTATGGTAATCACAAGTATGGATTAAATAGGGACACCGTAGAAGGTATCGCAAGAGATGGTTTGGCAAGCTGTATTCATATGGAAATAGAAGTAAGTGTTTTCATTCAACCAATTAATGTGTGTGTAGTTTGTGTGAGTGTGGTGTGTGTGTATGTGTGTGTGTGTGTATATATATATGTATAAATTTTTTACTGATACATAATTGAGGTACATATTTGGGGTACATGCGATAATGTATATATATATTTGAGGTTGGGGAGGGGGATACAATGCACAGGCAACACATTGCCAGGCACAAGATAAGATATTCCATTTATAATTACTATGGGGGGCAAGACACATGAAACATTAAGTGACAGGAGTTCGGTTACAATACAAGAAATTGCACAGATATTGTGAGTGAAACTGCCACTCGAGCTTTATTTTCTGTTATTTCCTCACTAAATGCTCTTTTTTCTTTTTAGAGCATGGCCTCTGTTTACATAAAAGGGTGTAGATAAAGCCTGATTCTTAGTGTGGAACTGGTTCCCCGTCCCCTCAGGACAATGGCAGCCCCATGTGGTCAACTTTGTTCCTTCCTTCTGCATGAGATGTGTGGGCTGTGCTGCCATTTAACTGCAGTTGCTCACTGGGTGTAATATTTTCATACTTCTGGCAATTTGGACCTGTAGATGTCAGGAGATTTTTCTCTCTGCCCTGATACCCTGTCTTCCCCCAACAATGATCTATAATTAGAGTATATAGAAGCTTCTCCAAAATCAAGATCCAGAGTAAAACTATGAATTTCCCACTCATTTATTTTTTAAAAATATAGCTTTATTACATACTTGGAACCTTCAAAAATAGTTGATTGTTTTTTCAAGATCCTTTAACTGAGCAGTATGACACTTTGGAATTAAAAAAAAAAAAGCAATTATAAAACTAATTCAATTAGACCAAACATACAGAAAACAAAACCTAGGCAAATCGGCTACATAATCCTTCTATGTCAACTCTGAATCTTTCTTTTTTCCTTTGTGACTTCACACAGTAGGAGACTGCAATTTCCTTTTGGCTCTTTCTGTTGGTATAAGTGTTTCCTAGCTTACACATTTCTTCCAGCTCTTTAACTTTCCTGACTTAGAATATTTCTAATCTTACTTCTCTGTGATTAATTGGTTTTGTATCTTTAAGGAAGGTTTTCTTTGTTTCTATAATAACTAGCAAAAATAAAAGGTCTTTTCTAAAAAATTTCTTCATTTGACAAGGCAGAAACAAAAATTAATGCATTTGTGAGTCCAGAAACTCTCCCTCTTTTGTGTGTTTCTCCAGTCCAACAGTTATCTAAGCAATGGCTCCTGTTTCACTGTTTTTCTCCCTGGGAGTTCACTCTTCCTCATTTCCAGGAGGTTGAGTCTATAATCCATGCTTGATTCCCCTGATTCTCCCCAGCTGAAGTATTTTTCCAGACTGCCCTGGTCATTGACTGTTTCAGAAATTGTTTTGGAAATAGCCTGTTTTCTTCCAACTGAATTTTTTAAAACAAAGACTTTGAACATTGAGTGAAACTGATTGAGATGGAAGGGGCTTTAGAGTCCATTTGGAATGGCTCTTTCATTTCACCCGTGAGGAAACTGATAGCCAGAGAACTTGAAGGATTTGTGCAACGTCTACAGGAGCCGGAGAGCTGCAGTCGTGACTAAGCCCTCCAGACTCTCAGACCAGTCAGTTCCTTACACAGTTCCACACTGTGATCTCCTGGTCTGCAGGTTATGAGGAGCTTGGCCTTCCCAACCAGGGTGCTGATTTAGGTGCAGAAAGGGTCCCAAGATGATGACAAAGGGGTCACAGAAGAGCCTTTTCTCCCTGGTAAGATCTCTATCTCCTGGTGCTCCACAGAAGCCTTTTGAAATATAGAATTGAAATTACCTTTCTGTA
This sequence comes from Gorilla gorilla gorilla, assembly GCF_029281585.2. Classification (NCBI taxonomy): domain Eukaryota; kingdom Metazoa; phylum Chordata; class Mammalia; order Primates; family Hominidae; genus Gorilla; species Gorilla gorilla. The sequence continues at coordinate 143,267,489 of NC_073230.2, forward strand.
ATAAAGTTGCAATATTGCTGTGAATGTACCTATTTTATATCCAGCAATTTTCTAACAGCCATATTCATTAGAATGATTAATTAAAGGAAAGCCAGGTGGAGTAAATTGTAATATTTCCAATGACAATTTAAAACTTGATGAAGAGAGAAATGTAATCCAATCTTGAGATATTTATAGAAAAATAGTAGCTAACTATACACATGAAATAAATTCTTCAATATATTAATAATACTACTTCTTATACCCATGTTGTCAGATGGCTCCAAAATGATTTCTAAATCATATATCTGTTTCCAATTTATTATCTTCCTTTTAACGCACAGGGTGTAAGAAGTTTGAAATATTCCTATTTTGAGCCTCGTTATATCCTGGTGGTGCCCATGAACAAGGAAAAATATGAGGGATATTTGCGGAGAAAAGGATTATTCAGTCGTGCAGAAATTGAATTTGCTGTCTCCAGAGTGGACCTTTATATTAAAATTAATCAGAATTTTCCGGGATATTTTGATGAGGTAATCAATGCAGGTTGGTAATTTTCAGCAAAGTTTTGTTTTTGAAATGTAAGGTTACTGAATTAAAAGTTTGTTTCATGGGGATAAAATTCTTGGGTAAAAGCTATTTTCCTTGTAACAGTGAATCACAAAGAGCTGCAAAAAGGGGTAAGAATCCAAGAGGTCTAATCTTCCACTGTTTTAATGAGAGCATTGTCTCAATTATTTCTTAAGATTGTAGCTAATAAGATTTGGTGTAAAATGAGCCTGAACTAAGTTCATTTTTTAGGGGACATTGTGAGAACAAAGTTAAATTATATATAATTTGAAATACACATTTAAATTTCTAGAAAGGCATATGAAACTCAGGTAATTTGATTATAATCTACACGTAGGTTAAAAACCCAACTACTCAAAATATTATAACTTAAAAATGTATGTGTAAAACAAATATTTTCAGAAACTAGCTTAGAAATGACCATTTAATTTAAAGCAATAGTTCATGGGAGAATTTGTCAAAATATGAAAATTTCTATATATATATGTATACATATTTTTATACATATAAAATTTCTATAGATATATTCTAGAAACTTTTTTATATATATATATATATATATATAATTTTTTTTTTTTTGAGAGAGAGAGTCTCGCTCTGTCACCCAGGCTGGAGTGCAATGGCATGATCTTGGTTCACTGCAACCTCTTCTTCCGCCTCCCAGGTTCAAGCAATACATCTGCCTCAACCTCCCGTATAGCTGGGATTACAGGTGCCCACCACCATGCCCAGCTAATTTTTGCATTTTTAGTAGAGACGGGGTTTTACCATGTTGTCCAGGCTGGTCTCAAACTCTTGACCTCAAGCAATCCACCCTCCTCAGCCTCCCAAAGTGCTGGGATTACAGGCGTGAGCCACCGCACCTGGCAAATTTATATTTTTTAAGTGCACTATGTTACACAGTCATAAAAAGGAATGAGAAAATTCTCTGTGTCTAGATAGGAAAATATCTTCAAGTCATACGGTTACTAAAAAAGACAGGTTTACAATATAGTATGCCATAATTTATGTAAAAAAATTATGCAATTGTATTTTCTTGTGCTACATAAAAAAGTTCTCTGGCAGAATCCTCAAAAAACTAATAACACTGATTACCTCTTAGGGGGAAGGGAAACTAGATGAACTAGATGGACAGGGGACACTAGTTGAGTCATATGAAATTGTTGATATTCAACTATTTTGACCTATGAAAACAGCAATTTCATATGGTTCAAATTATTAATAATAGTTTTTGGTCTCTGAAACATGTTAATGTATTACACAGTTGAATTTGTTTTCTATTTCTGCATAGAAATTATCACACTTAGTGTCTTAAAGCAACACTCATTTATTAATTCACAGTTTCATAGATCAGAAGTCTGGTACAGCATAGGTGGATTTTCTGCTCAGGGTATCAGGAAGCTGAGGGCTCATCTGAAGGCTCTAGGGATAAGCCCCCAAAGCTCATTCTTGTTGGCAGGATGGAGTTTCTTTTGGTTGTAGAACTGAGGTCCCAGTTTCCCTGTGGGCTCTCTGCCAAGAATTATCCTCAGTTTCTGGAGGTGGCTCTCAGGTCTCATCCACGTGGCCCCACCATCTTCAAGCCAGCACCAGCACATCGAATCCTCCTTGTGATCTGAGTCTCTGACTTCTTTTTCTGCCAACAGCTGGAGAAAACTCTCCTTTTATGTGGCTCATGTGATTAGGGTGGGCCTACCTGGATAATCTCCCTTTTGATAAAGGCAAAGTCAACCCGTTAATAACCTTAACCACATCTGCAAAAATCCCTTTTGCTGAATGTCACACAGTCGTGGAGGTGGTATCTCATTGCCTTCACAGGTTCTGCCCACACTTAAGGGGAGAAGATACAAAGGTGATGTGTCCTTAGGGTCATCCTAGAATTCTGCCTACCATAATATATATCTAAAATTAAATGCAGTAAACAAATCATTACCACCGATAGTTGAACATCAACTGTATTGGATGTGATCCTGTTGTTTTAAAATGTACTCTCTTTGCTGCAGATGATCTGGATGTTGCCTACCAAAAACTGAGTCAGCTCATTAGAGAATACCTTGGATTGACTGAGGAACCTGCCAAGAGTTTGGCTACAACAGGAGGTACTATTCTATCATTTTTGTGCCAGGATTTTTTTTTTTTTTCATGGAAAGGAAAACAAATCTGAGTTGCTATTTGGGTACTCATCACTTGGGCTAAAGCTGGTTCTCTTTTATTCCTGTACTTCTTCTGGGGCAATTGTCCCCAAAACAAGCAGCATGAGTCAGCTTTCTGGACCTGTAACTCTGCTTATCTCCATGGTCATGATGGACCTCCAGGTACTGCCCTTCAGGAACAGGCTAGGCAGTGCCTTGGCGGAGGTAATAGATAAGGGTTAACCTCATGGTTCAGAACTCAGCCTTCCAGAGGTTTCATTCCTTAGAGAGCTGAGATGTTGTTCTACTTGTCGAGTTTGTATTTAGTCTGAGAGTTTTCTTTACCCTTTTCTTTGCGTTACCCCAGTCCTCAAAATACTGTGCTGCGGAATATAGTGGCAAGAGCCCTAGTCATAGGATCAATGTTCCTGGTCCTAGCCCTGTGCTCTCCTGGGTGAGCTCCTTCGCTGTTCGGAGCTTCAGTTTACTGTCCTGCTCCATGGACCTAATGCTCCTTATCTAATGCTCCTCATCACCACATGGATGATGAGCAGCACATGATGTAGTATATGTAAGAGTGCATTCCCTTGGAATCCAGGAACTCTAAAGCCCTAAGTTAGAATTTTGGTACATGAATTTTGAGATGTATTTAGAAGTCTCCCTTGAATCCACCTCACAACTATTAGGATGGCTACTATAAAAACAAAATTAAAAAAAAACCAAATTAACAGGTGTTGGCAAGGATGTGGAGAAATTGGAACCCTTGTGTGCTGTTGGCGGGAGTGTAAAATGGTATTGCTCTTGTGGAAAACGGTATGGAGCTTCCTCGAAAAATTAGCAATAGAACTGTCCTATCATCCAGCAATCCCACTTCTGATCTACCTCCAAAAGAATTGAAGGCAGGCTCTCAAAAAGAGAGCTGCACACCCATGTTTTTAGCAGCACTATTCACAATAGCCAAAAGGTGGAAGGAACCCATAAAATAGAATTTTATTTGACCTTAAAAAAGGAAGGAAGTGCTGGCACATGCTACGCATAGATGAACCTTGAAGACATTGTGCCAAATGAAATGAGCCAGTCACAAAAGGACAGCTATTGTATGATTCCACTACATGAGGTATCTAGAGTAGTCAATTCATAGAGCCAGAAAGTAGAACGGTAGTTGCCAGAGGCTAGGGAATGGGAGTGGTTTAATGGGTACAGGGTCAGTTTGAGAAGATGAAAAGAGTTCTGAGGATAGATGATAGTGACGGTGGCACAGTGTGAATATACTTCATGCCACTGAACTGTGTACTTAAAAATGGTTAAGATGGCCGGGCGTGGTGGCTCATGCCTCTAATCCCAGCACTTTGGGAGGCTGAGGTGGGCAGATCACGAGGTCAGGAGATAGAGATCATCCTGGCCAACGTGGTGAAACCCTGTCTCTACTAAAAATACAAAAATTAGCCAGGCGTGGTGGCATGTGCCTGTAATCCCAGCTACTCAGGAGGCTGAGGCAGGAGAATTGCTTGAATCGGAGAGTAGGAGGTTGCAGCAAACCAAGATTGCACCACTGCACTCTAGCCTAGTGTCAGAGCGAAACTCCATCTCAAAAAAAAAAATGGTTAAGATTGCCAATGTTGTGTTATGTGTATTTTGCCACCATAGTAAGTTTTAAAACTTTCCCTTGATGGACTGAACCGCATTCACACACTGCATATTGTGAAATGTTAACCTGAGACCCTGGCTGCTTTGCAAGTATGTTCCAGCTTTGTGTTTTAGCGGTTGTGACTTTTTGCCCAAATAGGATTTTGTTTACCAGGTTGCATCCTGGCAGATTGAGGCAGGGCAGGTCATGATTTTGCCAGACTTCAAACCAATGCTGTTTTGTAATTTTGCACACTTTCCCCAGGTTGAGGGCCCCTGGTATTTTGGAATGAGGTCAACGTGAAACTGGTAAAAATCAATAGATAATGGCTGAGAACTTCCTTCTCCATATGTCTTATAGGAGATGAAGTGAGACCAGGTTATGACCTGCTGACTGGAATGTTCCTGGAGAAAGTTTGACCTGTCTTAAAATAGGCAGGAATGGAGGACTGGAGGACTGTGCTCAGTCTACAAAGTGGGGATTGGGGAACATTAGATTAGGAGCGTGTCAGTGTATGTATCCAGCCCTGCTCGGAATCTCTGCACTGGGCGTCGGTTCTTCAGAAAGCCATCTCTATGGAGAAGGGCTGTGAGTGTATCTAATGAGGCTTCTGTAGCTCAGTAGAAGTTTCTCTTGAGAAAATCTGGCTCCCCTTGCCTTAATTCTTTGCTACCCAAGCAACCTTCTGATCTTTAATTTGGTCCCGTCAGGTGGACCTGCTCCTAGGGGGCTGTACCCTATGTTACCCACCCTGCCCTGATCCCTGAGCCAGGCTTGTCTCCATTGTAAATTAATTAATTGGTGTACTGGCTTTTAAATCAGCCTCTTGTGGGTTTGGATAAACATGAATCAGTCCCCTGAGCCTGACCAGCTCTGAGTAACTGAGAACAGTGTGTTTCTCAATCTGAGGTTGCCACTGACTGGTGGGGCTTGAACAAGACTTTGCCTCAACAGCCAGTGAGAGTCCATCTCTGTATCTTTTCTTATTCTACAACTATCAGGAACACTGGCTATTGGGTGCAGTTGCCATGTGGTAAATTAATAGACCAGATAATGTGTGCATAGAAAAATAGACTTTGATTCTAACGGGTATAATACAATTTTATTTATTTGGACTAATGAGGTTAGGCTTGGCTGATTTAATGAAAAGCGTGAATTACTGAATTTGTAAAAATGTTTTAGCTTTCAGTTACATTTTATAACTGAAACTGAGCCATCTAGTTACTGACTAATAGAATTCCAACTGTAAAAGGTAGGTAGGCAGATTTGTAATTAATGTATCAAATCACTAGCCTCAAGGCCCCTTTGTTTTTTTGGCATGTTTAATATTTTGAAAAACAATGTGTTTTCTGAAGCCAACCACTTTATCTTATCTAGACAATTAATTTGCTGAGGAAGTTACTTTTTCTACTTGTGGGTTTAAGAATAAACTTGCACATTGTAGAGGCCAGACATTATTCAAGTGAGTATCTAAAAAGTTCTAAGGAACATGGTCCTTATTAACACACATTTAATGGTGTCTCTAGTGGGACAAGAAGTAGAGCCAGTGTTCTTCCTGAGTCTCAGGGCTGTGAAGAAGGTGCCAAGGAATGGGGACCAGATGTTTACAGGTTCAGTGCACAAGAGTGGAGCCAACCATAGTTACCTTAAAACAAGTGTCAGTGTGTCCAGAGTTGGTTCCTGCCAGGGGGTTCGTGGTCTTGCTGACTTCAAGAATGGAGCCGTGGATCTTTGTGGTGAGTGTTACAGCCCTTAAAGATGGCAAGGACCCAAAGAGTAAGTGGTAGCAAGGTTTAGTGTTAACAGCGAAAGGACAAAGTGTCCAGAGCATGGAAGGGGACCTGAGTGGGTTGCTGCTGCTGGCGGGGGTCGCCAGCGTTTATTCCCTTATTTGTCCCCGCCCATGTTCCATTTCTGTCCTATCAGAGTGCCCTTTTTTCAATCCTCCCTGAGATTGGCTACTTTTAGAATCCTGCTGATTGGTGCGTTTTACAGAGCGCTGATTGGTGCATTTTACAAACTTCTTGTAAGACAGGAAAGTTCCTGATTGGTGCATTTTACAATCCTCTTGTAAGATGGGAAAGTTCCCCAAGTCCCCACTCGACCCAGGAAGTCCAGCTGGGCTCACCTCTCATCAGCACTCCCCAGGAAGGGACCCAGAGTCCCAGCAGAGTCACCATCATGTGCCCAGCTGGTGCTTCACCTCATTGCTCCTGCTCTGAGCTGGGTCACTCTGATTTTAAGTTCTATAATTTAGATATATGTGTATAAACACATTACTCACATAAATGGGACCTCTAGAAATAAAAAACAATAGTTTTAGTATAATGAATTTTTTAAAAAATAATTGAGCTGTCAAAAGGAAGAAATTGAAATAAAAAATATTTATGATTCTGTGAAAGACAGCTTTGTCTGAGCAATTAGAAAACTGGACTGGAAATATGAAGCCTTGGTTTTCTATTCTAAATCTAACCAATAACCATTAACTTGATTCGAGAAATAATTTTGAGCTCCCATTTCTTAAAATAAAAACCTATACATAATGTCATGGTGCACTATTAGAATCCGGCTGTCTAGAGCTGAGGTTTTTCCCAATTGGATTAGGCATCAGTACAAACAGAAATCTTATGACCAACAGCATTGTTTTTCTTAAAGTGGTAATCCTGTCTCAATGCAAACAGAAAATTATTCCCAGATATCTGAAGTAGTAATACATAACTTGATCTTTTGTAATTTTATGTTGCTAATTTATAACTAAGAATACAAGCTGAATTTCCACTCTTAACAATGAGAGTGGAACAGAGTGATAAAAGGAAGCGCAAGGTTTATCAGTTCTGAGTACAGCATCTTTCAGCCTGGACCCAGAAATATAAACTTTCACTAATGGATGGATTAATTGAATTTTCACTTAATGCATGTATAAAATAGTAACTTTAGGTACACAGTGATTATAAACCCTGAAATCTTCAGATATCCCCTTAATTTAAAATATATATCAGCCAGGTGCGGTGGCTTACGCCTGTAATCCCAGCACTTTGGAAGGCCGAGGAGGGCAGATCACGAGGTCAGGAGGTCAAGACCATCCTGGCCAACATGGAGAAATCCCGTCTCTACTAAAAATACAAAAATTAGCTGGGCATGGTGGTGCGTGCCTGTAATCCCGGCTACTTGGGAGGCTGAGGCAGGAGAATCGCTTGAACCAGGGAGTCAGAAGTTGCAATGAGCTAATATTGTAGCACTGCACTCCAGCCTGGTGACAGAGTGAGACTCCATCTCAAAAAATAAATAAATAAATATATATATATATATATATATAATATATGTATGTGTATATATATATGTGTGTGTGTGTATATATATATATACATATATATATAGAATTGTCTTATTTTCCCTATTGTAATGTGGATAACATTTATTTCTAATACCCGAAGGCTTAAAAAGCACAAGTAAACAAAATAGTTTCTACAAAATAAGGAAAAAACTATATTCACAACTCAGTATTAAGGGATGTCTTTCCTTCCATGTGTCTCTAAACAACCTACTTCTGGGATAGTCAATGCTTCCAGTAAAGCTTTTAGAAAGCTGGACCAACTATCACCCTGAGTTCTTGCTATATAGATCATAAAATAAAATTGTATTTGCAAATCATTAATCTGACTAATGGTAGAAAGAAATGATGATGGTTATGATAAGTCAGATAGAGGAGAACTGAGCAGTTGACTAGTCCATAAAGTTTTCCTTTATCTTTAATAAAAGGCCTGGTATGATTTGCCAAGTTATGTCAATTATTAAATTGTAAAAGTGGGGAACACATCCTTATATATCTGATTACAGAAAACCAAGAGAGATTAAGGAGCAAAAGAAGCTTTAGCACAGGATTTCATTGTTCTTATATTTTTCCATCTTTTTAAATTAATTTTATATTTTGGTTAAAAAGCATACCTTAACATAAAACTTGCCGTTTTAACCATTTTAAGTATACAATTCAATGGTACTAATTACATTCACAATGTTGTATAACCATCATCACTACCTATTTCCAAAATTTGTCATTACCCCAAACAGAAACTCTATACCCGTTAATCTATTACTCCCCTCAACTCCTGGTAACCTCGAATCTACTTTCTTTTCTCTATGAGTTTGCCTACTCTCGATATTTTCACAGTTTTATTTTTCAATTTAACCTTGTTTCTTGTCTAAGCTAGTATTTCAGTTTATAACAGTTATAAACTAGGGAGTTCCAAATGATGAACAGGACATCCCCTCAGAAACTGCACCAAGAGGGAAGCCTTTCTTTGTTCCCACCTGTCCCGCCCTCTCCCTAGAGAACACTGGTTTGTTGGGATGCAAAGGGTGCATGTCCAGACCAGGGGCTCAGTGAGAACCCAGCGGTGCAAGCTCATCCTGCGTCAGTGGAGGGGATCGGGGGCTGGGAGCCTGGTTTGCCTCTGGGGAATGGATCACTCCAAGGTCACCTCAGAGGTCTCATTTGGGTTGGAGTCTCTGAGTATCAGATCTCTCCCAAAGTGAGCTGAGACTAGCTTCTTCAAGGCTGTTCCAGTCTGGTGTGCCACCTCTGACTGCTCCACATTTCAGAGCTATGTCCTTAGGACTGGGGTAAGATGGTATTTGGGCCCCCAGAATCCATCTAGTGAACAAGCGCTCACTGAACAAGTGCCTGCTGGATGATGGCGTCTGTGAGACTGTCCCAGAGATCAGTCACTCTGAGAACTTGGCATCAACACCAAGTTGACACCTCTCTGTAACACCAGCATTGCTAGTGGCCTCTGAGAGCCATTTTTGAAGGCAAGGTAGATGTGGAAGTCCAAGAGGAGGCCTGGGGATGTGAGTGCGGGAATAGCAGCCTGGATGGGGGTCCTCAGGAGCAGCTGTTCTGAGCCATGGTGCCTTGTGATTCTGTCCGGCCGATTCTTTCCTTCCTTCTTACATTCATCACCCATTTCCTCAGTTCCTGCCCCTTTGCCAGGTATTGGTGAACAGACATAACTCTTCACAGAGCTCATGGCTTATATAAGAGGGCTGCCGTTAAACAAGGAAACAAACAAATGGGATTTCATCTGGCTTGGATGTCCATCCTCTAGTTTCTACCATCAAAAGCAGCATTGATCTCTTAAGTTGGTAAAAATTTAAAATCTCATTCACTTGGAAAATATCTCACCACCCACAAATCTGGATGTAAATTTTGGTTCTATGAATAAGAACCAGACATAAACCTCTTATGTTTATTCATTGAAGTTTATGTTTTCAGTTGACTAAAATTGTTCTAAGTTCCACTAAATGAGAGAATTATAGACACTTAGTGTCTCCAAGGAGAAGGGAAGGTTAAGTTCTCCTATATGTGTAATTTTATTCCTTTCAAGGGCCTATGTGCATCTAACAGGGGAAAGATGTTTTTCTTATTAATTTCTAAGCAGTTAGTTAACTTCTGTTTATAGTTAATTTCTTTTTTGTATTAAAGCAGGAGCTCCCGCTAGCAAGAAGACTGTCTCTGGGGTACCAGCACACCTGGTTCCATCTCCCAGGCGCTTGGCGAAACTGCAAGCAGATGGCCAGATGACAGAGCATCTCTCTGGAATGCAAATTCATGCCAAGGACCTAGAAAATCAGAGCGTAACTCCTGCCCAGAACCAAGAGCTGGCTCAGGATGGAGAAACCCATCAAAAAGAGCTTTCTCCTGACAGCCATCTCAATCCTGAGCTCCCTCAACACCTCAGTTCATCAGCACTGGGTCTTCCTCAGCAGGCCCAGGACCTATCCCTAAACCCAACGGAAGAGGATGTCCAACAATCAGATCTTCCCCTAAAACAAATAGCCACTGAGACAGATGTCCCTGAGGTGGAAGCCAGTGAGGTTGGGCAGTCTCCCATCACCCCGACCCTGGTGCCTCCTGCGCACCCTTCCCCTCCCTCGTCCCGCGGCCCTCAGCCAGGCCAGGACAAGGAGTCAGGGGAGGCCCAGGTAACCCCCACTGGCCCTCCTCTGTCTGAACCTCCACAGGGACCTGGCCCCACTCCCCTCAGCCCTCAGAGAATTCAGGACGAGGAAATTGAGTCAGACAAACTTCCACCCAGCAGTTCCCACCATGATCCTCCAAAAGATTCTTCCCACACTGACTTGGTGCAGAAACTCGCTGGAGATTCTCAGCAAGCTCTGAAGGAGGAAACCTCCAAACTGGAAGCCATCCGGGTCAGTATCCCTCACCCAGAACTGCCACATCCCCAAGACTTAGCAACAGATACCAAGCAGCCCCAGGCCAGGGGAGCCCCGGGGACCTTGCTTCCTAGAAGCCGGCTGGCTCCCACTCGGCTGCCCCAGCCTCAGGTGCTGGCTCCCCTCCAGAGCAGGAGGCCCACACCCAAACTCCTATCGCCCAGCAGGGAAGAGGCTTTAGGAACAACCTCCCATCAAACCATGACGGTCTCTCCCAGGCTTCCACCAACCCGGGAAGCAGACACCAGTAAACTTCCTCCCATCAGCCCTCCGCACTCAAAACCACCACCAAATCTGAGCCCCCAGGCAGCCCACAGTCTTCAGCAAGTCCAGGAAGAGAAGGTCAGTGAGGTGAAACTCCCTCTTATCAGTCCCCCCAGCCAGGAGCAAGCAGCACCTCGCATCCTCAGTCCCTCCCAGGAGGAGGCGGCTCAGAAAGTGAGGCTCCCTCGCATTCCTGCTCCTCTTCCGGAGCCAGGGCTGCCCCAGAACTCGGGGACTCAGCCTGATCCAAGGCCTGCAAAGGAAAGGAAAGCTCCCCAAGCAGGCGGCTCCTCCAGGAGGAGGATTCCAGACATGCGGGCCTCATCCCACAACCAGGGGCCACTTCAGCAGACAGGGGCTAGGGAAAAAAAACTCCCCAACCAGAAAGGGACGGCTAGAGGACTGGCACCTCTGGAAGAGGCACTGCCTGGGAACCACCAGCCAGCCTTGCAGCTAGAACCCCACGATCAGCCAGCTCCCACCATGGTGCCCGACCATCCCAACCCCAGCCCTCCTCTTGTTTCTTGTCTAAGCTAGTATTTCAGTGTGTAACTGTTACAAACTAGGCCATCTGAGCAACCAGAGAAGCAAAGTCCGTACACCAGAAATTCCTGAGCTGCCCCACGCCGAGCCATCACCTAAGACCCCCAATTACAAGAAGATTAAAAAAAAGACATAATTCCAGGAAAAGGACCCATACCAACCTCCCCACAAATGACCTGGCTTGGAATGTAGATGTGTCCAAACAAGGGCCATCTTGTAAGAGAGAGATTTTTGGAGGGTTATCTCAAGAAAATAAAACTCCCGTCAATGGTGATCAGCCAGCTCAGGAGGGCCAGCCCTCACCCGGGAGACCCCTCCAGAGGGAAAGGGCCCCTGCGGAGTCGCTACAGGATAGCTCGGCTCCTGTGGAGCATCCAGGGAGAAAGGGACAGGTTCATCGAAAGGGCAGGTCTCAGAGGAGAGAGATTGCTTCGCAATCCCCAGAGCAGGACAGTGAGCCCCCAACCCAGCAGCCTGTCAAAGACACACCAGCCCATCAGGGGAGAGGTCAGGCCAGAGAGAGCTCTGTCCAAAGGCACAATGCACTTGCTTCCAAGCAGCAAACCAAAGAGAAGCGAACCTGAAAACATGGGACAGTGCCGCAGGACAAAAGCCCCACCACTCCCCAGAACCAGGTGTCTGCTGTGGAGCAGGGCAGCTGGAAGGGAAGACTGCGCCCCAGGAGCAGTCAGAGCACCAAGGTTTAAGCCATCCCTGGAGCCACCAGCTCATTAAGGTCTGGGAACCCCGAGGCAGCACTGTCACAGAACGACCAGCTATGGCTGGGTGCTGTGAGTCTCCACACTGGCTTCCTCCTGAACCCATGGTCAGCGTAGGTGGAGGGGCTGTTCAGCACTGTCCAAACCTTGGATTCCTAGAAGGCAGCCAATCTGCACTCCTGTGCCTCTTCTGCTGTTGCCGTCACAGCCAGGAAGAGCAGCTGTTGCAGAGGGATGCAGCTCTATCAGCTGCTGCCACCAAATTGAGCCATTCTGGAAGGCTGGTGTCAGCAAGTAGCCTTTGTGTCCAGACACGAATCCAACCTGAGTTCCAACTCTGGCTGAAGCAGGGCCATATTGCCATTAAGTTTTGTTCTCTTCATAAGGAAAATTCGCTTCTAGACTTCTAGAAAATTCTCTCACCCCTCTTGCATTATTGAGGAGTTCCAAAGCAAAAAGAACTTTTGAGACAGGAAGACTTTGCTGTTCCTGGAGGTTCCAAACCTACAGTTAACTTGTGGGAATCTTCTGTAGGGAAGAAGACATATTTTGCATGCATGACTCTGTGATCAAATGCTTCAGATTTGTCTTGGCAATATGTTGCCTGAAACTTACTTTTGCTTGAAATGTATTTCAAAATGAATACCTTCCTTCTTTCTCTGAATAGAAATCTCATGTAAATTAGCTCATGCCTTTATTATGCCAAACCATCTGGTTGAATCAATTAAAAGAATTAATGGGGAGAACATTTAAGTGAATCAGTTGTTCGTTTATCTATTCATACCATCAGGATTCTTTCTCTGGCAAATGATAGGAGTCCACTCTAAGCTGGCTTGTGTGACTCTATTAGAAGGGAGTAGAAGATTTCATATGAACAAACTATGGGAAGGGCAGGGCTACAGCAAGTCTCAGAGAGACTGGGGGCCAGTTGTGGAACATAACCAGGACTCTAGTCATCTCCTGGACTCTGGTCTAGGACTCTCACCACTTCTCTTCTCTGTTTCTTTCTCCATGTTGGCTTCATTCTTTGGACTACAGATGACTCTATCAGTTTCTGCACATGGTGGGAAACATGGCTACCAGCAGCTCTCAAGCCCACATCTGATTTTACCTCTGGAAGCTCCCACTACTGTAAAGGGATTAATTTGAATGAATGTTCATTAATCCTAATCCAAAGAAAGTCTTGTTGGCCTAGCTTGGTTTAGGCACTTGTTCTTAAACCAATCTACTCTGGCAAGGACCAGGGTTACCTTTAGACATACCTATTGAACCTACCCCTATGTATGGACACTATACTCCACCCAAAAAGAGGATAATTGTGACTGAAACGGACAACTCAAGATGTGACTCTTAAAAAGCTACAAGATATCTATTGAGCACTTACTGTGTACACAGCAGCATGCTAAACTGTATTTGGTATCTCATATTTAAAAATGTAACTGATGACTAAATGCCTGTGTAAATGTCTCTTACACAAGAGGGAGGTGTCTATGAAACTATGAATTTCAAATGTTATTTCAAGGGCAGTAGAGGAAACTGATATTTTAGAAATCCAGGATATAGAAATCCTCTTGCAAAATGAAGAGCTTATATAATGCCAGTAATTGCCCTCTGATTTATCTGATTTGTCCATGATGAAAGTAATACAGTAATTGTAGAAAATATATCATTTATTTATTTTTACTAAAAGTGTATTTATTTTTACTAAAAGTTCATTCATCCAACAAGCATTTATTGAGCACATCCTATGTGCCAGCCAGTGATGGTTGCTAGATAAGGGGAAGTGATGAGGATACTTCAAGAAGCTTTGTCTTTTATCAAGGAAGACAGATAAGAGAGTTCATTATATTAATAATGCCATGTGATTAAGGCAGCTGAAGGCCCCACAGCGTGTTAGGCTACATTTTGCATCCTACAGACAGGAAAATCCATTTGTTAACTTTTCCAGATGTCATAAGAATACCAAGGAAGGACACTGAATTCGGCCTGGGATACAAACATTGGATCAGGAAACACTCCTAAGAGAAGGTCAGCCTTCAGCTTAGTCTTCGCGGTTGCAGAATAGTCAGCAGACTGATGGGGAGGGGAAGTTTTCTTAGAAGAAGGAACCACGTACGCCTAAGCAGAGGCACGCGCAGGCATAGCATCTTCTAAGGACCCAAATGCCAGGAGAGATGCAGGTCTGTATAGATCCAAAGTGCTTTTTGTGCTACACCGAAGAGCTTGGAAACTTGATCTTTAACAATGGGGAGCTGCTGAATTTGTATCTGAGAGGCATCTGTCTGGAGGGGATATAGAGGATGAATTTGAGGAGAGCAATACAGGAAGTAGGAGGAGTGGCAGGGAAGTTATTGCTGTAGTCCAGGAAAGAAGGTTAGGCCTGAAATAAGGCTGTGGGGGCAGGAATTGTCAAATTAGGTAAATATTTAGATTGCATGTGGGAGAGGGTAGATTGTGCAAGACAGGAAGAAAATTAAGATCATTACCCATTTTCTGTGAGGTGGGTGTGGGGCACTTTAGAGTTGTCCATGTCTCATTTAGGTGAAGAGTTTTCGAAATTTAAAATTGCTTTTAGAAATGTATAATTTTCCTCTTCGGGCGCCTGTTTCTGAGGCTCCTGAAGGCATTTGGGGTTGCATTTCCATTAGGGTACAAAAGGGAAGCAATAAGCCAAATTTTTTTTTATCACTTGTTTGTGTTTCTGTTATTGCTTTGGTAGTATATGTTCCTAATGTCTCAGATTCAGTGGAACTGGACAATATTTTGTTTGTGGTCGGAGGAAAGGAGTGGAAAAGAGTATCAACAGGAGATTTTTAGTGCTATTATTGATTTTCTTGGTATAAGGGAAACCTCTGATTTTTACACATAGAATAACAATGTTTAAAAATTGCCATTTTCCATCTATATTTACAAGGTTCCTATCATTCCCATTTGATATGTTGCTCAGCAAGGTGATCTTTATAGGAACAAAAAAACATTGTGGCTTATAGTTACTACATTAGTAATACCATCTTTAGCTCCTTTAAAGAAAACTGGCACCTAATATTCAAATCAATGGAGATAATATTGCCACTTGGCATGAAAGCCTTCCTCAAATATTTAAAGAGCTAAATCGGTTATTTCCAAAACTTCAAAAGATAATTGAACAAAGGGTATGATTGGGAAATTCACAGAAGAGGAAATAAAAATGGCCAATAGATATGTCAAAAAGTATTTAACCTCATTATAAGTTAAAACAGGATAGACTTTTTTTTTTTTGTACTGAATTGGCAGATGAAAAACAACTTAATGCCTATTGTTGGCGAGGCTGTGGGTAAATGCACTTTCTATGTCTCAGGGGAGAAAGTAAATTGGCACAATTTTTCTGGGGCACAGTTTTACAATTTTCTGTCAAAGCCTTAACATTTTGTATATCTTCAGCCTAGTAATTCGAATCTGAGGATTATCATAAGGAACTCACTTATGTGCAAGGATGTTCGTATCAGTGTTTTTTATGATAAAATCTAGAAATCTAGCTATCTAATGGGATTTTAGAAATAAGTTATGGTATAGCTATATGCTGGAATATTATGTTGTCATTATAATCATGTCATAGAAGAATATTTAATTAGAGGAAACTATTGCATAGTAAGTAGAAAGCAGGTTAAGGAGGTAGAGCCAGTATGGCTCTAGTTATTAGCTCTGGATTATGGATTATGCATAATTTTTATTTTCCCATCTATGCTTTTTAGTATTTTTTAAATTTTCTACAATAACCTATGTTTATTCAGAAAAAGTTATATAGAATTAAATTTAAACACACACACACACACACACACACACACACACTTTGAAGAGCTGTCATGAGAAAGCAACAGCCTTACATTCTATTTTGATTTGACATCATGAACTTTCTAAGAGTTAGAGGTGATTTGCAGAGGAACAGACTGGCTTGCTCCAGAAGTTAGATGCTGTGTTATGGGAATCTTACAGAAGGTCTTCATATGTTGGGTGATTAGTTGGACTGGCTAAAATGTAAGGTTCATTTTATGATCTAAGATCCACTTACTGCAGCTGACTCCATTTGCTTGTTATGAGGAATCCTGTTTTATTAAATGTAGTGCTTAGAAAATTATATGTACTTAGTACTCCTTAGATATGTGGCTTTCAAAGTTTTATTGACCAAGATCCATAATTAGAAGTATACATGTTACAATATCATGACCCAGTAAACACATAAACACCTGGCAAAAAAAAGGTGTCATAAAACACCTTTACTATGGTGATAGACAACTCTGATATTTCCTATGGCGCTGCATTTCAATTTTTAAAATTCTGGTTGTGGCCTCCTAAATTGATTTCACAATTTTGTTTGCAACCTGCAGTTGGAAAACCCTGCACTGAGTGCCCTAGAGCTTTGCTTTGATGCTGTCCTTACTTGGAGGCCTGTTACCAGACTTCCCCCCAGCTCTGGTTGCCTTCAAGTGAGGTTGGATGGGTTGACATCATTTATGCTGAATTCTTCTCTGGGACAAGGATCTGATGTATTGGCAGTTATGTTCTTTGTCAATGTTGGGGCTCAGGATAAGATACATCCAAAATCTACATGCATACGTTTTATATAAAGCTTTTTTAAAAAAAGGCACTTGAGAACAATCTTGATCAGCTTACTTCCTTGCCTTTTGCTCCATGACAAGCCCGAAAATCATCTTATTACCATAAAAAGATCCACGAAGTTCCACTTCAGATAATTGCGCTATTTATATACTATGTAGCACAGTATGTCTGTAAATGAATTTAATTGCGTAGTCCAATTTGAAAGACATAATTCTAGAAATCACTTTTCTGTATTGACCAGGCATTCAGAGAAGAGGATAAGAAGGGCCTAACCATTTCTTTGTGTTGATGACAGATAAATGGTGTTAGAAGATCAAACCTCTAATCTTAAAACTGATTATGAGAGTGCAGTCATGATTTGCAAAAGCTGAAGACTTTTTATTACAGATTGTAACCTTAGAAATTCATGATTGCAAACAACACTAAAATTCAAAATAATCCTTGAAAATTCCATTTGCATTACAATCTAGCCATGTGACCTTGGGCAGGTTACAGAGTTCTAATGTATAAAATGGAGGTAATAATAGTACCTACCTCAGTATTTTTATAGGGATTAAATGAGTTAATATACTGAAAACCACCCAGAACAATATCTAACACACAGTAAATGCTTCTATGAGTAGTGTTTGTTCGTATTAACATGAAAGCAGCAAAAAAAATTTGCATTTTCCTGTTCATTGAAAGAGGATGATACTGTTCAAACTGGGTGGAAATATTTGGTAAATGAGATAGTCTTCGTGAAAATCCTTTTTTAAAAATTTGACAACCTTGATTTAATTAAGGAACTTAAAATTAGAATAATATTGGAAAGAAATTGCAGTTGAGCAAAATATTATGAAAATCAAGAGGTTCTTCAATGGGCATTCATAGGAGGCATTGCAGTTTGGAGAAGTGAGTAGGGAAACATCAATTCTGAGATTATTATGAATTTCCATGTGATACACACATAAAAGACCTGTAGTAACACCTGGCACATAGTACATGCTCAATAAATGCTATCTGTTATTTTTACTATGATTTCATTATTGATAAAATCAAGATCATTTATATTCTAGGTTTCAGACTGGTTAGATAGGAAATGCTGTCAAGTCACTTGTCCAGATAGTAGATATTTTATTTTCTCTTTGTGGCTCAGTTGAGACAAAGACCAGCTTCTACAATTACCAGATCTATATACCCTCAGTGTCCTAGGATAAAAATAGAAAAGCAAAGTGAAGAAAGACAGAGAATGTTTTTGCTGGAGAAAGTGACCAATGAAGTAACATCTTTGAAAAGGTTATTCTTGAAGGATAAGCCCTTAGCAAGCAAAGATCATGCTTAGGGTGTGGGATTGGGTGGCAATCCCATCAGAAATACAGTTATTTGAACATGTTAGTTGAAGGAAAGGAAATCTTTAGCGTGTATTGAAGCTTCCTGCCAATCATTGCTACCCTTTTCTCTTTTCTTTCCCAAAATCTGCTATATTAATACAGATCATATATAGCAAGTTTCCACTCTTGAAATTTACCTGTTCTATGTGTTTTATCTTCTTTAAAGTGTCAAGTAACTACTTCATTAAATACTTATCCTTTTTTTTTTTTTTCGGAATTCTGGGCCTTATTGCTCTATGTTTTAATTGGAACATTCTTGATGCAAGGCCCAAATATTGACCCATTAGTTCACCTCCACTGAAGACATTACAATGTATGAAGTTTACTGGAAAAGAAAGTTTTTGTACTTTATTTGCTCTTATGAATGTAAATGCATATGTTTTCCTTTTTCTTGATATAGAAATTGTTTTTGTTTCAATAACTAATTATTCCTTTGATTAGACACTCAAGAATATAGCACTTCACTGTTAGTATAGTTTAATAAATGTATTCACTTTCCCATATATAACATGACTATTTATAACATTATTACTGTATTTCCTTGGACTTATGTGATAAGTTTCTACTCTGAAAGTTTATTTTGCTATGGAAATTATCATGGATACTATGCACAATTATTATTTTTCTAGTTGATATTATTCTTTTCTTAGAAGCACAGATAGACAAGACTTTTAAGATGTAATTCTGTCCTGGAAAAATAGCTTATTTTGCCACCTTTAGTTTTGAGATAGCACTTCTTAATGAACTAAACTTTTGTCTTAATTTTCCACTACAAATAATCTATCATATTAAAAATATTTAAAATTCAATAGCAGATTATTGTGTTTTCTTTTAAGCTCTTTTTTGTGACTACATATTTCAGTATCAAGACTTATAGAGATTTTAATTTTACAGGTATTTACCTCATGTGTATATATGCATTTAATCATTGGAGGTATGAATTATTCTTGTTATTTTTTCCTTTGTTTAAAAAAAAACCCCTCACTATATGGTTTTGTTGTTGTTGTTGTTGTTTTTAGATGGAGTCTTACTCTGTCTCCCAGGCTGGAATCTAGAGTGCGGTGGCACAATCTCAGCTCACTGCAGCCTCCGCCTCCCAGGTTCAAGTGATTCTCCTGCCTCAGCCTCCCGAGTAGCTGGGATTACAGGTGCATGCCACCATGCTCAGCTAATTTTTACATTTTTAGTAGAGATGGGGTTTTGCCAGTGTTGGCCAGGCTGGTCTAGAACTCCTGACCTCAAGTGAACTCCTGCCTCGGCCTCCCAAAGTGCTAGGATTACAAAGCCCCATTTGAGTGGGGAAAAAATAAGTGATTCTGAAGTCATCTGTGCACCTGAGGACTTTTATTTAAAAATTAAAGTCTGTTTCTAAGTCATCCATTTCTAAGTGCTTTCAAAGAGAGATCAACTCTAGTGCTGATACATTTTTTTTGCAAGGTTTTATTTAAATGTCAAAAGCTCATTTTGAAAAGTAATCAGTCATATTTTTGGACAGGAGAATGACTAAATTGCCTTGCTATATAAGAAATCTTATTAATGTAGAAACACTTGTCATTAAAATAGAGATTTTTGTTTTTCAAAATATTTATAACTTGACCCCCAAATGGTAAGTTCATCACTAATTATTGACCTGGCTACATGCCTGTGATACCAGATCATCAACATCTTCTATTTTTAACTTTCCTTTTTGCAGTAAATGGCCCTATTTAGTCTGTTTGATGATACGATGTGAAATATACATACAAATCTTTTATTCTTAGGTACATGGCCTCTACTGCTTTTGTTGTTTAGGTTGGATTTTATGCTTATTCTTTTAAAATGTTTTATACAAATATTGTTTTAATTTGTTTGATTTCAAATGAGTATGTCTAACATAAAAGATCTAAGCCATTTAGAAGTAATTTGAAACATGGTTCCAGTTGTTCCAGATACTTCATTTATGTTTTCCTGCATTTGTAATGATACTAATCCATAAAATAACTTTAAAAATCTGCCTGGGATCATTAAATTCATTTATGCTTCATTGCAGGTATTTAAATAAATTTAACTAGCCTATATACTGAAGAACTTGGTTCTTTTTGTGGACTGTAAGGTAGTTTATACATATTTAAAATGTTGCCTCAAGGTTGACTTTAATTTAGATAGCTTGAATAAAATCACATTAAGAAAATTTGTCACATGGTGTTATAACATTGGTAATTATGGTTTTTTCCTTAAATTGGGAAGTAAGCTGTTTTGTCCATTGATGTACTAAGACATTAGGCAATATATTAAGAACTCTATGAAAGTCTTTATTATAGGAGTTCAAGTCGTTAAAGTGGCAGTATTACAATGTAGTTTAATAGTAATCTAAACACATTATCTTCACCCAAAACGTTTTGTTCCCAAGAAATCATTAAGACACTATTTTGGAATTACAGCTGCATTGTGTCATCAGATGGAACTTGACTTGTTTACACCACAGTACAGGCAACTTATATCTTAGAAAACTGGAAAAAGGAACCCGGACACAAAAACTATATTTTGAATAAACTTTTATATATTATGTAGGATCTATTCTATGGAAATTATTTCAGTGAATATAGCTTTTATTTCTTTAAATTTTATCTTATTTATATGGTTCCAGTTCATCTAGTCTTTTTCCTAATGCGCTGTACTTAGAGTGACATCAACAGGACAAGGGATTTTTCCAAAAGATAAATTAGCACAGGATGCACCTCCTTCGTCTCTCTCTCTCTCTCTCTCTGTCTCTCTCTCTCTCTCTCTCTCTCTCTGTCTCTCTCTCTCTGTTTCTGCCTCAGCCACACTGAATCCTTTACTGTGATGAAGTTATATTAAGGATACATCTATGTTCTTACACCAGCCACTTTTCCTGTCTGATCTAGTTTCCCCCAGATGTTTGAATGCTGTTCTTCTTTATGCCTTTTAATATTTGTTCAGATGTCACCACCTTAGGTGGACTTCCTCTGACCACCATGCCATCTCTCATGCTGTCCCCTCATCCGGCTTCCTGTTTCTTCATCACACTTGTCATTACTTGATATTATTTAATGTGTTATTTGTCCGACTCCAATATTAGAATGTAATCCCCACAGGTCAAGAACTTTTTATTTACTGCTGTATCCCCAGCATCTAGAGCACCAGTCGGCACATAGCAGGTGCTCAATAAATATGGGTCAAGTGACTTTTATCACGGAGATTCAACAGAGAATGTTTCTGCGTACAGTTGTCTCATTTTGTCACTTTGTGATTAAACACAGTTTCTTTAATATTCCTTTCTATATTGTTCTATTACCTGAACTTCTTTGGATATAGTCCTCGCCCATTTGTTGCATCTGTTCAAGCTCCCTTTCTCAAGACAGGGGCTAGGTGGAACTTTAGACTTCCTTACCATGATTAAATAGTTTTACTTGTCTGCAACAACTTTGACCTTGTGTTATTGGTTTGGGATTGCCACACAGTTTGGGAGGAGTTCAAGTTCAGATTCCAAACCAAAGTAGAGTCTGATTTCCCACAGGTGTTTCTATCGTTTGTTTAGGTAAGAATCTGTCCCCAGGCAAAGTCCCTACATCTGTGGACTGACATTTCCAGATACCCCTTTTCCAACTTTTCAACTTATCAAACAGTCCAGGTCTTCTTCTTCTTTTTTTTTTTTTTTTTTTCCTTGTTGTTTTCAGGCAGGGTCTCACTCTGTCACCCAGGCTGGAGTGCAGCCTCTACCTCCTGATCTCAAGTGATCCTCCCACCTTAGCCTCCCAATTAGTTAGGATTACAGGCACACACCACCACATCAGGCTAATTTTTGTATTTTTTTGTAGAGATGAGGTTTCACCATGTTGGCCAGGCTGGTCTCAAACTCCTGGGCTCAAGTGTTCTGCCAACCTCAGCCTCCCAAAGTGCTGAGATTACAGATGTGAGCCATTGCACCTGGCCAAGTCAGGTCTTGTGTGCCAAGCATGCAGGGGCTGTGGCTTCCCCCCCTCATACCATGTATTCAAACCTCAGCCCCTGATGCCCTCTGACCTCTTAGCATCAATTCCCTCTCCTCTGACTTCGAGTCTTCACTACACTTGTAGTGCCTAGAAAATTTTCTTTCTTAGTTTCCGCCTTACTACGTATTAAAAACAAAACAAATTTATGTTATATATTAGTATTTTTTTCATCTTTGGGTGGGGGTAGCTTTCCACTTCTGCTCAGTCCATCATATTGACTGAAGGTACATGTGGATATCATTTATTTTAGCATTTTAAAAGCAATACTCCTGAAAGTGTTGATGCTCCCACATAGCCAAAGCTATTTACTCCTAGCCCTCTGTGAATGAGCAGTAATAAAAATTTATACAGTATTCTTATATTCTAGGTCTCCGAACATTCTAACATCTTAAAGGAAATATTAGATATTATTTATGAATAAATTCTGTTAAACAGTGGCCTCATCATTCCATTCTATTTCAAAGCCTCTTAGCATTGCATAGTTTATTTTCCTTTTAGCCTTTTGGACTTTCATCAAATGAAAAGTCATTATAAGGGTAATTTTTCAATTAAATATCTAGAAGCCACTGTTTTCGACATGTCTTACTTCTTTTGATTCTATTTATAAGCCTGAATTGATTAAGTACTGGGTATATTCGGAGGATATATCTATTAGGTATTATAGGCTGATTTTATTATTATGAGTTATTTTATTCTAAGATATATTTTTATTTTATTTTAAAGTTGAAATGCGCAGACTTTAAGTATCCAGCTTGTTATGTTTGGGCAAATAAAAATATAAAACATTTCTATCACTTCAGAAATTTCCTTTATATTATGACTTTTATTTTAAACTTTTTTTTTTTTCCTACCAGATGTTAAGACATCCCACCTGAAACCTGAAGCGCATCCTACAAAGTATATTTCTTCGAATATGGGTGATTTCCTGCATTCTACAGACAGAAACTACCTCGTTAAATTATGGGCCAAACTTTCAGCCAAAAAAACACCAGCGGTAAGAGAGGAATAGAAGGGGTGAAGCAACAACTGAGCTCTATACAATGTCAGACAAAGAGGGGATTTAATATTTTGAGACTAATAAGTTTCCCCAAAATTATTCTCTCACTAGTGTCAGCTGAAGACAGGATTTTGACTCTTTGTACATCCCTGAGAATAGACACTGGTTCTAAAAGTAGAATATTCAATATCAGATTCTGTGAGTACCTTTCTCCCGGGCTCCCAGTGAAAATTCTGACATTCAAATCTTCTGTTTTGTAAGAACAGAAAAGCACTACAAGAAAATTAATGCAGTGAAAGATGTATTTCAAAGGAAAACTTGCTTTGTTGCTAGGGTATAAATTTGAGTATTCTTGGGCTGAGCCTGAAAAGTGAGTCCACTCAAAGAGTCCGTGTTTTATAACTTAGCACTTCTTAAACCAGTCGCAGCACTTAGTCCCAACTTATTTCTCTGAAAGTTTTGAGAAAGCAGCATGCACAGGAGTGTTGAATGCAAAATTGGCACTGCATTCAGATTAGGTTGTACTTGTTTTCCATCTGTAATCATTTTTATGTGATGAACTGGGAATACAAAGAGACTTAATTGCAATTGCAGTTTGCTGCAGAAGCAACAGAACTTTTTGTTTTGGTTGTCAATTCTTTGTGATTCCTTAAGGCTAGCCTGTTTTTTTTTTTTTTCTTTTGAGACAGAGTTCTGCTCTCGTTGCCAGGCTGGAGTGCAATGGTGTGATATCCGCTCATCGCAACCTCCGCCTCCCAGGTTCAAGCGATTCTCCTGCCTCAGCCTCCCGAGTAGCTGGGATTACAGGCATGCACCACCACGCCTAGCTAATTTTGTATTTTCAGTAGAGATGGGGTTTCTCTTGTTGGTGAGGTTCTCCCAACCTCAGGTGATCTGCTTGCCTTGGCCTCCCAAAGTGCTGGGATTACAGGTGTGAGCCACCATGCCCCACCAAGGATAGCCTGTTCTAAACAAATAGGTGCATCAAGTCAGAACCATTGGCAGTGTTCAGTGGTCAAAAGAATCAGACTGATTACTGATTACTTCAGGCAAAAAGTCTTAGGCTGGGGCATATACAGATATAGTATGCTATATACATTTTACTCTTACTGAGTCACAATAGTTGTTGGGTGTTCTAGGTGCAAGAAACAGTATCTCCCTGCTTCTGTTTCCTGCATGTGGTAGCCCTCCCTCTCCTGGCTGGCCTCTTCCATTCACCCACAGGCTTTGCTCCCACTAGCTTGAGCACTACTCTCATGCGCCATCCAGCCCCGATTGTCCTAGGCCTCTTGGCTCTGTGCTCATTCTTCCCGGCAACTTCCTTCCATCTCTTTAATTCAAGTTGCTGAAGGCAGGAGAATCTACCCAGCCCAACTTGACTTTTCAAGCCATGCTGTGGCGGTCATATTAGCCTGCCTGTGTGGTCACCTGTGGCAGGGCAGAAGGCATGACCTGTGGCTCAGGCTGTGGCTTCTCAGAGGCAGCAGGAGGTAGGTGGGTGCCCACTAAATATCTATAAATAAGATGAATTTGTTCCATGATACTGAGTGTAGGAAAGTCATATTTATCCAAAATCAATGAAATCTGGAATTGTTCCCATCCCACCAGGATTTGTGGGAAATCAAATGTCGTTAGAAATGGGGATCACTTCCCATATTTGGATTAAGTTCAAGAATCCCGAGAGTTACACAATCCTGGGAAATTGCAGCAGGGCCTCTAGCCTCATAACCACCATGGTTGCCATGGAGATGCTTCTTATCTAAGGCACTGAATCCCATTCTGAGCCAGTGGCCCTGGTATTCTCCATATCCTACTTTTTCCTACTATTAGTAGCTTTTTTCTTTTACTTTTTTCTTTTGTAGAGACAGGTTCTTGACATGTTGCATAGGCTGGCCTTGAACGCCTGGCCCCAAGTGATCCTCTCACCTCAGCCTCCCAAAGTGCTGGAATTACAGGCATGAGTCAATGAGCCCAGCTAACTAGTAGGTTTTTTTCTTATACCTACCCCTGAGATCTTGCTATACCTGGGGTAATGGGTAGAAGTCAACAGGTAAGGCTCCCTCTACATGAGGAACCTATCACTCTTTGTCCTTCTGGTCCTGGGAAATCCAGCTCTTTCCAGATCAGCCCACAGCTTTCTCTCCTGCCCTTGGTATTCCATCCTTCTTGGATGGTGTGGCTTGATGCTTCTTGGACTTTCAAATGCAGCATCAGTTCTTTAATGTCCCCTTGGGACATGGAAATCCAGAGTGCAAACCTTCAGACCACTAAATCCTGTCCATCTTTATTCCTTAGTGATAAGCCTGCACCCTGACAATCAGAGGCAGCCCATTTCCCAGGTGGGCTGTCCTGAGGCACAGCTGGATTCACACTGATAGGCAGAAGCACACGCCATTGACTTGCACCCCTCTTCCACTTAATGGGTATTCATGGTTTATTTAAACGTGTTCAGGGATCATGTCCTTTGCAGGAACATGGAGGCCATTATCCTTAGTAAACTGATGCAGGATCAGAAAACCAAGTACCACATGTTCTTACTTATAAATGATGAGGACACATGGACACATAGAAGGGAACAACACACACTGCGGTCTATCAGAGGGTGAAGGGTGGGAGGAGGGAGAGGATCAGGAAAAATAACTAATGGGTACTAGGCTTAATAACTGAATGATGAAATAGTCTGTACAACAAACCCCCATGACACAAGTTCACCTAAGAAACCTGCACATATACCCCTGAACTTAAAATAAAAGCTTAAAAAAAAAAATGTCCAATCTAAATATCACCTGTTAGAAAATGCTGGGGCCTAATTAAAGAGAGTGCTGGTTGGCTGGGCGCGGTGGCTCACACCTGTAATCCCAGCACTTTGGGAGGCTGAGATGGGCAGATCACGAGGTCAAGAGATTGAGACCATCCTGGCCAACGTGGTGAAACCCCGTCTCTACTAAAAATACAAAACATTAGTCGGGTGTGGTGGCGTGCGCTTGTGGTCCCAGCTACTCGGGAAGCTGAAGCAGGAGAATCACTTGAACCAGGGAGGCAGAGGTTGCAGTGAGCAGAGATCTCGCCACTGCACTCCAGCCCAGGCAACAAGAGTGAAACTCCATCTCAAAAAAAAAAAAAAAAAAGTGTTGGTCAAGGGCAATAAGGTACTAAGGGCTGGGTACAGGGGAACAGAACTGGAAAAAAAAAAACAACAACCCACTCTGTGCTCTTAACTGTGATTCAGCCGTAATATTTTAATATAAAATGAAGACAGTATGGGGAAACTGGAGAGGGGAGAGGATAAAAAGGCAGTGTGAGAGTGGAAGGGGCCACCCTGGTGATGATTGATGGGGGAAAGGACCCAATATCCCAGGCCACCTGTTACTGGAAAGAGTTTCATGAACTTTTACACCAGATTGCTCCTTGCCTGCAGTGCCCCTCCCTGAGAAACTGAGCAGCCCCCATAATCCACAGCATCTGGAACCCAGTGTGGAGCATGTGTTGTGTCCAGTGTCAGCACTGTGGCATTTACTGATCCCTGATGGTGGTAATTTGCAGAGCCCTGAGGTTCTGATGCCTTTGCCTCTCAGTGCTAGTAGTTTAGGTGGAAATACAAATGTAACAAGGTAGTTTCATAGAAAAGCAAATCAAACTCCCTCAGAACTAACAGATTCACTCTTAAGAAATTAGGGCAAATATAATACTGAATTGCTCTTGTCATATATGTGGGTGAATTCACCTAAGATTATGTTTGGTGCCTCATTTTTCTTTTAAAGATTATGAATTCAGTGCTCTTGGAATTTGCAAGTATTTATCACATTTTAGGAGATCTCACAGGCTGTTAACCTTTTGCACAGCTGGTATAATGCTGCAAAACAAGCAACATACCTTTTTGAGACCATCACAACAGAAGATTCCGTGAGACATTATGATGTGTGTTAGAGAACACACATTGCCTTTATGCAGCATTTATAATTTAGAAAGAGCTTTTGTGTAGGTTATTTCACATACCCCTCACTGCAACCCTAAGAAGAAGTTGTTGTTTTTTCTCATCTTACCTTCCCAAGGTAAATTTCCATGTCTTTTTGGAACTTTTTAGTGGATGGAAGAAAGTAATTGCAGCTGTCTCTGTCAAAAACCTTTATCTTAAATTATCCAAAAGAAAAAAGGCATTTTTGTGCTTTTTGGTGTCTTAAGTGTACATTTAATGTGTTTATATTTTCTTTTGCAAACTATTATGAGGGCTTTGACAGTGATGGACAAGGTAGAAATTCCCATCTCCAATGTGTGTGTGTGTGTGTGTGTGTGTGTGTGTGTGTGTGTGTGTGTGTGTGTTTGTGTGTGTGTTTCTGGTTCTGTTTCTCTGAAGCACCATTCCCACTTAGGTTAAAGATTGCATTCTTTCTCTCCCGCTCAAATCCACCTCAAAACTCACTGTGTACATGAGGCCTTCTCTATACCACCTCTGTAATCTAATATTCTCCTCTTCCCTTGGCCATCGCATGCAATGACATGTGTGTGAGTTGTGATTACAAAATAACGAGGCTGGTTTTGTGTGTGTCTTAAGGAAACCAGTCTTATTTCTTGGTAGTCACATATGGCACATGTCATAACTAGCTGGGTAAGTACATGTTTATGTGTGTATTTCATCTATGTTCATTTCTATTTCCATTTAACTATTGGCTTCTTGACCCAAGAGGAAAAATGCGCTAACTTTTGAATAACGTGACAGCCTTGCCATCTACTGGGTAATCTTACAAAAGCCACTTACCTGCTATGAGATGCCATTTCCTCTTCTGTAAAGTACATACAGAGAAATAATAATACCTATCTTACAATGTCATTGTGTCAGATGCACATGAAACTTCTTTGTAAATGATTGACTACAGAACAAATGTTGTCGCTATGGCGGTGATGGTAGGCAGGGAGTGAGGAAGGACTCAGGCCCTCAGCTGTACTTCTTTATATTCAAGAACAGCAGCTCTCCTTTGGGGGATCATCAGCATCCCTGTATCACCAAGAACTTTCAGATACCTGAAAAGTGGTTAATTGGACTTCTGCTTCCACTAAAGGCAGACCTGGTAATTTGGAGTAACCTTCCTGCTGAGAACAACTAGAAAATCTGGATTAAAAAAATATCTACTTGAAGGGATCAGAGAATAAACAGAAGAGTGAAAGTTTATCTGGCCAGGAATTAGGGGAGGATGATCCTGAGAGGTGAACCTGGTACCAGAGGCCACTTATTCCTATGGATTTTTGCTAATTGAGGTAGACATGGTTGAGGGCTGAATTGACACTTTGAGAGTCTTGTGGAACTAGGACAATAACATCAAAGTATGAGGTCCATCAGGGAAGTAAACTTAGCGAACGATGCTTTCTTTAGGTTGGTAACTGAAAGCCTGCAACCTTGGAGTAAAGGTGAACAAAAAGAAGTCAGGACTTCATAGGAGCCACAGTTAAAGTACTCTTATTTCTGAAATTATATTCAAAAGATCCCAGATGTCCCTAGGTCCATGGCAGAAAAAATTTATATAAATAATGTTGTAAATACACTGTCTAATGCATAATGAAAAATAACCAGGCACATAAGGACATGGGAAAACATGAACTAAAAATAACAGAATCCCCAGATGATAGGAAACAGGCCTACAAGAGCCTTCAGATTTTGGCAGCATTAAATACATATTTTGAAGCCTCCAAGCATTGATGTTATCAAAGCAAGACTTTAATGTGACTGCATTTATAATGGCCAAGATATAAGACAAAAATGTAAATTTCAGCAAAAGTGGAGACAATAAAAAATAACTAAATTGAAATTATAAAACCTGGGGGGAAACAGTAACTGAAATTGATACCCAATTAGACACAGCTAAAGAGAGAATTAATAGACTGAAAAGTTAATAAGAAAAATAAATCTTAGAAACATAACAAGATGGGAAATATAGTGGAAGAGTGAATAAGAGACATAAAGCAAACATGAGAAGTTCTAACATATGTTATTGAATCCTAAAAGGAGAGAAGAAGTGGAAGAGAAACAAGATTTGAAGAAATAATGGTTGAAACTTTATGGTCCTGATAAAAGTCATCAAGCCATAGATTAAATAAATCTTAAAAACCCAACTTAGACACATATTTGTTTTGAAATCATATTGTACTAAAATTAAAAACAAAGGAAAATACCTAAAGAGCAGTCATAGGGGATAAAATTACTTTCAAAAAAAGTAATAACAATTAGGTTGACAGCGACTTTCCAAAAGAACTCTTGAAAGCCAGAAGACAAAGAATATCTTTAAGGTGATAACTTATTGCCAACCTAGAATTTTGGACCCAGTGAAGATATCATTCAAAAATGAAGGTGAATTAAAGGTATTTCTAGACAAAGAAACAGAATTTGTCACAGGAAGCCTACATGAAAGGAAACAGTAGAGAATTTTCTTTTAGCAGAATGAAAATGATTTCAGATAGAGAGTGTCATAGATAGAGAAAAAAATGAAGAACAAGACAAAGGGTAATACATGAGTAAATCTGAATACATGAGTAAATCTAAAGAGTTGCTGACTATATAAAACAGCAATGGCTTTAACAATACATGGAATTAAAATGTATAAAATTAAAATACGGGGAATGAAGGGAAAAAATATAAATGTATTTAACACCATTAACTGTACATCTATAAATGGTAAAGATGGTAAATTATATGTGTATATTTTACCTCAATAAAAAATGTTTAATTAAAATATAGAAATTAAAAATGAAACTAAATTTATGACAACAATTATAATAAGTCAAGAAGGGTATAAATGGAGATGAAATGTTCTAGAATCCTTGCATTTGAAGTCTAGGAAGAGGGTAAATGTAATAATATCAGATTATCAGATTTTGATGAGTCAAGAAAACATATTTTAATCTCTAGGATGATACTAAAAGAAGATTAGGAAATGTATTATTTTTAATCTAATTGGGGGAAGGAGTAGAATAATAAATAAGTAATTCAACATGGTGTCAGAGGTCATAGCCAGTGCAATAAAGCATAAACAAGAAATAAATAGTGTAAAGCTTGAAAATAGTTAATAAATGCATTTGACAAGATTATTAGAAACATAAAACATATAAAAATAAATTTATACTTAATAGCAACAATTTTAAATATATTTAGTTTTTTAAAAATATATTTTCAGGCCAAGTGTGGTGGCCTACGTCTGTAATCCCAGTGCTTTGGGAGGCTGAGATGAGAGGATCACTTGATGTCAGGAGTTTGAAACCAGCCTGGCTAACATATCTACTAAAAATACAAAAATTAGCCAGGCGTAGTGGCACACGTCTGCAGTCCCAGCTACATGGGAGGCTGAGGCATGAGAATCGCTTGAACCTGGGAGACTGGAGTTGCAGTGAGCTGAGATCGCGCCACTGCGCTCCAGCCTGGGTGACAGAGGGAGACTCCATCTCAAAAAAAAAAAAAAAAAAAAAAATCTATCTATCTATCTATCTATCTATCTATCTTTCTATCTATCTATCTATCTATCTATCTATCTATCTATCTATCTATCTATGTTCGGTAACATCCAAAGTGTCAAATATTTAAAAACAAATTAATAAAAGGTGTATAATGCCTCTATTCAGAAAAATGTAAAACATGTTTTCTAGAAAAATTAAAGACCTAAAAAGTGGAGAGATAGACCATGTTTATGGATTGCATGGCTCCATATTCCATATTATACAAATGTCTGTTTTCTTCAAATAGGTCTATACGCTCAAAGCAATCCAGTCAAAAACATTCTCACATTTTTGTGGAAATTAATAATCTGATTTTAATATGTATCTGAAAATGCTGGTATCACCACTAAAATAGACAAGTAAAATAAATAACAGCCCAGAAATAGATCCATGCACACATGGAAAGTTGATTTATGAAAAAAGTGACACTGCTGAGCAGCAGGAAAGTGATGCCTTTTGTATAGCATTAATTAGATATAAATAGGAACAAAATTAGATTTAACCCTGATCTCACACCATATATAAAAATTAAGGTAGATTATCTATAAAATATGAAAAGCAAAATAATAATAGTTCAAAAAATAATGTAAGATAATATTTTTATGATCATGGGGTCAAGATTTCTTAAATGTAACACAAAAACATTCATTATGAAGGAAAAATCTGGAATATTACAGTACATTAAAACTAAGACCTCCTGTTAACTGAAAACACAGCATTAAGGAGGAAAAAAAAGACAGACTACAGAGAGTGGGGAGATATTTGCCGTAGCTATAACCAACAAAGTGTATCCGAAATATATAAAGAACTCCTACAAATTATTAAGAAAAAAATAGGTAACCCATAGGGAAATCCCTTCACAAAATAATACCCAGATAGCCCATATTCTTATGAAGAGATACCCAGCCTTATTACTAATCAGGGAAATGCAAAATATAATCGCAATGAGATACTACTATGCATAAACTAAAAGTACTAAAATTATAAAGACTATCAATATGTGGGGCAATGGAAACTCTTATAAGAGAACTGATGGGAAATGAAATTGGTATACCTTGGAAAATAGTTGAGCATTATTTACTAAAGTTGAACGTGCAGATACCCTACACCTCAACCGTGGTATTCTTGTGTATATACCCAATAGAAATGACTGGTTATGTGTACCAAAAGATATGTGCAAAAATGTTTATAGTAGCATTGTTCATAATAGTCCTAAACTAGAAATTCACATGTCCATCAGCAGTAGAACAGCTATGTAAATTTTTGAATAGTCATATAATAAAATACGTACAGTAATGTAAACCAACAAACTTAACTTCTTGGTTGTATTTCACAAACATACAGTTGAACTAAAGAATTCTAACTAAAAAGAATACGCGCTATACATGCAATCTGATTCCATTAATATACAATTTAAAACAGGCAATACTAAACCACAGTGTTTAGGGAAGCACATTTAGGTGATAAAACTATAAAGAAGAAGTGGTTACTGTAAAAGTCAGGAGAGTGCTTATCTCCAGAGGGGGAAAATGGTGGTAATAGTTGAAAAGGGTCTTAAGGGACCTGGAGATGCTGGCAATTGTTTGTGAGGTTTACGAGGCCACCTGGTGAACTGGAATGCTATTTGTTCTGTTCATTAGCCGGACAAGCCGCAGTGAGTTAGCATAACCCACACTGGGATTGGGTAGGATTTTCTGAGGGCTGTAGTTTGAAAAATTAAGAGCAATCTATAAGGTGAGGATCCAAGGGTGATGCTGAAGCCCAAATCAGCCAGAGTCCAACTTGATGATCCATCTGAAGGATTTGAAGAGAGTGAGGATCATGGCAGTAGCCCACATTAGGGGGAGATCCAGCTTACTACCCCACTGAACATAAATCTGAGAAAAGTGAAATAATGAGTCAAAGGAGGTGTGGCCATGTAAGAAAGTAGTGTCTGTGGTCTGTGATAGTTTATTGGCAGATGAGTTCATTCTGTCATTGCTATTGATCAAGCTTAGAAAGAGCCTTTGCTCTCATAGCCATCGTCTCCATTCCCACATTCAAAAGGACCTTCCTTTTTTTCCTTCCTCCCTTCCTTTCTTCTTTCCTTTCTCCCTTCTTTCCTTTCTTCCTTCCTTCTTTGTTTCCTCCCTCCATTCCTTCCTTCCTTCCTTCCTCCCTCCATTCCTTCCTTCCTTCGTTCCTTCCTTCCTCCCTTCCTCCCTCCGTCCCTCCCTTCCTCCCTTCCTTCCTCCCGTTCTCCCTCTCTTCCTCCCTTCTTTACTTCTTATCTTCTTTTCCCTGCCTTCTTTACTTTCTCTCTCCCTTCCTTCCTTTCATTTTTCTCTTCCTTCCTTCCTCTCTTCCTCCCTGCTTCCTTCCCTTCCTCCCTTCCCATCCCTTCTTCTCTTCTTTTGCCTTCTTCCCATTTCCTCACTTATTTATTTATCTACCCATCCTATATTTGTTGAATTCTTATCATGTATGTAGGATATTGATTTGATTTTTCAATATCAGCAGACATTTCCTGACCAGACCCTGCTGCAGACACTAGAACAATATGGGCCTGGTCCCTGTCCTTATAGAATTAATATTCTAGTAGTGAGATCTTCTGGTCTACTTGTACTGATGGGATAAGGTCAGTGTATCCCTAGCCCTCTTACTACTACCTTCTTTCTTTGAGTAGAAAATGGGCTAATGGAATGTGGAAATCCTCAGTATTACTGACTTCCAATATACTGACAGTTGTTTTTAATTTATTTTTTTTTTTGAGACAGGGTCTCACCCTGTCATCCAGGCTGGAGTGCAATGGCACGATCTCGGCTCACTGCAACCTCTGCCTCCTGGGTTCAAGTGATTCTCTGGCCTCAGCCTCCTGAGTAGCTGGGATTACAGGCACGTGCCACCACACTTGGCTAATTTTTTGTATCTTTAGTAAAGATGGGGTTTCACCATGTTGGCCAGGCTGGCCTCGAACTCCTGACCTCGTGATCTGCCCACCTTGGCCTCCCAAAGTGCTGGGATTACAAGCATAAGCCACCGCACCAGGCCCTTTATTTCCTATTCTTAAGGTCACTGGAGGTTTCCTCTAGAACCTAAATAATTTGTCTTTGTTAGGAAGAAATGCCCAAGAATATTATTTTTTACTCTTCAATCTGAACAAAATCTGCTAACATCACATTTCTTGATTGCTACTCCAATCATTTATAAATATACAATTCTTTCTATAAATGTGATCATAATTTAATATGAATTTAGATAATTTAATAAAATATCCAATTTACTCATTTTCTCATTCCTTGCTTATACAATTCTTTGTTGCTTTATTTCTTCTCTCTTCCTATCTTAAATGGTACTTTTCTGAATGACTCCCAAAGCACATTAATTTGAACATCTCTAAGAGAATCTTAGAGAACTGTGAATGTAATTTTAATCAGCCTTACTTCATAAACACTTAAACATTTTTCTTTGCAGGTTTGAGTTAAAAAAAAGTGCACAGCTCTTTTCTTACTGTTGCAAAAAATATTTAACCAACCCTATCAGTGAGAGGTTTTTATTTTTGCAACACTCATGTATAGGTTACAGATGTCTAAGTGTCTAAGTTCTTTTGCGTTACTTGCCAGATATTGTTATACTTCAGTCTCCCTCCCTGATAGTAACCCAATGCTCTTTGCATGGTTGGCTCCCTGGAAAGCATACATGAAGGCTATGCTGACTTAGTTAAGGCTTCTTGCTCTGGATTTGCTATTGTGACTAGGTTTTTCCTTCTAGAAGAAGCTTGACTTCCTTTACCTCCATCATATCTGTTTCTGCAACCAGCTCCTCCAACACCTTTACCCCTGAAGCAGTCCAAGTCACTGAGAGCCAATTCTCCAGAAAGAAAAATTGCTGAATGACCAATTCATTGAGAGACAATTTAGCAAATATATGTGTACAGCAGACAAGGCCAGTACAATCCTGTAAGTACCAACTGTATGAAGGGGAAATGAGAAAGTGGACCTGTGGTGACAAAGTATTAGGAACTTGCATCCACCAAGCACCATTTCCTTTCAATACTCTCAGGACCCAGGTCAGCTCAGGGAAGAGGCTGCTTGTCCAAGTATCACACAGCTTAGGAATGTCTATTTTGATTTCAGAAGAAAAATGCCTTCTTTTACTCAGGTGCATTTTTCAGTATTAACACGTCAATGTGAATCTTTTTTATTTTATTTTATTTTATTTTATTATTTTTTTTTTTTGAGCCGGAGTCTTGCTCTGTCACCGAGGGATCAATGTGAATCTTGAGAGAAGACATTTGATTTCCAGTATCTTTGCCCTCTGCTCTTTGTGTCTAATTTGAACTCAGGATCCTCACGGCTCTAAACAAAGATTGTCCAACCCACAGCCTGCCGGCCACATGTGGTTGAGGACAGCTTTGAATGCAGCACAATACAAATTCATAAACTTTCTTAAAACATTATGAGATTTTTTTTGCAATGTATTTTTTTTGCAATGTATTTTTTTAGCTCATCAGCTATTGTTAATGTTCGTGTATTTTATGTGTGGCCCAAGACAATTATTCTTCTTCCAGTGTGGCCCAGGAAAGCCAAAATATTGGACACCCCTGCTCTAAACTGTTTCATTTTCAATATGTCTTTTGTCATAAAAAAGCTTCAGTTAGGTTCATAGGGGCACAGATCAGCATCTCAAAGCTGTTTTTCTGCTCTTCATGAGGCCAATTCCCAATATCCCTTTTTCTAAGCATTATATGACCCTCAGATACCACAGTCTGCTGCAGTTTCCCAGTCTCTTGGCGATGTCACACACTGGTCTTCCTGAGATGAGATACTCCGCTTTGTTCATAGATGGTTTCCCAACATCTAGTTTGGTTGTCTGACCCCCTGCATGGCTTCAATAAATTGTGCTGAACCTATGAATGAGTAAAAGTGAATGGACAAAGGAATGATTTGTGATGTACTAGAACCCTTCCTCCAAAGTTTTCCTTTGATTCCTTTCTTCATTGTTGTTTCCAACTGGTAGGTGGGCAGGGAATAGATTATATAATGACTATCTTAACTGTATCTCTAGTCCTCCTAAAATTAGCATCATATTCCTTCTCGTGATAAATTTGTTCTTCAAGAATAGATTTATTGTCTGAGCCATTTAATTAAATCTTTGTTTTCCCCCTGCTTCTCTTGTTCCTTTTCAGTCTCCTTTCTGTTTTTCTTTCCAATTTCATGATATTGGAGGATCTGAGGGCTCAGTTCTTTGTCCTTCCCTTTCTTTCTTTTCCCTTCCCTTCTCTCCTTTTTCCTTTTCTTCCTTTCCCTTCCATTATTTCCCTATCTACACTCACTTCTTCCAAAACTGAAATACTGATTGTTGCCCTAAATCTTACTCTTATTTGATGCCAACTCTGTATCTGCAGTTATCAGGCCAAAAACTTTGTACTCTTTTCTCTCCCAACCCAATATCCAATCTGTCAAAAACTTCTACTGGCCCTACCTTCA
Organism: Gorilla gorilla gorilla; assembly: GCF_029281585.2. Classification (NCBI taxonomy): domain Eukaryota; kingdom Metazoa; phylum Chordata; class Mammalia; order Primates; family Hominidae; genus Gorilla; species Gorilla gorilla. Next base: position 143,303,459 of record NC_073230.2, read on the forward strand.
AATTATTCTGAAATCCAGAATCTGCCCACTATCCTGGTCTACTCTTCCATTATTTGTCACCTAGATCACGGCAGCCACCTCTTAAGCAGTCTCTTTGGTTCTACCCCTGCCCCTATAGGCTATTTGCAAACACAGAAGACAGAATGATCAATTGCAAACCTAAGTCAGATCATGAGCCCCCTCTGCTCAGACACCTGCAATTGCTTCCATGTTGCTCAGTGTCTTTCAGTTTCCTGCAAAGTCCTCCATGATCTTGTTCCTTTGGTGTCTCTGATCTCATTCCTACTACTCCTCTTCCTACCTCAGCTCCGCTGACACTGGCAAGTGATTGCACCTCTAACCCACCAGCACTCCTGCCTTAGAGCCATTGCACTAACTGTTTCTTCTTTCTGGAACACTCTTTCCCCAGATAGCCACATGGCTGACTCCCTTTCCTCCTTCAACTATTAGCTCACATTTTACCACCTCTATGCTGTCTGCCCTGAAACCCTAATTTATACTGCAACCTGTATCCCCTACTCTGTGTCCTTCCTTGGCCCTCCCTAGCCCCTTTTCCCTGCTCTGCTTTTTCTTTTTTGAAAAATTCGTATCACCCTCTAATGCATTAGGCTATTTGCTTATCTATTATGCTTGTTGTTGGTCTCCCCCTGTTAGACTATAAATCCTCCAAAGGCAGAAATCATTGCTACTCCCTGATGTATTCATTATTTTATACAATGCTAGGCACATAGTAGTGCTCAGTTAATACTTGTTGAATGAATGAAGGAATGGGGGAAGTATAGTTTAGAGCACTGTCATGTGGGCAAGTCACATGTCTTCTCTGAGTCTTAGTTTTCTTATCTGTAGAGATAATAGTAATCAAGTCCTAGGTTATTGAAAAGATTAAAGGGGTTAGTTGACATCAATTTCCTGGAATATATTAAGTGCTCAGTAAGTGTCAATATTATATTTTTATTTGCTAAATCAAGACAATGCTAGAAGAAATGTTATCCGCATAAGATATCACATTTTTAGTAAGATATTAATAGGTAAGAAGCACAGTGACATTTTAATTTTTCCTCAAGTCCCAATCTTCTACCTCATATTTAAGTTCTATGTTATCAAAATACAGTATATTTTCTTACCCTTTCTTAAATTATAAAATTAAAAAACAAGGAAAATAAATGTATAGATTATTATAAGGCAAACCTCCTTGTCACCACTCCCCAAGCTGGGACATGGAACTTTTCCAGTCACTCCAGAAGCCCTTCCATGAGCCCCATCCTACTCTCCCTCCCTCCAAAGGTAACCATCATTCTGACTCTGTAGTAACCAATTCCTTATATTCCTTTTTGGTTTTATTGCACAAGTGTGCATCCTTAGATTCTAGTTTAGTCTTATCTATTTTAAAATAAATAATATATATTTACAATATCTTTTAATCTACAGGTTCTCCACCCAGCCTTTTCTTTCTTTACAAGTTCCTGTTAAAGGACTCTGTTTAGACTGTAGCATCTCCCACAATTTGGGTTTTGCCAGTTGCATGCTTATGGTGCCATTCATCATGTTCTTCTGTCCCTGAATTTCCTGCAATTGGCAGTTGGATCCAGAAGTTTGTTCAGATTCAGGGTCTGTTCCTTTAGCAAGGCAGTAAGTAGTGGTATTTATTTTTCATTAAAAGGTAGATAACATCTGTTTTTCTCTTTTTGTGATGTTCTTCTAGCAGAAGTTTCCTACACCCATAGGTGCCTATAGGGCCATACAGATATCCAGCTCTGAAAAGTAAAAACAAGCTTCTTTTCTGAACAGTTTATCAGGTACTGTGTCCTTTCAGTGACTGGAAGGTTTTAACGCTAAGGGGATTTGTAGGCAGAAATTTAAAAGAAGCTAGCAGAAGAAATTTCTTACACCTACTGTTATTATATTAGCTGTTGTTCAATACCTAGTTCAATTAATATGCTGGGGATTGAAAACTGATGATTTTGTAATTCTATCATTTCATTTTCTTTTATTAGCTGGAATAATACTATAAAGAGATGCTTCTTTCATCTCTCATCAGTTCTTACAGGATCAGCAGGCTAAATGCTTTTTTCTTTCCTTTTTTTTTTTTTTGAGACAGTCTCTTACTCTGTCACCTAGGCTGGAGTGCAGTGGCATGATCTCGGCTCACTGCAACCTCCACCTCCTGGGTTCAAGTGATTTTCCTCCCTCAGCTTCCTGAGTAGCTGGGACTACAGGTGCCTGCCACCACGCCCAGCTAATTTTTGTATTTTTAGTAAAGACACGGTTTCACCATATTGGCCAAGCTGGTCTCAAACTCTTGACCTTGCGACGCGCCTGCCTCGGCCTCCCAAAGTGCTGGGATTACAGGGGTGAGCCACCACATCCAGCTAATGCTTTTTTCAAGATAATGAATTGGCTCCCTTTTATTCTCTGAAGGTGACCAATTAATTTTAAATTATCATTTATGGTCATTATGATCTTCATTTAAGCATATTTGAAGGACACCACCCACTGCATTTTTTTATCCTTATTGAAATTCATATTATCTTACCTTTGGCTAATGGAAGCCTTTTCAAGTTGGCATCTGTGTCCTTTAACATGACCTGTGGAGTCTTTCATAGCTGTCTTTCTGTCTGTTATGACAAGATAATCCATGATTTCTTGTGCTTTCCCTATCCCAGACCTGGAATCAGTCTTCAAGAAATCTTGGTTTCTCTAAGTGAGAAATGGTAGTGCAAGAACACATTGTTGTTACCAGGGATGTTCATTACTATTGGGGTGGTTGTCATTTCTAGGTCTTTTATGTGGATAGATAAAATAGTTCATGAATTCAGTTAGTATTTCCAATTCAAATTCAGGACTTTCCAGATTTTTACTTAAGTTTTTTTCTATTATGTATTTCTCTTTCTTCCACACTGAGAACCCTGATTCTGAAAGACACAGGAGATGATACAATCTCCCATTAAATTACTCCGTTGATTTATCCCACCTTACACACAGAACAGTCTCAGAATAACAATACTAATACCACCAGCACCCATAATGAAAACCAAAAAATAGTTAAAAACATTTTTTACAAATGTTCTCCCCCCCATTATTTATGGATTCATAGCTACACTATCAAAGCATAGTCATTGAATACTCTCCTTTTGTCTTAGTTCTCAAGTATGTACATACTTAATACTCATCATTAGACCATAGGTCAACGCTGCTCTAGTTTTTTGTTGTCTAAGCTTATTCTTTACTAGATACAAGAGGGATTATGGGAACAATATTTCCTGAGTTCTTGTATGTGGATAACAGTGTGTGATACACTTGTACTTTATACTGGAATTGTAGTTTTTATCATTACCCTGTTTCCTTGTTTTGTTTATTTTGTCAAGGATGCCTGTTGTTTGTATGTTGAGTCTTCTTTATCTTAAATATTCATCATTTTCTCTTGAGTCCTTTTTTACCTGTATTCATTTCTTTTTTATTTAAAATTTTTTAGCCTGCTTACATTCTATTTTTCTTAAACCATTGTTTGTTATGTTTATTCACTCTTGTATTTCTTCTAGTTTAGTTTTCGTTTCTGAGGTGGGTTTTTTTCTTTATTTCTAATTCTTTCCTGAGTTCTGCCACCTAGTTCATGAGTTTTTAAAATTGTAATTTATCTGTTCCTTGATGTTTTGTGTCATTTTCTTAATGTTTCGTTTATTCTGAAATAGTAGATTGCAGATTTTTTTTTCTGGTTTTATATGAAAGCTTTCATTGTCTGTTTCATTGTCTGTTAGAATGTTACTCTCCTCCTTTTTCTCTCACAATAACTTTGGGATTCCACTAGATACTTTCTGTTGCTCATTTTTATGTGAAATTAGTTTTCTCAGACTTTTAGAAGGGAGCACAATCCCTTCAAATAGTATCAAAATACATGACAGCTTTTTTCCTGGGATTTCCTGGCTCTGTTCTCCTCTGATCCCACCCCTTTGGTCTAGGCCTTCTCTTTCTTTTGTTTCTGTTTGATCCATTCTAATACATTTTTATTCCACTCCCATCACCTTCTCTGAGTGCGGAGCCTGTCTTAGCAAGGGGCCCCAGGGGGTCAGTTTCAAGAATTCACAGTTGACCCAGCTACTTTAGAAGTTCCTATGACTTCTGGAGGTTCCAGGATGGCTGAATAGGAACAGCTCCAGTCTGCAGCTCCCAGCATGAGCGACACAGAAGATGGGTGATTTCTGCATTTCCAACTGAGGTACCAGGTTCATCTTGCTGGGGCTTGTCAGACAGTGGGTGCAGCCCACAGAGCAGAGCGGGGCATTGCCTCACCTGGGAAGCGCAAGGGGTTGGGGAATTCCCTTTCCTAGCAAAGGGAAGCCATGACAGATGGTACCTGGAAAATTGGGACACTCCCACACTAATACTGCACTTTTCCAATGGCCTTAGCAAATGGCACACCAGGAGATTATATCCTGTGCCTGGCTTGGAGGGTCCCACACCCATGCAGCCTCGCTGACTGCTAGCACAGCAGTCTGAGATCGACCTGCAAGGTGGCAGCAAGGCTGGGGGAGGGGCGTCCGCCATTGCTGAGGCTTGAGTAGGTAAACAAAGAGGCTGGGAAGCTCGAACTGGGTGGAGCCCACCACAGCTCAAGGAGGCCTGCCTGCCTCTGTAGACTCCACCTCTGGGAGCAGGACATAGCTGAACAAAAGGCAGCAGAAACTTCTGCAGACTTAAATGTCCCTGTCTGACAGCTTTGAAGAGAGTAGTGGTTTTCCCAGCACAGAGTCTGAGATCTGAGAACAGACAGACTGCCTCCTCAAGTGGGTCCCTGACCCCCGAGTAGCCTAACTGGGAGGCACCTCCCAGTAGGGGCCAACTGACACCTCATACAGCCGGGTGCCCCTCTGAGACGAAGCTTCCAGAGGAAGGATCAGGCAGCAACATCTGCTGTTCAGCAATATTTGCTGTTCTGCAGCCTCCACTGGTGATACCCAGGCAAACACGGTCTGGAGTGAACCTCCAGCAAACTCCAACAGACCTGCAGTGGAGGGTTCTGACTATTAGAAGGAAAACTAACAAACAGAAAGGACATCCACACCAAAACCCCATCTGTATGTCACCATCATCAAAGACCAAAGGTAGATAAAACCAAAGATGGGGAGAAACCAGAGCAGAAAAGCTGAAAATTCTAAAAATCAGAGCACCTTTTCTCCTCCAAAGGAACGCAGCTCCTTGCCAGCAATGGAACAAAGCTGGTCGGAGAATGACTTTGACGAGAGAAGAAGGCTTCAGATGATCGGTAATAACAAACTTCTCCGAGCTAAAGGAGGATGCTGGAACCCATTGCAAAGAAGCTAAAAACCTTGATGAAAGATTAGACGAATGGCTAACTAGAATAAACAGTGTAGAGAAGTTCTTAAATGACCTGATGGAGCTGAAAACCATGGCACAAGAACTACGTTATGCATGCACAAGCTTCAGTAGCCAATTTGATCAACTGGAAGAAAGGGTATCAGTGATTGAAGATCACATGAATGAAATGAAGCGAGAAGAGAAGTTTGGAGAAAAAAGAGTAAAAAGAAACGAACAAAGCCTCCAAAAAATATGGGACTATGTGAAAAGACCAAATCTACGTCTGACTGGTGTACCTGAAAGTGACTGGGAGAATGGAACCAAGTTGGAAAACAGTCTGCAGGATATTATCCAGGAGAACTTCCCCAACCTAGCGAGGCAGGCCAACATTCAAATTCAGGAAATACAGAGGATGCCACAAAGATACTCCTCTAGAAGAGCAACTCCAAGACACATAATTGTCAGATTCACCAAATTTGAAATGAAGGAAAAAATGGTAAGGGCAGCCAGAGAGAAAGGTCGGGTTACCCACAAAGGGAAGCCCATCAGAATAACAGCAGATATCTCAGCAGAAACTCTACAAGCCAGAAGAGAGTGGGGGCCAATATTCAACATTCTTAAAGAAAAGAATTTTCAACCCAGAATTTCATATCCAGCCAAACTAAGCTTCATAAGTGAAGGAGAAATAAAATCCTTTACAGACAAACAAATGCTAAGAGATTTTGTCACCACCAGGCCTGCCTTACAAGAGCTCCTGAAGGAAGCACTAAAATGGAAAGGAACAACCAGTACCAGCCACTGCAAAAACATGCCAAATTGTAAAGACCATCGATGCTAGGAAGAAACTGCATCAACTAATGAGCAAAATAACCAGCTAACATCATAATTACAGGATCAAATTCACACATAACAATATTAACCTTAAATGTAAATGGGCTAAATGCTCCAATTAAAAGACACAGACTGGCAAATTGGATAAAGAGTCAAGACCCATCAGTGTGCTGTATTCAGGAGACCCATCTCACGTGCATAGACACACATGGCTCACAATAAAGGGATGGAGGAAGATCTACCAAGCAAATGGAAAACAGAAAAAAAAGCAGGGGTTGCAATCCTAGTCTCTGATAAAACAGACTTTAAACCAACAAAGATCAAAAGAGACAAAGAAGGCCATTACATAATGGTAAAAGGATCAATTCAACAAGAAGAGCTAACTATCCTAAATATATATGCAGCCAATACAGGAGCACCCAGATTCATAAAGCAAGTCCTTAGAGACCTATATAGAGACTTAGACTCCCACACAATAATAATGGGAGACTTTAACACTCTACTGTCAACATTAGACAGATCAATGAGACAGAAAGTTAACAGGGATATCCAGGAATTGAACTCAGCTCTGCACCAAGCAGACCTAAGAGACATCTACAGAACTCTCCACCCCAAATCAACAGAATATACATTCTTCTCAGCACCACATCACACTTATTCCAAAATTGACCACATAGTTGGAAGTAAAGCACTCCTCAGCAAGTGTAAAAGAACAGAAATTATAACAAACTGTCTCTCAGACAACAGTGCAATCAAACTAGAGCTCAGGATTAAGAAACTCACTCAAAACCGCTCAACTACATGGAAACTGAACAACCCGCTCCTGAATGACTACTGGGTACATAATAAAATGAAGGCAGAAATAAAGATGTTCTTTGAAACCAATGAGAACAAAGAGACAACATACCAGAATCTGGGACACATTTAAAGCAGTGTGTAGAGGGAAATTTATAGCACTAAATGCCCACAAGAGAAAGCAGGAAAGATCTAAAATTGACACCCTAACATCACAATTAAAAGAACTAGAGAAGCAAGAGCAAACACATTCAAAAGCTAGCAGAAGGCAAGACATAACTAAGATCAGAGCAGAACTGAAGGAGATAGAGATACAAAAAACCCTTCAAAAATCAATGAATCCAGGAGCTGGTTTTTTGAAAGGATCAACAAAATTGATAGACCGCTAGCAAGACTAATAAAGAAGAAAAGAGAGAAGAATCAAATAGATGCAATAAAAAATGATAAAGGGGATATCACCATGGATCTCACAGAAATACAAACTACCATCAGAGAATACTAGAAACACCTCTATGCAAATAAACTAGAAAATCTAGAAGAAATGGATAAATTCCTGGACACATACACCCTCCCAAGACTAAACCAGGAAGAAGCTGAATCCCTGAATAGACCAATAACAGATCCTGAAATTGTGGCAATAATTAATAGCCTACCAACCAAAAAAAGTCCAGGACCAGATGGATTCACACCTAAATTCTACCAGAGGTATAAAGAGGAGCTGGTACCGTTCCTTCTGAAATTATTCCAATCAATAACAAAAGAGGGAATCCTTCCTAATTCATTTTATGAAGCCAACATCATCCTGATACCAAAGCCTGGCAGAGACATAACAAAAAAAAGAGAATTTAGACCAATATCCCTGATGATCATCAATGCAAAAATCCTCAATAAAATACTGGCAAACCAAATTCAGCAGCACATCAAAAAGCTTATCCACCACAATCAAGTTGGCTTCATCCCTGGGATAAAAGGCTGGTTCAACACACGCAAATCAAGAAACGTAATCCATCATATAAACAGAACCAAAGACAAAAACCACACGATTCTCCCAATACATGCAGAAAAGGCCTTTGACAAAATTCAACAGCCCTTCATGCTAAAAACTGTCAATAAACTAGGTATTGATGGGACATATCTCAAAATAATAAGAGCTATTTATGACAAACCCACAGCCAATATCATACTGAATGGGCAAAAACTGGAAGCATTCCCTTTGAAAACTGGAATAAGACAGGGATGCCCTCTCTCACCACTCCTATTCAACATAGTGTTGGAAGTTCTGGCCAGGGCAATCAGGCAGGAGAAAGAAATAAAAGGTATTCAATTAGGAAAAGAGGAAGTCAAACTGTCCCTCTTTGCAGATGACATGATTGTATATTTAGAAAACCCGATTGTCTCAGCCCAAAATCTCCTTAAGCTGATGAGGAGCTTCAGCAAGTTCTCAGGATACAAAATCAATGTGCAAAAATCACAAGCATTCCTATACACCAATAACAGACAAACAGAGAGCCAAATCATGAGTGAACTCCCACTCGCAATTGCTTCAAAGAGAATAAAATACCTAGGAATCCAACTTACAAGGGATGTAAACGACCTCTTCAAGGAGAACTACAAACCACTGCTCAACAAAATAAAAGAGGACACAAACCAATGGAAGAACATTCCATGCTCATGGATAGGAAGAATCAATATTGTGAAAATGGCCATACTGCCCAAGGTAATTTATAGATTCAATGCCATCCCCATCAAGCTACCAATGACTTTCTTCACAGAATTGGAAAAAACTACTTTAAAGTTCATATGGAACCAAAAAAGAGCCCGCATTGCCAAGACAATCCTAAGCCAAAAGAACAAAGCTGGAGGCATCACGCTACCTGACTTCAAACTACACTACGAGGCTACAGTAACCAAAACAGCATGGTACTGGTACCAAAACAGAGATATAGACCAATGGAACAGAATAGAGCCCTTGGAATTAATACCACACATCTACAACCATCTGATCTTTGACAAACCTGACAAAAACAAGAAATGGGGAAAGGATTCCCTATTTAATAAATGGTGCTGGGAAAACTGGCTAGCCATATGTAGAAAGCTGAAACTGGATCTCTTCCTTACACCTTATACAAAAATTAATTCAAGATGGATTAAAGACTTAAATGTTAGACCGAAAACCATAAAAATCCTAGAAGAAAACCTAGGCAATACCATTCAAGACATAGGCATGGGCAAGGACTTCATGACTAAAACACCAAAAGCAATGGCAACAAAAGCCAAAATTGACAAATGGGATCTAATTAAACTAAAGAGCTTCTGCACAGCAAAAGAAACTACCATCATAGTGAACAGGCAACCTACAGAATGGGAGAAAATTTTTAAAATCTACCCATCTGACAAAGGGCTAATATCCAGAATCTACAAAGAACTTAAACAAATTTACAAGAAAAAAATCAAACAACCCCATCAAAAATTGGGCAAAGGATATGAACAGACACTTCTCAAAAGAAGACATTTATGCAGTCAACAGACACATGAAAACATGCTCATCATTACTGGCCATCAGAGAAATGCAAATCAAAACCACAGTGAGATACCATCTCATACCAGTTAGAATGGTGATCATTAAAAAGTCAGGAAACAACAGGTGCTGGAGAGGATGTGGAGAAATAGGAATGCTTTTACACTGTTGGTGGGACTGTAAACTAGTCCAAGCATTGTGGAAGACAGTGTGGTGATTCCTCAAGCATCTAGAACTAGAAATACCATTTGACCCAGCCATCCCATTACTGGGCATATACCCAAAAGATTTAAATGATGCTGCTATAAAGACACATGCACACATATGTTTATTGCAGCACTATTCACAATAGCAAAGACTTGGAACCAACCCAAATGTCCATCAATGATAGACTGGATTAAGAAAATGTGGCACATATACACCACGAATACTACGCAGCCATAAAAAAGGATGAGTTCATGTCCTTTGTAGGGACATGGATGAAGCTAGAAACCATCATTCTGAGCAAACTATCGCAAGGACAGAAAATCAAACACTGCATGTTCTCACTCACAGGTGGGAATTGAACAATGAGAACACTTGGACACAGGGTGGGGAACATCACAGGGGTGGGGGGCAGGGGGAGGGATAGCATTAGGAGATATACCTAATGTAAATGACGAGTTAATGGGTGCAGCACACCAACATGGCACATGTATATATATGTAACAAACCTGCACGTTGTGCACATGTACCCTAGAACTTAAAGTATAATAATAAAAACAAACAAAAAACAAAACAAAAATAAATAAATAAATAAATAAAAAGTTCCTATGACTTCTTATACTCAAACACTACTGGAATGGGAACAACCCCTCTTCTATTTCAGCTGTGCTTCCCAGATTGCCCTGCTTTGCTTTTCAGTGAATATTTTTCAGCTGTCTTGGCATTCCCCTGTTTCCAGGTCTTTCAGTCACCATGCTGCTTCCTTCAGCTTCCTTCTGCATAGACACTCACATCATGCAGGTGTTGTGGCTATCATCTGACTTCCTCCTGCATAGATACTGATACCATGCAGGTGTTGTGGTTATGAAAGCCCCACCTGTATTTTGGGGTTTGAGGAGATACCCAGTCACCTGGTTTTGTTGTAAGTTTTTTGACATGTTTTTGATTTCGCTATTTAGTTGCTATGTTTATTTTTATGTGGAATTCTAGAAGATCCAAAAAGTATGCTGCCACTACCACTGTCATCTTCTCAGTTATAATAAAATATAAATTAAGCATAAATAAGGGAAAAAGTAAGGGAGGTATAAAATGAAATCACAGTAGTAAATGGTGTACTACTATAAAGTGATTCCCAGCAAAATAATAAATTCATGGGAGAGTGAATAACAACAAACACAAAAAATAAAGTAAATTCACAGCAGACTTGGTTAATATATAGTTATTTTATAGTAATGTCAAGCTATTTAGATATATTCATGGAATTATTTAAACCTGTAGTTTTTAAATGGTGAAATGTAAATAGGGCTTGTTCCTTTCTTCTCTCATTACATCCTCCCCTGACTTTCCCAATACAATTTTCTCCTCATCTTGTTTACATAGAAACACAGAGCTCAGGGAAAAAGTAAAATGATTTTGGTAATCAAGTATCCACAAGAGAGTGTGTTCAGTGAGCCCACGTTAGCGCTCATGTGTCATGGTCTCTAAGGAACAATTTCAAAAGCTTGGCCTAGACTTTTTCAAGCTAGGAATAGTTGACAGCAAATTCTAATCCAGGTTATAAAAAATGGTAAACATTATTCACTCTTTATATTATCCCCCCCAAATTTATACTGTTGTGCATTAAAGTGGTTTATTGAGGTCCTGCTTTGTGCTAAAGTGTGTGTGCTGTGTGCAGGGGATACAGCAGTGACAAAAGGGATTCTGATCTCTCTGGGATATGACTTATTTCCAGCGATGTTAGATGTGTCAGTCTTGGCATCGCTACAGATCAGTTATTGTGATGCAACAATGTTTTTACAATCACATCAACTTAATTCTTAAAAATTGATTTTTAAAAACTTCCCCTAAAGACACGCAAACAAACACTTGAAACTATGCTAGCCCCCAAGGCTAAGACAGGTGATTAATCTGGAGTTGTGGTTTCACCACCTTTAACTATCGTCTATCCTTTCCCTTGCACGCTTGTTTGTTGTTATTTCTTGTGAAATTTTAAGTGAATGCCAATTTATAGTGGAGCCTGGTAATGACATAAAAATCAAAACAGCAAGGCTTATTTCAGATTAAGTTACTGGAAGCAAAATACATACAATGCAAAGATTAATGTATTTTAAGTGTACTTGCTGTTTAAATAAATACCATTATAAATCCTCCTGTCAGTAAGTCTTTTATGTAAAACAAAGAATCACTTGTTAATTTATCTTTTCTGTAAATTAAGAACTTTATGTATTAGGTTTGCTTTAAGGGAGGAAATCCAGTACCTGGACAATTGCTAAATAGGTCATACTCCATCAGGTGATCTGTGTATCAATGCATCCTCTGTTATTTATAAAACAACATGTGCCATCTGGGTTTTATTTCCTCCTTTTTTGTTGCCTTTTGCCACCAGACCATAAACCTTTTGAATGCAGAGACTATCTTGTATGTATCTGTATCCCCATTAAATGCTTACTAAACAATGATAGTGATATTTGTGAAATAATGAGAGAAAGACCGCCCCCATAAATTTTTCCTATTTCCGGATCATAATTAAACTTTGGTGGCTATGTTAATTCAATCAGTTAGCTACTATATGTGCTGAGATCTGGGAAGACTAAAAAGACCATAATAGTCTGTACCTTTGAGAAGTTTATAATCTCATTAGAAAGATAAAAATGCACACATAAAATGTGAATAAAAATTGCCATATTATTATTTAGATGTCAAATAGAGTTTATATATTATATTACAGTCTTTATAAAAATACTTTGGCTTTATTTATAAAGTTGGCTCTTTTCTTTTTCCTGAGTGAATATCAATCGTTTTTTATGCCTTTTCCCCCTTTTTCTTTCCACATATTTGTCAATCTCTACTACCAAAGAGAATTATCATAGATGTTTTAATCATCTGACATTTTTAACATCAATGCAATTTTCTAATGACATTTCTTACCTAGGAAAGAGATTCTATACACAGACAGCATGAGGCAGCCCGGCAAGCTCTAATGGGAAGGATACGCCCTGATCACACACTCCTATTTCAAAGGTAGCAATTTATCACATGAGCAACTTTAGATTGATTTCCTAGTGTTCAAATAGATCAAATGAATCCGAAATCGTGGACAGAGACCTCTGTCCTAAAATGGACCCAGTGATTCAGCAGTAAACCCAGTTCTAGAAGTTGTATTTCCTTTTCATTTGTATACATTTTTAAAAGGCACAATATGCTCATAGCTACTAGAAATTGATGATTTTTTGAAGATTGCCAAGAATATTTCTTTGCAAGAAGAAGACGGGTGATTAATCTGGAGTTGTGGCTTCACCACCTTTAACTATCGTCTATCCTTTTCCTTGCATGATTGTTTCGGTTCTTTTTATTGTTTGTAATTTTAAGTTATCTATTGAGAATCTTTCATCAATATAAATAAAATTACATTTTTGTTCACTTGTTTGCTGCCATGTCAAAACAGAGTGATTAATTTTCTTCATGTTGGTAGGCTATCTTTGGATAGTCAGATTCAAAAGACAGGCTGTGTGATATATGCAAATTTGTATGGGGGATTGGGAGGATGGTGGCCAGGAGTGAGACACTGTCCCCCAGAGCAGCTGAAGCTGAGCCTAGGTGACCACTGCCCAGCAGAATGCCAGGCCTGTTCGAACACTCTGGACAGAGAAACTATGCAATTTTAAATATGAGTTCCAAATGGGTCATCACAAAGGCAGATAGATGCTTTGAATTTGCCTGCATTTATATGCAACTGGGCTGCTTTGCACATAGCAACTCTAGCAAGTCTGAAGAACAGCAGGGTTTATTCACGAAAAATGGCTAATGATTCTTTTTCTTTCAAGTCAGTCTGAGGGAACAGACTTGCATACAGCACATATGAATAGATGAAAAAGGATATTTTATGCTAGAGTTTAGTTGAACGTATAATGGTAGAATTTTTAGAAATATTTTACTTGGATACCATTTCAAAGCATTAGATTATAAATAAAGTTGGAAAACACCTATTTTTAACTTTTATAGCAGTTGATATATTGCTAGCCCTTGCATAACAAATGGACTAGGGAATCTCCAGGAAGATAATTTGCCTATATTAGTACTTTAATGGCCATGGAATATTCACAGCAATGAATATTTACTTAACCTTCAAATTAGAATGTAATGATGCCAATGACTTAGAGAAGCTCTGATGTGCATGTTTCTGAGTGGATATATTACATTATTTCACATAGATCTCATTGGCATTTGTGTTTATCTGGGATATTTAGGTATACATGTGTGTACACTTGGTATCTTTACAAAATCCTTTTTTTTTTTTTTTTTTTTAATTTCCAATTCCAGGGGTCCAGTACCAGCACCTCTCACCAGTGGTCTACACTATTATACAACTTTAGAAGAACTCCGGAAAAGTTTTGATCTTTGTGAAGACTATTTTAAGCCTCCATTTGGACCATATCCTGAAAAGAGGTGAGTTGAGGTGTTTTGTTGGATGGAATTGGCTATTTTCTGCTGGTTAGTTAAAATTATGGTACTCATCTCTAAGCTTCAGAGAAATCCTAAAACTGGGAAGCAGGGTCCTAACTCCCGCTGTAGAATTTGAAGGGAGTAGACCCTGCCCCTCTGTGGAGGGCCCAGGCATATAACCTAGGTTCACCATTGGAAGCTTTTATCTGGGACCTTGAATCTTGAGGGAGTGATAGAAAGACACAGGGGCAGTTAGAGGCTATTCAAGTCGCCAGTAGCAGAAGAACCGAGATTTCAGAGGAAGAGCGCAGACATCCATTGTGGTAAGGCAGGCAATGATGTTCTGCTAATCTCTTCCTGTACTGTGATTCGGCTGTGTTCTTGGTTCCTAGCTTACCTTTGTTCCCGCCTCATTTTAAGGCCAGGTTCTCTAGTTTCCATTAATTTCATAAAGTACCCCGTAGCCTTCCACTAATTCCCTTTTTAATATTCACCTTGGACAAAGAGTGTCTGTATTTGCAACCAACGATTCTGATTAGTATGACGCTGTATTTCAAAATGTTTACCAATGGAAGTGCAATACATAAAAGGCCATTTCAGGGTCTCAGTGTTTAATATGTCATAGTGTGGCTCAAAAGCTGAAAATGTTTATGCTGAGGGCCCCATATAGACCACAACAGAGCCTCCATTGCTGATTGTAGCACTGTGCTTTTGAGAACATTCTACTACATTTTGTTTCTCCTTCAGTTGCTCCTGTCACTGCAGCTGACCATCTCGCTGTAGGTCTTGAAAACAAATTTTCACAAAGATCTGGCTGGTTGGGTCAATTGCCATCTACTATGGGGTGCCCCTCTTGGGTAGAGATCTCTAACCAGGGCCCTCATAGGTTGCTGGCTGGTCTATAGATTGGCTGTCCCTATGTCAGGCACCTATCCTTTAGCCAGTATTCTGTGGTCAGACCAGTGACAGCAAACCAAGTGGAAAACTCTTCAGAAGGGGGCTGTGGGTATGGCAGTCTCTGTGGAGCATCCAAACACATGGCAATGTAATGGACACACAAAGTGACTGGAAGAAAGCTCACCAAAATGTGAACAGTGGCTATTTCTCTAGAATTACCAGTTATTTTATTTTTCTTCTTTATCCTTTTTTCCTGTAACACCTAAATTATTTGCACAGGGATATATATTTTATTTCTATATCCTAAAAAACTATTAAAAATCCATAAGAATTTAATGAAATATTCAATAAATGAGAAAGTAAAAGGATTTACACTAAAATATTATGTTATTATCTTCTAGTGATAAGATTATGGCCAGTTTTTGTTTTTTTGTTCACCGCCTGTATTTTCAACAATGAGCATTTTTATAATTTTTGAAGCATTAGCATAACTTTACAAAGTTATTTTAGAAGTCTGTCACAAAAAAGGGATATTTTATGATGGTGATACATCATAATGAGAATGAAAACTTTTAAAATGAGCAATGCTTTCCTTTATTTCTGAGTTTTATTGTTCTGACACTTGGGATTTCCTTCCATAATTTTGATGATGAAAAATAGCTGTCCCCTCTAAATGGTCCCCTCTCAGTCTGCACATTTCACTAGAGATTAGAGACCCTAGCATTATAATTAGTTAATTAGCTTTCTGTAACCATGTTGAAACTGTGATCTCTGAGGATTTGTTTGAGCTCTGAATTGTTAGTACAGTGAGGTAGGCAGATGGGAATACAGCAAAAAAGAGAAAACAAAATGGCCTAATGGGCTGCAGTAGGTTTACACATCATCTCTTCCCATGGTAAAAGGGGTCAGGCCTGTGGCTCAAGTCTCACACTTCACCCGTGGTCATGCATATGTCTTTTAACTCCACCACATTCTTTCTTCAGACTTTCAATGAGTATTCATTCAATACTTTGACACAAAGGAAAAATCATTGTTGAAAGACAGAACTTGCTCTGTGATGTCTTTTTTGATGTGTGTCTTAAATGCAGACATATTCTTTCCCAAAACATATGTGTTATGGTTTGAGCTGTCCCCCATTCCCCCAATTTCATATGTTGGAGTCCTGACCCCCAGGATCTCAGAATGTGACCTTATTTGGACATAGGGTCACTGCAGATGTAATTTAAGATGAGGTCATATTGGAGTAGGGTGGGCTCCTAAGCCAGTAAGGCTGTCCTTGTAAAAAGGAGAAATTTGGACACAGGCACACACATAGGGAGAATACCTTGTGATGAAGACTCAGATTGGGGTGATGGGGCAGAAGCCAAGGAGCACCAAAGCTTGCCAGCAAACCACCGGAAGTGATGAGAGAGGCCCGGAACAATTCTCCCTCACAGACCCAAGGTGCCCTGCTGACACCTTGACTTTGGACTTTCGGCCTCCATAACTGTGAGACAATCAATTTCCATTGTTTAAGCCACTCAGTTCATGGTATCTTGTTATGGCAGCCGGAGCAAACTAATACGACCTGTATAAAAATCCAGTGAAATTTTTCTTTTCACATTCTTTCTGTGTTCCCTTTAACATGCTACATAGTTATATGTTATGTATGTATTTAATTTATATGTTATACATATAAGCTACTATCGTATGCACTATATCTTTATCACTTTGGGTTATTGCATTTTTCACTAAAAGATGGAAGAACATCTTTATGCATCTATCATTTGATAAAAAGCTCTATCCCATAAAACATAAATGCATCTACTGCTATATTTAGGGCAAAAGACTCACTCTAGGTATAAATCTAAAGAGAAGATCCCATGCATAGGTTAATAATAACACTTTCCCAATGCAGGAAGTAGAGGAGAGATTTGTCTGGTGACTGGAAGAGCCAGATGTTGGCAATATTGGTCTCAGTTTACTCTTCTCTAGCAAGTGCTTCTTGGGCAAGCTCAGTAAACTTAGGCGGGAGCAAGAGATTGGGAAACAAGGTCTCCTAGGAGACTTTGCTCTGTATAAAGGGAGCCTAGGCCTGGTGCAGTGGCTCACACCTCTAATTCCAGTACTTTGGGAAGGCAAGGTAGAAGGATTGGATCATTTGAGCCCAGGAGTTCAAGACTAGCCTCGGCAACATAATGAGACTCTGTTTCTACCAAAAAAAAAAAAAAAAAAAAAAAAAGTAGCTGGGAATGGTGGTATGTGCCTGTCGTCTCAGCTACTCAGGAGACTGAGGTGGGAGGATGGCTTGAGCACAAGAGGTTAAAGCTGCAGTGAGCCATGATTGCACCATTGCATTCCAGCCTGGGTGACAGACCCTGTCTCAAATAGATAATTAAATTAAATTAAATTAAATTAAATTAAATTAAATTAAATTAAAGGGACCTAACATTCTGGCATAGAATTCCAAAAGCTGTTGTCCAACAAAAAGAAGACAGTCCCAAGAACTCAGCCCAAGATGGTAAGATGGACCTCCTCCTTTGAGCAAGCAATTAGACTTCTCTGCCACTTGATAACAAGTAACTGACACTTCTAAGCAGAATCCTTAGGGTGCAGAGAGAGTGCCCCATCCCAGAATACCTCTATCAGGGAATGTTGGTGCCATGTAGCCTTAGCTGTAGTTGACAGACATCTGAGGTCCAAGTAGTAGGCAAGTGCCTATGCCCAGCAGCACGTGGGCTTTCCAGGAAAGCTGGGTTTGGATTCCAAAGTGCACCAGTGCTGTGGCCTCTGCTTGCCATTCAAACATAATACAGACAATGTGAGTGGTGCACATTAGCTGTGTCACCCTCAGTATGCCTATATCACCCCATTCCCTTACCTCCTGGGTCAAGGACAGGCCCAGATGATAGCTAATTGCACTATGTTTTTCAATACTAGAGCCCTGAACTCCTGGGGATATCTCATTAAGACTGGCTTCTACCCTTTTAATCTCTGCCACAGTCAATATCATCCTAGTAAACATAGATGCCTTCATTTAAATGGCAGGCTTTACCTTGTATAGACCCAATTGCATCAGCCTTTCCTATTGCCAGGTACGAATCTAAGTTAAATGTGGAGTGTGAACAAGTGGAGTTCAACTTGCACTTGATCCTAGAAATGTACTTCTTTGCTGGGATAGGGATCATAACATTGGAACTACAGAAAAGAAAGTATAATCACAGCCACCTACTAGGTTCTGCAGCAAAAAATTACCTATGAATTTTTGACGTTTTAATCAACCTTTGGCCAAATCATGAAAAGACAGAACTATGAATACAAAGCTTAATATAATCAACTTTGACAGTGAAAAGCACACCTGTAATGACAAAGTTTAGGAGGTAGAGGTGGAGGGTCAATTTTATTATGTTGTTAATGAAAGAAGAAATGTAGTTTTAAAATATGATATATGAAGATGCAGATCTGACAGATGGAAGAACTGAGAATAGTGATAGAACTATGTAGGGGGAGTGTTATAAAGTGAGTTAAGTTCTTCTGTATCATAGCAGAAATCCTATCTATTAAAAGATATGTTTAAAATTGATGTCAGGCCTGGGCGGCGTGGCTCATGCCTATAATCCCAGCACTTTGGGAGGCCCAGGAGGGTAGATCACTTGAGGTCAGGAGTTCAAGACCAGCCTGGCCAACATGGCAAAAACCCATCTCTACTAAAAATACAAAAATTAGCCAGATGTGGTGGTGCACACCTGTAGTCCCAGTTACTGAGGAGGCTGAGGCAGGAGAATCAGTGAAACCTGGGAGGCAGAGGTTGCAGTGAGCCAGGATGGTGCTACTACACTCCAGTCTGGGTGACAGAGCGTCTCTGTATAATTTGACTTAATTTTAACTATATAGAGACAGCAGGTTGATTAAAATGTTAATGATAAATTTTTGGAGAGTTGAGAAAAAGCTTGTCTAGGTCCAAATCAAATTTAAAAGAAAAACAGCAAGCTTTATACAATACAACAAAAGGGTTAATATTCAATACGTAAAGAGTTCAGACAAATTGGTAAGAAAAACGGTATGGTCCTCAACAGATAAATGAGCAAAAGACATACACAATTCACAAAAGGAGTGTGGGGAGGAGCTAATGAATAAATATAAAAAATAATGTTTAATCTTGCTTGTGATTAGAAAGCAATTTTAAATAATATGCCACTTTTTGCTTGTTGAATTACCAAAACTGATTTTTTAAAATTATTTTTTAAATGGTGCAAACAGAAAGATACTGCTGGAGAGCCCAGATTTTGTTGGAAGATAAAATTTCACAATCTTTTGGGGAGCAATTAGGAAGTTTATAGCAAAATCCTAAATAATATATTTACTATTGACCTAGTTATCCTGCTTCTGGGAATTGATACTGTCTTAGACCATTCAGGCTGCTATAATAAAATACCATAGACTGCGTAGCTGATAGACAACACACATTTATTTCTCCCAGTTCCGGATGCTGGGAGTTTAAGATGAAGTGCCTGGTCAGGGCCCACTTCCCGGTTTCCAGATGCCATCTTGTGGCATTGTGTAGATGTGTCCTCTACACAATGGAAGGGGTGAGGGAGCTCTCTGGAGTCTTAAATAAGGGCACTAATCCCACCATGAGGGCCTCACCCTCATGACCTAAGCACCTCCTGAAGGCCCCGCCTCCTAACGTCATTACCTTGGGGATGAGAATTTCAACATAGGAATTTGTGGGGGTGCAAACATTCAGACCCTAGCAGATACTAATAAATTAATATGTGGAAAATCATCATATGCAAAGATATTCATTATGACAGAAAAACTTGGAAATAACCTGAATGTCGAAAAATAACAGAATGGTCAAATAAAGCATGAAGCATATACTTGATGGACTATTATGCAGCAGTTAAAGATCAGGGTTCAGAAAACTGTTGATAACTTAAAATTGTTCACTGAAAATGTGCACAATTACATAAAACAAAAAGAGCCAAACTGTAAGAGTGGCTTTCTATGTGTGATTTTCCTTTTTCCTTCTAGTTTTCTGTATTTTCTAAATTGTCTATAATGCGTATGATTTACTTTTATAATGAGAAGCAATTAGTGAACTTTATTTTTAGGAAATTAATTCAGTGGATAAAGATAAGTCAATCCAAAACAATTGAACTGAAGTATGAATGTGTATGGGATATGAGAAGCAGAGTTACAAAGCTAGTGGATCTTGTGTAACACTCAACCACATGCCAGTTTCCGTTCTGGGAATGTGACATATGTTATCTCAACACACACACACACACACACACACACACACACACACACACACAAATTTATAACTACTACCCAGCGAGAAAAAAATGCTGTCATTTTCCTCATTTTAAAAATGTGACAACTGAGGCAAGTTAATTAGTCGGTAAAAGGACTTGAAACTATCAAGTCTCAGAGCTGAGGTCTGAACCAAAGCCAAAAGGCTCGAATCTTTGTGCTAAGCCACTTGGCTACACTGTCTACAAGACTTAGAATTTAACTGAAGGAAGAAGACATGTATAGAGAAACACCAATGACACAGGCATGTCTGTGATGAATGAAAGACAATTAGTTCAGACATATTTTTTGTCTGACTTTCATTATTTTCTACCAGAGGTTTCTTTTCTCTTCCCAAACTACCTCTTATTTGCTAAAGCTCCCCAAGATATGCCAGCATCTCCGACAGATAATTCACATTCTCTGTGGCTTTCTAAAGAAAAATTATTAAACTTTTAAAAATGGGAAGGTCCTATATTTGCATTTCAACTCTATGTCTGAGGGGTTCGCCTACATTTATACCTGTTTTTTTTTTTTTCTTTTTTGACACTTGCTGTTAACTAGAAATCTTTCTGTGTGTGCATGGGGGATGATGGGATCTTTTTGCTTGGTCTCAGCATGATTCCTTGCCGAGGTCCTACCAATGACTGAGGGCATCCAGTGATGAGACAGCTGGGGAGGTCAAGAGCACAGTCTATAAATACTTCAATCAGCCACCATCTGGTCCTGGAGTCATTGGCTGGTGAGATCCAGAAACATGGGCCAAAACAAGCCCCCTGTGGCCTGTGTCAAAAGAGACACACATCACTTGGGTTATGGCGCCCTCTTCCCAAGCCATAGTGGTATAAAACTCCAGGCCTCATGCTTCCCTGCTCCTGCCTTTTCAGTAGTTGAATTATCCTATTCCCACCCCCGAACCTTCCCTTAAAAAGTCTACTCCTGGCCAGGTGTGGTGGCACAAGCCTGTAATCCCAGCACTTTGGGAGGCCCAGGCGGGCGAATCACCTGAGGTCAGGAGTTTGAGACCAGCCCAGCCAACATGGAGAAACCCCGTCTCTACTAAAAATACAAAAAATTAGCTGGGCATGGTGGTGGGTGCCTGTAATCCCAGCTACTCGGGAGGCTGAGGCAGGAGAATGACTTGAACCGGGCAGGCGGAGGTTGCAGTGAGCTGAGATGGTGCCATTGCACTCCATCCTGGGCAACAAGAGCGAAACTCTGTCTCAAAAAAAAAAAAAAAAAAAAAAAGTCCACTCCTTGTCTTTTTCCAGTTAGTTTTCCAAGCCAGCATCTTTCTATCATTCCTGAAGTTTACTTTGACTGAGAAGCATTCCAGAACCATTAAGTTGGAGAAGAGAAGCCTGTCTCCCAGTGAGGCCCTTCAGATGTCACAATGGTCCCTCTGCTGAGAGCATTCTCCTTCCTCCCCTCCAGTTTCAACCTCCACCCCACCTTCCCCCTTTTCTAGCTAATTCATCCCTCATGTCTTAACTAAAATGGCACTTCCTCAAGGAGAGCTGTCCTGGTATGCCTAATATATCATCTTATAGCATTTGTGTTTTCCTTCATATCTCGGTTTTTGTAAAGCACGTGTGTGATTAGATACACCCCCCAGTCTGTAAGCTGAACAGGGCAGGTCCAGATCTCGTGTTCACTGCTGTATCTCCTGAACCTCCTCTGTGTTAGAATTGAGAATGACTTGATAAATGAGTGACAGAAAAGGTTAAGAGTGTAAACAATCTTTGGGGTCCCAAGGTGGGAGATGGGGACTGCACTGGTCAGGGAGAGAGGAGAGGATCGTGTCCACCTTTCTGTCAGGTGGAATCAAAGCTGCCCCCCTTGCTGAGTCAGGGACTACTCATGGCATGACTTCCATGTTTAGTGAGGAAATTTCACTCAGTAAATTTCTCCTGCCTTCTTGCTTAGGCCTGAAATCTGCCATGAGAGCTGCATTCTTTTAAGACGTTGGCCCTCATTAAAAGGCAAGATTTATCCAAAACGTAATGGCTTAAATATCAGCCATTTTCGTGTGATCAATTTCAGATTCTCCAATGACAGCAAATATGGTGGGGATGAGGCACAGTGGTAGAAGTGCCTGTAAACAAGGTTCAGCTGCTTGCCAGGGCTTTGCAGGACGAGCTCCCCTGGTAGAGCTGCCTCCCTGGAAGGCAGTGAAGAAACAGGTGAATCCCAAAGGAGAGGAACCTGGCGGTAGGAAGTGTTTGGGCTCAGAGGCAGGGATTTCAGATGCCCAATCATACCTGAACATTATCCTAAAAATGGAAATGAGTGTGGGGCATGGTGGCTTACACTTGTAATCCCAGTACTTTCGGAGGCCGAGGCCGGCGGATCACCTGAGGTCAGGAGTTCGAGACCAGCCTGGCCAACATGGCATAACCCCATCTCTACTAAAAATACAAAAATTAGCCACGCAATGGTGCATGCCTGTGGTCCCAGCTACTAGGGAGGCTGAAGCGGGGGAATCACTTGAACCCAGGAGGTGGAGGTTGCAGTGAGCCCAGATCGTGTCACTGCCCTCCAGTCTGGGCAACAGAATAAGACTCTGTCTCCAAAAAAAAAAAAAAAAGGAAACAAAATCACAATCCCCAAAACCTATGCCCAGTGTGAGGTCCAGATCAGGCCACCTACCATGGTTTTGTTTCTCTATCCTTGAAATAGCACTGATTCTAAAATCCTGGAGATTAGGATCTGTGCCTTATCTTGTTTTATACTCCAACACTTATCATGATGTCTTGCTCTTAGTAAATACTCAGCCATGTCTTGCATAATGGATGAGACATTTATGCTAATGTGTACAGTACCTATTATACTTTAAGATATGTCAGCTTCTATATAGCACCTGCTATAGACACTGTTGAAAACTAGCTCAACACAAGACATGTCCACTAACTACTGTGGACTTGATAAAGGTAACCCAGTGAAGTCATAGGCATAGATTGTGTGGCCATTAGTAGCGAATAGTTTGGATCTCAAAAAGATCTTTGGTTTTTCATTTTTTCAGTGGGAAGGATTCCTTGGTTTCCATGAAATGTTCATTGTTTCGGTTCTGTCCGTGGTCAAAAGAATTGCCTTTCCAGCCTCCGGAGGGGAGCATTTCTTCACACCTAGGATCAGGAGCCAGTGACAGTGAGACCGAAGAGACCCTGAAAGGTATGAGTTAGGCCAAGCGCGGTGGCTCATGCCTGTAATCCCAGCACTTTGGGAGGCCGAGGCGAATGGATCTCCTGACGTCAGGAGTTCAAGACCAGCCTGGCCAAAATGGTGAAACCCCATCTCTACTAAAAATACAAAAAATTGGCCAGGTGTGGTGGTGGGCACCTGTAATCCCAGCTACTCGGGAGGCTGAGGCAAGAGAATTGCTTGAACCCAGGAGGCGGAGGTTGCAGGGAGCCGAGATCACACTACTGCACTCCTGGGTAACAAGAGCAAAACTCCGTCTCAAAAAAAAAAAAGGTATGAGTTGTTTTACATATGGTACTATAAATATAAGTTATATATATTTATATTTGTTTATATATGTTTCCTACTGTCTTTTTATTGATCCTGATTTTTGAAAATTAAATGAGAGTATTGGGTCAGAATCTCCCTCTAAGGTAGAGTGTTATTTTGTTGCCCATTGTTATAGGTGAAAAACAAAGTTGAGAAAGGTGGGGAATCCACCCACGGTCACTTAGCTACTTTGAGTAGAAGCTGCTGCACTGTCCACCCGGCCACATTATCTGCAGCGGTCTGGGACAAGGACCACGTGCTCTTTAGAAGAGGCTTTGGTGAGGTAGACTCCATTCAATGAAGGTGAAGGAAAGCATGGAGGCTTTGAGTTGCAGTCCAGTCTTCACTGTGGCGGTTCAGCAGAATTCTGACAGCTTTAGGCTTGAAGGATCTGGCCCAGCCCTGCTTCACCTCCTTTTTGCCCCTAGATCCCAAACACACATGTGAACATGCATGTCCAGAAAGAGGCAGAATGGCCATTGCACTTTTCTCTCTGGGCTCCGCGGCAGTGTTCGCAAATAACACTGAGTAAAGACCTTGTGGGGGAGCGGGGGAGGCGGGAACAAAGGACTGGAGGTGAAAATGGGAATGGGAGAGAATAATCTGGGTGTCAATAGGAAAGGTGGGGTGCTGTGAGTAGCTGATAGAGGAATGAAGTGAATGGGGAGAACTCTCTAATGCATGGAGGCTAGGACAGAGCCACCATTTGTAGTCTTGAGGGGATGTTTTGCCTGAACCCTGCTTGCTCAGGTGACCGGAGGAACTAGCAAGATAATACAGACCTCTTAATTTGCCTGGCATGAGAAGACACAATAGATACTGTCTCCAAAAGGAAGGGATTACTGAAGCGGGCATCTTCTAAGCAATGTGAGGGTAGACTCCCCTTCGCTGCAGCGGTATTCAGGATAGCTGGCTGGAATAAGAGATTTTCAAGGATTTGACTCATGCAGGACACAAGCAATAAGGATGAGAGTTCTAACACCAAAGCTCCAGGAAGTAATTCCAAATTCTCTTGGCCTTCATGTCAGCTCGCAGGAAGTGGGAAATGTTCTAGGAATTCTGTAAAGGCTGGGACCTGCCACTCCAGGGCCCGAGGGAACCAGGAGTTCTAGACCAAACATAGCACCAAGGCTCATCATAGTTCTAGCTTCTCATAGGACAGTGTTCATGGACCGTCCCCATCTCATTTCCTCCCCCTGCCTGTATCCTTCCTTAAATGGGATGCTTAGGGTCAAATACCGCATTCTAAACCATCTGGCCAGAGCAAAGTGGGGCTGTTATCAGTGGTGTGGTACAGTAGAAAGACATTAGATTAGGAATCAGAAGACCTGTGTTCTGTTTCCATTTCTCTACTGGCTGGCTGCACAATATTGGGCAAAGCAGTTAACATTTGAGCCTTGGGAATAATAACATAATATCTGTCCTATAATAATATGGTATTATCATATATAACTATATATGATTGTAACATATATATGCATATTATAATATAATATATAATATTGAGCCAGATAAGATGAGTTTATGGTACAAGTAAGAAGTAAATTGCTAGATACCTGCTAGATATTGTGCTTGTAAATTTGTATACACATAGCAGAAGATTGTGTTGGTGTATTTTACGGATGCTTTCTGTAGATTCATTTCGTTCCTTTGAATGGGCCACACTTTTCTGTTTGTTTGTATGCCTTTGCTCTTTTGTTGAAAATTGGGCATTTGAAAAAACAGCTACCTCTCCAAAGCTGCAGACTAGCTCAGCGCTGCAGAGGACTAATTAGTGGCGTGTGTTCTAAGCCTAGGATCAGGCTTGCATGCAGGCTTCACATCTTTTCAGGCCTTTCCTGGGTATGCATTTTCCCTGGGCTTGTGTGTGTGCTTTTTTCCCAGTTCCCCAGTAGACACAGTTGCTTTTAAATGTTTTAATTTTCCTAGGAGTCTCACCCCTGCTGCTTGTTGGGGCTTTAGCTGTTCTATCGTATCCCTCAATTAGTAGCCCCCGTGTGGTTTTCATGAGCCATGCCCACTGCTCCTGTGGCTTCTCCTTGTTTGAGATCCCAGCTATGCCTGTTTGGGCCATTTGAACTCTGAGTTAGATGACACAGAGACCAATCAGGCAGCCGCCAAATGGGTTAGAACATTGCAAATTAGATCTGCCCTACTCTCTCTGGTTTATAGAAGGGGACTGGGGACCTGACTGCACTTGCCCCAAATCACTGCAACGTGCTGGGGTGAGGCAGGGCAAGGGCAGGTGAAAGCACCATGACATTTCCTACCGTTTGAGTGTGGCTTTTCCTGGACTGGGCATTTGTTTGGTTGCAGTAGATATTTGACTGGTTCCAGAGTTCCTATAAAGTTATTTCAGCCAGTCTCTAGTTGTTTATTTAATGTTTCCACGGGACAATAAGGGCCTGGAAGTTCTGAGTCTGCCATTTTGCTGATATACTGTGGTGGTTTTCTTAGCAACTATATCATACTGCTGGCTGTGGGTCAAACTCTCATGTCTTTTTTTACATGAACTGTCAAACTAGGTTTCCATCATCCCATATATGTGAAGTTGATTTTTTTTTAAATAAACATAACTTTTGTTTTCATCTTTTTATCATTTTGGCTTGGCCCTACATTCCAGCTCAATTTGTATCAAATTAGATCATTTCGTATCTGATTAATCTCCCATATTCTCTATTCTCCCATATTCTCTATTAATCTCCCATATTCTCTATAGATTTTTGAAATCTATAAAACCAACAAGCATGTGACCTCTGCCTATGTCATAGTCACTGTCAACAACAGGACTCAGGACTCAGCCAAGTGCAGTGTCACATGGCAAGTCTCAAGTCTCTGCAGACTTAATTTCAGGGAAAGTCCACTACTATGTGATTACTAGTCAAATCTCTGTAGTGGAACCCCATGAGAAACTTTGATAAGTGCCCTGTAGAAATCAAGATACATTGTATCAGTGGTATTTTCTAACTTACAGGTTAGCAACCTTTCTCTAAAGGACCATATAGTAAATGCTTTTGGCTTTGTGGGCCATGTGGGCTCTTGTGCAACTTCTCAACCCTACCATTGTAGCGTGAGAACAGCTATAAACAATGTGCAAATGAATGGGTACAGGATGGGTTCCAATAAAATTTTATTTACAAATTAAATAAAATTTATAAATCTTGCTGCAGGCCCGATTTGGCCTATGTGCCATAGTTTACTTGACCCCTGCCTAAATAAAAGGGAAATTAAGTTACTTTCAAGTAAATTTTATTTGCAAACCCCTTCAACACTCATCATTCACTATAGTATTTTATAAATACACAACCATTTCTTTAATAAACTGAAATTTGCTAAGATTTAAAGTCAAATGTGGTTGGGTGCATTGGCTGATGTCTGTAATCCCAGCACTTTGGGAGGCTGAGGTGGGCAGATCACTTGAGGTCAGGCATTCGAGACCAGTCTGGCCAACATGGCGAAACCCTGTCTCTACTAAAAATCCAAAAAGTAGCTGAGTGTGGTGGTGTGCGCCTGTAATCCCAGCTACTCAGGAGGCTGAGGCAGGAGAATCACTTGAACCTGGTAGGCGGTGGTTGCAGTGAGCCAAGATTGTGCCACTGCACTGCAGGCTGGGTGCCAAAGCGAGACTCTGTCTCAAAAATAAATAAAAATAAAGTCAAATATACTGGTTTGTAAACCTTTATTCCTATTTTTTTAAATGGCAATATTATTTGTCTCCAACGCTGTTCTCACTGTGGATGAATTATCTAAGGGTGGATACTCCAAAACTGCTTCCATAAGCAATTCCGGCACCCTGAGATGTAATTTAGCTGGTTGTAGGACTTGAACGGATTGAAAAAGGAGGCCTACTCCTCTACTGTCTGTTTTCTTTTCAACATGTTTGCTTTGCTCTTTCCTGTTTAAAAAATATCCCCATGGAGAAAAACAAAAACCAGCAAACAAGGAAGGGCCAGACTCAGTGGCTCATGCCTGTAATCCCAGCACTTTGGGAGGCCAAGGCGGGAGGATCATCTGAGGTCAGGAATTCAGCGTTAGCCTGGCCAACATGGTGAAACCCCATCTCTACCAAAAAATACAAAAATTACGCAGATGTGGTGGTGGCATATGCCTGTAATCCCAGCTACTTGGGAGGCTGAGGCATGAGAATCATTTGAACCTGGGAGGTGGAGGTTGCAGTGAGCTGAGATCGCACCACTGCACTCCAGCCTAGGTGACAGAGCGAGACCCGGTCTCAAAAAAAAAAAAAAAAAAAAAAAAAGGAGGAGTTTTTTTTCTTTTCTTTTGCTGATAACAATATCCTCTCAAACAATGTCTTATTTTTTTCTTTGAATATGTCCTAAAATGGTCAATGTTCCCTTTGACTTTTCATTGGTTTGATTTGGCCAATAGATCCAGTCTTCATAATCTTATCCATCATTTCTGTTTCTCTCACTCTCTATAGAATCCTCTGCTTTGCTTTCTCAATCCCTGCTACTCTGCTTCCTTACCAGTGAGAATTCTGCTTCTGCTATGGCCACCATGCCTCTACCTTTCCTCTCTATCTTCTAAACTCCTCCTGCTTCCCAAAGTCCCTGGAGAAAGCAACATCCAGATGTCTTCCTGCTTGGTGAGCAGACCAATCTTTAGAGGGCATTAAATGAAGCTTCTATAGGAAGAACTTCACTTCACTGTGTGTGTGTGTGTGTGTGTGTGTGTGTGTGTGTGTGTGCATGTGTATGATTGTGAAAGAGTACTGTGTGGAGCATTGTTACAGAAGGCATGACAGGTGGAAGAATCGCTAGTGAGTGCTTGCTGTAGCATCCTCTGGTCATTGGGCAACTCTATACAACCTAAGGCTTGTTCAACCATGTACATGCTATATTCTGACCTCATCCACTATTATTCTTCCTTGAATGTCATTTCTTTCTTTTTTTTTTTTTTGGCCTCAAGTGATCCACTCACCTTGGCCTCCCAAAGTACTGCAATTATAGGTGTAAGCCACTGCACCTGGCCTCATTTATTTCTTATAGTTTGTCATGAACGAATTCTAGAAATTGTTCTGGTGCTTATACCATGCAACACTTATTCTCTTTGTACCAAGAAACCAAGGGATTAACTATCTTTTTTTCTGAATGTTTTACAGCACTACCTATACAATCATTTTCACATGAAAAAGAGTCTCACCAACGCAGACAACACTCAGTCCCAGTCATCAGTCGCCCAGGTTCCAACGTCAAACCCACCCTCCCTCCAATCCCTCAGGGCCGCAGGTAGACTAGCACTTGATGTCTGATCCTAACATGGAAAACCTGCTCTGCTGATGTCGAATTCCTTGCCTTACCTGGCCATGGGTCCAGCTGTTTCTCACTCAACCCATTACCCATGGAAGAATGTTCTACCTGCCTTAATTCTATCAGTCAGTTTCTCTTGTGATTCTTTGGCTGGTGTCTTTTAGTTTTTAATTAAAAAATTGTTTCTTAAATGATTTTTAAAGATGTGAGTTTTTTTTAATGTGAGTTATTCTTAGCTTTTAAAAATGTCATTTCATTTTTTTTCTATAGCTATAAATAATTTTTTCCAGCTGCTCCCTGCTCAGAAATATCAGATGGGAAAATCTCCCAAGATCTCTGCACCATGATATGCAGAGTGGCTTTCTGATATATCCAACTGGGATCGTGCTCTTAAAATTTCAATATGTCCATTTACAACACTCCTGTATGCTCTAGAGGATTGATTTATTTTGCTCTGATTATGAAAGGATTGCAGAGTTCCATTTAACTTGTCGCCAACATGATATCGACTGCATCTCTCATAAGGAATTAATGTAATTTTGGGGGGTTCTTGACTTACTTTAGCAACATGAAAGAATAAAGAGCAACAGTTGATTCTTTTATTTCACCCTTCTTTGACTCTGATTAGGGACTGCTTGTGATTAGATATACTTTTAGACAACTTTCATCATCTTTGTAGTTTCACTCCTTGTCTTAAAAAGAAAAACCTCCATTGAGCAGTTATAGACAAGGCTGGTATTCCACTAGTATGTCCCAGTAGGCTATCCTGATTGTTAAAACTTTGAGATACATTCCTTTGTACTGGAAAATGGTCTTTTCTCTGAGTACTCTGTGCCTGATGACTAGTGAAAAGAGAAGCCTCCACATAGTACTATACTCATTGTTAAATATTTTGAATATCAGAATCCTCTAATGACTTTCCTTTTTAAAATATCAAAACCCCTTTTAATAATCCTCTTCCCTGTGACAAATTTGGTTGTAACACAATTTGCTGTTGGCTCTTGTCCTCCCTCAGTCCTGCTCTCAAACAGGAGCTGATTAAAGTTCTTTTCTTGGGGTTGGTGAGGGTGGAGCAGGGGGACCATGAAGGAGATGACCACGTTGGGCAGGGAAATCAGAGGAGTCTTTTCTGGAGAACTGGGGAGGAAGAGGGTATGTCTCTGTATTCCAAGAATCTTCAAGAATAGTTTAACTTTCACAAGTATTGTCTAATCTTTAAAAAAAATTATGAAATATTTTAGGGACAATAGAAAATATAAAAATAATAGTTCTGATTTAAGACAGCATGGAGGAGCTGCACATTTCCTGGTTTTTCTCACTGAATACAGCTAAAACCCTGAACATTATAGCTCAACCTCTGAGAGGTGAAAAGAAGGCAGATGGGCTATGGATCTCAGAGCCCGAGTAACAACATGGTGGTGAATCCACTGAGTTTGGTTTTCCTCATATATCCTAAACTGGGTGCTAGAGAAACTAAAATTCAAAGTCATTAATGGACACATCAACAAAAGCCCCAGCGAAAGCCCACTCTCTCCAGCCAAAGGACTAGGAAAGGGACAGTCTCACAAGATAGAAAACTTTTAGACAATAGCTGCACCATTCCAGCCAAACACCATGGATTAAACTATGCTCCCTACCCTGTCAGCAAAGGCTCTCAACCTCTTCTGGCTGTAACAAGGTTCTCCTCCTTCTCTCTGCTGGGATAGTATCAGAGAAGGTGTTGTGGACAGCCAGGACTTTAACCACTGCCCAATATTAGTGAGAATGCCCTCCCACAATGTCATTGAAAGCCACTTGGGGGCCCTGGACCTATTCCTCACCTGGTAATAATGAGGAACTTCTTCTCCTTCTCACTGGAGAGTATTAGAAAAGGTCTCATGAAGAGCCAGGACTTTCACCATCAACCCACATCCCTGCAGTGTCAGTGGAGGCCATGTGAAGAGCTGTGACAAGGTGCCTCTCCCCCTCCCAGTGAGGGTGGTTCAGTTGAGGCCTAGTGGGGACCCTAAACTTCTACCCCAAAGCATTAATGAGGCATCACTGCCCTCTTTCCCACCCTGGGTGTCAACAGAGGCCAAGTGGAGAACTTGGGCTTCTCTCTCTATCTGCCAGTCATGAGTCAGTGCCTTTCTGCCCCACTGGTATGGTGTCAGAAACGTCCTACTGAGACGACAGATTGAAATAAGATCTGAAGTCTCATTAACACACTATCCAAACTGTCTAAGATATAATTAAACCACTCACCATATCAAGAATTAGGAAAATGTCAACTTGGATAAGAAAAGACCATCAATATATGCCCACACCAAAATGACACAGATGTTGGAATTATCGGGTAAGGATTTTAAAGTAGCAATCATAAAAATGCTTCAACAAGCAATTAGGAACATGACTGAAACAAATGAAGAGATAGATAATTTCAGCAAAGAAAGAGAAAGCCATAGCAAAGAACAGAAGATATAAAGAAGAACCAAAAGGAAATTTTATGACTAAACAGTACAATCATTGAAATTTTAAAACTCATTGGATGGGCACAAGAGTGAAATAGAGAGGGCAGAGGGAAAAAACTTAATGAACCTTAAGACAGAAGAATTGAAATTACCCAATCTGACCAACAGAGAGAAAATAGACTGAAAAACAATATGAGTCCCAGGGATGTGGACTATGTGAAAAGATCTAATGTTTGTGTCATTGGAGTCTAGAAGGAGTACAAAAAGAGTGTGAAACTGAAAAACATTTTTTTAAAAAATGACCTGAAATCTCTAAATTTGGCAAAAGCCAAAAACCTACAAATCCAAGAAGCTGAGTGAATCCTAAACAGGTTAAAGCCAAAGAAATTCACAAGACACATAATAATCACACTACTGAAAACCAAAAACAACACAAAATCTTAAAGCAATGAGAGGGAAATTATATCTTAATTATAGAGGAAAAAACAAATGCTAGTGGACTTCTCATCAACAACCATGGAAGTGGTATATTTTGAAGTACTCAAAGAAAAGAACTGTCAACTTACAATTCTATCTATATTCAGTGGAAATGTCCTTCAGGTATGAAGGAGAAATCAAGACATTCTCAGATGAAAGAAAACAAAAATAATTTGTTGCCAACAAACCTATCCTAAAAGAATAGTTGAAGGAAATTATTGAAACAGAATGGAAATGATAAAAGAAGGAAACCTGAAAGATCATGAAGGAAGAAAGAAAAATGGAAAGAGTAAAAATATGGACTACTACGCAGCCGTAAAAAGAATGAAAACCTGTCCTTAGTAACTACATGGATGCAGCTGGAGGCCATTATCCTAAGTGAAATAACTCAGAAACAAAATCAAATATCACATCTTCTCACTTATAAGTGGGAGCTAAACAATGGGTACACATGGACATAAAGATGGCAACAATAGACACTGGGACTGCAAAAGGGTGAGGGGTGATATGGTTTGGCTGTGTCCCCACTATAATCTCATCTTGAATTGTAGCTCCCATAATTCCCACATGTTGTGGGAGGGACCTGGTGGGAGATAATTGAATCATGGGGCATTTTCCCCCATACTGTTCCCATGGGTAGTGAATAAGTCTCACAAGAACTGATGGTTTTATAAGGAGTTTCACCTTTTGCTTGGCTCTCATTCTGTCTTGCCTGCTGCCATGTAAGACATGCCTTTAGCTTTCTGCCATGATTGTGAGGCCTCCCCAGCCATGTGGAGTTGTGAGTCCATTAAACCTCTTTTTCTTTGTAGATTACCCAGTCTACGGTATGTCTTTATCAGCAGCGTGAAAATGGACTAATACAGGGGGCAAGATTTGAAAAACTTCCTATTGGGTACCATGTTCACTATTTGGGTGACGGGTTCACTAGAAGCCCAAACTTCCATCATGCAATATGCCAGTGTAACGAACCTGCACAAGTATCCCCAGAATCTAAAATTAAAAAAATATATGTTGAACTGAATAAAAATGAAAATATACCCTATCAAAATTTGTAGTATGCATCTAAAACAGTGCCGAAAGGGAAATTTATACCACTAAATGCCTACATTAGGCAAGAAAAGTCTTAAATCAGTAAGCTCCTACCTGACGAACCAGAACAAAAGCACAATAAACCCAGATCGAGCAGAAGAAACGAATAAACAGCAGACATTAATGAAAGTGGAAAAACAGTAGAGGAAAATCAATAAAACAAAAAGCTGATTCCTCGAAAACATAATAAAATGGACGATCTATTTAATAAAAACAGATGAAGATAATATATTTTAATACAAATTACCAATAGTATAAATGAAATAGGGGATGAAACTACAGACTCCATAAATATCAAAAAGATAATAAGGAAATACTACAAACAACTCTACATATGTAATTTGACAATTTAGATAAAACAAACTCTTTTCTTAAAAAACACAAACTCCCATAACTCATGCTGCATGGCATAGATAATTTGAATAAGCCTATAAATATATTAAGGAAATAGAAGAATTAGGTTGAATTAAAGAATTTATAATTGAATTTGAAAAAGAATCTCCAAGCCCAAATGCTTTCACTGAAGAACCAATTGCTAACAGAAGCATTCACACCAATTCTATACAATCTCTTCCAGAAAACAGAAGAGGAAGGAAAACTTCACAACTCATTTTATGAGGCCAATATTACCCTGATATCAAAATCAGACAATATAAAAAAATAAAACTACAAACCAATATCACTTATATATGCACAAAATCTTTTTTTTTTTTTTTTTTGAGACAGAGTCTCGCTCTGTTGCCCAGGCTGGAGTGCAGTAGTGCCATCTCCACTCACTGCAAGCTCTGCCTCCTGGGTTCACGCCGTTCTCCTGCCTCAGCCTCCTGAGTAGCTGGGACTACAGGCGCCTGCCACTGCGCCCAGCTAATTGTTTTTATATTTTTAGTAGAGACAGGGTTTCACCATGTTAGCCAGGATAGTCTCCATCTCCTGACTTCGTGATCCTCCTGTCTCAGCCTCCCAAAGTGCTGGGATTACAGGCATGAGCCACCACACCCGGCCGCAAAAATTCTTAACAAAATATTAGCCAAAAAAGCCCAGGACCAGACAGATTCACAGCCAAATTCTACCAGTTGTACAAAGAGCTACTACCAATCTTAACTGAAACTATTCCAGACAATCAGGAGGAGGGATTCCTTTCTTACTCAGTTCAATGAATTTTTAATTCCCTTAAGACCTCCTTGTAGATCCATGGATTATTTAGAAGTGTGTTGTTTCATTTCCAGATACTTACAGATTTTCCTGTTAACCTTTCTGTCATTAATTTCTAGTTTGATTTCAT
Source organism: Gorilla gorilla gorilla (assembly GCF_029281585.2). NCBI lineage: Eukaryota > Metazoa > Chordata > Mammalia > Primates > Hominidae > Gorilla > Gorilla gorilla. The sequence continues at coordinate 143,337,815 of NC_073230.2, forward strand.
TGTGGTCAGATCCGAGAACATACTCTATATGATTTCAATTCTTTTTTTTTTTTTTTTTTTTGAGACAGGGTCTCTCTCTGTTGCCCAGGCTAGTGTGCAGCGGTGCCACCATAGCTTGCTGCAGCCTTGACCTCCTAAGCTCAAGCAACCCTCCTGCCTCAGCCTCCCAACTAGCTGGGAATACAGGTGTGTGCCAGTACGCCTGGCTAATTTTCTTTTTTGTAGAGATGAGGTCTCACCATGTTGTCCAGGTTGGTCTTAAGCTCCTGGCCTCAAGTGATCCTCCTGCCTCAGCCTCCCAAAATGCTAGGATTACAGGTGTAAGCCACTGTGCCTAGCCTCAATTCTTTTAAATTTATTGAAGTTCTTCTGTGGCTCTGGATATATTCCATCTTGGTAAATATTTCTTGAGCAAATAAAATTCAGCAATACATAAAAGATGTGTGCACTGTGACCAAGTGGGATTTAATCCAGAGATGCAAGGCTTGTGCGACAGTTGAAACCAACCAATGAAATCTATCATAATAATAGGATAAAGAGGAAAAATCAGAATATATAAATTGATGCAGAAAAAGCACTTGACAAAGTCCAACATCCATTCATAATAAAAGTCTAGGAATACAGGGGACCTTCCTCAATTTGATGAAGAACAGCTACAAAATACCTACAGTTAAAATCATACTTAGTGGTTACAGGTTAAATGGTTTCTCTCTGAGAATAACAAGGCAAAGATGACTACTCTCATCACTCATTTAACATAGGACTAGAAGTTCAAGCCAGTGCAATAAAACAGGAAAATGTAATAAAAAGAATACACATTAGAAAGAAATCCTCATCTGCAGATAATATTATGATCTACATAGAAAATTCCAAGAAATCTAGAAAACTCTTAGAATGACTAAATATGTTCATTAAGGTCTCAGGTATCAAGATTGATACAAAAATCAATTGTATTTCTGCATACTAGCAATGAGCATTTGGAAACAAATTAAACTACACTCACTCAACAAAATGAAGTTTTTAGATGCAGATCTTTTAAAAATGCACAAGACTTATATCTTACAAGTGAAAAAGAATAATATAATAAAACTCTAAGCCCATAATATACCCACTTGAAGAAACAAAACATTACTAATATATTTAAAGCCCATTTTGTATCCTTTCTATTTTCCTGATTTCCCACCCTGATGTAACCATTATTCTCAGTTTAGTTTTTTATCCTTCCCATGAATTTTTTACACTTTTGGTATATATGTGTCTATTCCTAACAATATATACTGTTGTTCTCCATGAGTCAAAACTTCATGTTATATTACATGTATTCAGCAATTAACTTTTTTCTCAACATTATGTTTGTAAGATTAATCCACATAGTTTTTATTATTGTAGTTTTGTAATTTTTATTGCTATATAATATTACACTGTAAGAATATACGGTAATTTATTCACTTTCCTGTTGGTGAACACTAAATTTGTTTCTACATGTTTGTTATTACAAAGGATGCAGCTAAAAACATTCTTGTGTAGGGGTGGAATTGCTGTGTTATAGGTATACAAATATTTAACTATCAGATATTACTATAGTGGTTGCTGTAATATGCTCTCACCAACACGTAAGAGGGTGCTCATTTTTTCACATTTTCAGCAAGTGGCATCAATAGTTTTTTTACTGCTAATCCAATAAATGTTAATGTAATCTCATTGTGGTGTTAAGTGTTTAGTTTGAATTTCTCCAGTTGTCAAGTAAAGTTGAACCTTTTAAATAAGCTTATTGGCCACCTACAGTTCTCTTCTGTGAATTGCCTGTTTATATGTTTTGCCCAATTTTAAATTGAGTTATTATCTTTTTCTTATTGGTTTGATGTATTTATATATTCTGGTTAATAATTTTTGTTAATTATGCATATTACAAAGATCTTTTTCCAGGTCGTGACTTATTTTTTCACCTTTTAAAATGTTATATTTTAATGAATACAAGTTTTTTATATGGCCAACTTTGTCAATCTTTTTCTTTTTGATTTGTACTTTTTACATCTTATGAGTTTCTTTTTTATCCTATTGTAATAAACATAATCTCAGATATTTTTCTAAATTTTTGTTAAGTTTCACTCTTCCAATTTAGGCCTATATTTTACTTGGAATGAACTTCTGTGTATGATGTGAGATAGGATTGAATTGTTTTTATTCCAATCGTCCCATTACTCTCCCCTCCTAGTTTGTGAGACCCTCTCTCTCATAGATTGTTTCCATAAATGCTTGGATTTATGTATCAAATTCTACAAATGCCCCACTTGGAGTTGGTTAGAATTACATTTAATTCAAAAATTTGAGGAGGTTTCTCTTTTTTTATGATACTTGCTCTCCCTATCTGTAAACATTCTCTATTTATGTATGTTTTCATTAATTTCTTCAATAAAATTGTATAATTTTCTCCATAAAGGACAAATGTATCTTTAGTGAGATTTATTCCTAGATGCATTTTATCTTGGTTGTTGTAAATTGAATGTTTTTAAAGGTTATATTTTCTCCATCTGGTGTATAAAATGCAATTCATTTCTACAAATAACCCTGTGTATTAATTCTGACAATGGATTATAGATTATTTCAGGATTTCTATGCAGATAGTATAATAGAAAATAACAATATTCCTTTTCTTTCCATCCGTTATTATTTTCTTTTTCCCTTTCCTTTCTTCTTTTCTAAGCTGCACTGGAGACAATCTTCAATACAATGTTGAATAGAAACAATGATAACGAGCATCCTTGTCTCACATCTGAATCTGTCTAATGCTTCACTCTTCAGTGTGAAATTTGCTATAGATTTTAGGTAGATAAACTTCTTTGGAAAAAGAAGTTTCATTTTCTTCCTAGTTTAATAAGAGTTTTACCATGAATAAGTATTGATAAGAGGGTGTTTTCTTTGTAGGGTACAAACATTTGCAGTATGTATTAATTCAATCATATTCATTGTATTATTCAAACCATTTATTTCCTTTTTCATTTTTTCCTACTTATTCATATGGATAGGTCAAAAAAATTCTCACTGTGATAGGGTTTCTGTTCCCTTCTCTTCTTTCCTTTCCCTCCTTACCTCCCTCCCTTCCTTCCTGTATTGCAGGATGGTTGTAGAAAAGTCAGTGGTACGTAAGAAATGCTTACAAAAGCATCAGAAGTAAATACCACACAAATAAAAAGCAAGGAGGGGTAGGAATATTATAATCAGACAAAGTAGAAGTCAAGATAAAAATCATTAAATGACACATAAAACACCTTTTACATTAAGTCAGGTACATCCCATTATTAAGATATAATAACAGTTATAAGCCCTTATGAGTTGAATAACATGACATCAAAGTATATAAGGCAAAAAGTATAAGAAATGAAAATTAGTTTGTCTGAATGACAGTACTATCATTTATAAAACTAACAGAATTGCTTATTAAGAGTCTTGTGATGATTAAGCTAGGTAATGCATCTGTGGTGAGTATGAATACTTCAGGCCACAAACTTTTAATTTTAAGTGCAATCCAAAGTGAAAGAATTAATCTTATTCTCAGTCAATTCAGGACAATCTCAATTAATTCACAGTTTCTCCTCTCTTGCATTTTACTTCGGATTTTATCCAACTTCAGGGGGTTGTGGGGTTTCAAGGCATCAGGGGAGACATTAGGTTCCTCCCTGCATGCATAAGAAAGTCTTGAGTATTGTCTATTTGCCAGAATGCATGCCTGGCTGTGGCTGTATCCCCATCATTCTGACCTCTCCAGGTGTGTGAACAATCTTCTTCATGGAACTTTGGTTCCCTTCATGAAAGCACATAATAAGCCAACTGCTCCCTGTGCCAAGAGTCAGGCTCAGCCCTTCTCTGCCTTGACACACACCTGGTCTTCCCCTCACTAAGGGAAGACATATTGGGATGTAGACATATTGAGAACTTGGTGAACCTGATGCCTGGTAGAGCTCTCTATGGTAGAGCCAGGCAGTGGGCATGAATGCCCTTCCTCTCAGAGTCCCACACTCAAATGAGATTTCTACGGTAACCTGGTCCCTGAGGTTATGCCTCTGAAGTAATTGTTCTCAACCTTGTCTGCATAACAGACTCTTTATAAGCTCCCAAAATACCAAAGCCCACTATCCATCCCAAGCCAATTAAATAAGAATCTATGGGCAGGGAAGCTCAGGCATTGCATTTTTTTTTTAAGTCCCCAGAGTGAGTCCAATGTGCAAATAGGTTTGAGAACCGCTGCTCCACAAGGTTGAATGGGGGCTTTCTAGAATGATTTTGACAAATTTTTTAATTTTTGGCCTTCAGCAGTTTATGAGTGATCATATTAACATACCCTCATTAGCATAAAGTATATTATACTTTTTTAGAATTACTAATTTGTTTGTTGAAAAATATGTTATTTTACTGATTAGGTTTACTATTGTTCATATGCTTATTTTTTATTAGTATTTCCTTCTGAACCACAAATTGTTGGCTCATGTCTTTGTTACATTTTTATTCTGGGATGTTAGTGTTTTCTCTTATATTTTTGTGAAAGTGATTTAATATTAATAATAGTCTATTCAATATTAACTATGTGGTTCCCATTTGTTATAAATATTCATCTTAATTTGTTATTGGTCTGCATTTATTTTAAATAGAGAAGTTTTTAACTCTATATTTTCCTATGTAGTGTTTGGTTGTGTACACACATCCTGTCTTCCACGAGCAGCACTGTCCAATAGAGCTTTCTGTGATGATGGAAATATGTAGAAATATCTACTTCGTCCACTATGGTGGCCACCAGCTCCGTGTAGTTGTTGAGCACTTGAAATGTGGCTGGTGTGACTGAGGAAATGGAACTTTTCATTTTAATTAATTGAAAGGTAGATAATCACATGTGACTAGTGACTACCACATTGGACAGTGAAATTATAAAGGGTTTATCATTATGGTTTTGTGCTTTTTGACCCAACAGTCATTTTGAGAGTTTTCTTCCTTATAAGTTCTAGTTTTGGTGAATTACAATAAAGAAATAAAAGTATGGCTTATATAGTTTATATTTCTAAATTTTATTGATGTTCTTTTTGCCTTAAGATAATGTGGTCAATTTTAGAAAATCAGTGGAATTGAAAAGAAAATATGTGATATAAAATTTTGCTATATCTACTAATTCAATTTTACTGATTATGTTATTTAAATTACCTAGATACATCCTCTTATTTTTATCAACTTGTTCTGTAATAGATGGTGTGGGATTTTAGTACCTAATTATAATTGTGTTTTAGTCTCTTTCTTCTTATATATCAAATAGTTTTTTGCTATATAAATTTTGATGTTATGTTAATCAGCTCATAAATGCACAGGATTATTATATTGCAATTACAGATTTCATCTTGTTTCAGTGGAAAAGAGTCCTTTTTGTTTCATTGTTGTATTGAATTGTTTTTGCTTTGAACTTTCCTTTGAAAATATCAGTGCCACCTGTGCTTATTTTTATTTGCCTTCTATACCTATCATTTCAATCTTTTCAATGTAATTTAAGTTTGGTCTCACTCTTGATCTTCTTTAACTCAATTCAAATCTGTCTTTCATTTCAGTTGTAGAGAAAAACTATTTTTATTTATTTTTCATACTAAATTCAGTCCTATTTCTACCATTTTGTTTTATATTTTTTATTGAGTTTGACACTGATGTTTTGCTGTTTCACTTATTGGTTTATGCTTTTTGCTATACTTTTTTTGCTCTTTTCATTTATAGTAATTTGGAAGGTATATTTTTCTCTACTCTGATGTATATCATGGTATTTAATTTTTTTCATTTCTCCCTGTCTTTCCCATTCCCACAATTATAAGTTTAATTAGAAATTACAGACTCAGTTTATAGAATCTCATCTCCATTTTTTTCAAATACATCTTTAAGAGCTATTTTGGCTTTATATTCAATATTTATGTTATTGCAGTTCTCTCTGAACTTTTTAGTAATTTAAATGTTTACTACCAATTGTTTTATATGATAACTGTCTCATGGTCAAATTCTTGATCTAAAAGCCAGAAGAGAAAGTGAGGGGAAGGGAGCATTTTGGAAAATATACAGTAATAGAAGAGTCTGCTTGATTTCTGTATTCCAGCAGGAGAGATAAGAGGTGAGAAATGACTGAATTTTTTTCTTTGCATTTATTTTGCTATTCCCAAGATATATATGTTTTTTCTGTTATGCTCAGGATACTTTGCTTAGTGGAAATACCAAGACTTTGGCATATGGACTCAACTTTAGATGTTATTTCTAGTGCCAGTTACCCTTGTTAATGTTGAAGTTTTTTCCTGGATTTTATCAAGCTGTTGTCTTTCACTCCCTTGATAAATTCATTGAATGAGAAGTTTAGGAGAGGTAGCTGCCAATATGCTACCACATTAACCAGGTTTATCTGCACTCTAATTTCTAGAGAGCACTAAGTTTTCAAAAGTTCATACAAATGTGTGTATTTATGTATTTTTATATCATCTCATTCCAAAAATATTTGAGAATATTTAGTAGTAAATTCAATTCAATTAGATAAGGCAAAAAGAAAGAAAAATGTTTAATATATCAAATGCAAGCTCTAATTGTTAGAATCACAAAATGAAGCTTCCTGGTAGCCAAAGCAAAGAAAGAAGCAAGCTCCATTCCACAGTATCAAGACTCATGGTGACCCTAAGACCTTAAGTCAAACAATTGCTCAGAAGCAGCACAGCTTTTCTTGATAATGACTTCAGAGACTTACTTTCCCAATTCTCCCAAAGAGGGCACTGTATGAAGATATGGACCACACTCTCAGTAGCTTACCGGCATTAAATACAGTCTTGAGTTTGACAAAGCCATTTCTATTTCTTGTAATGACATATAATGTCGACTATAGAATACGAAATCATAATTCTCCCCATCCCCACCAAAGGCGTGATTTGACACCTAACTGTGTAGGAAGGCACTATTATAGAATGATTCACTGTGGGAGAGTGCTATCAGAATTCCTGAGTTCAAATCCTGGTTCAGCCCTTTGCTAGGAGTCTGACTTTAGGCAATTTATTCCGCTCTGTTTCTTCATCTGTTAGGCTCAGTCACGGAAGGACCGATGGTGGTGTCATTCACAGAAGGGTGGGGGAGATGGATGGGGACATATCATGAATCAGGTTGAACAATATCAGGCAGGCCTCTAGCCTCAAGTCCTCAATTCTCTGTGGCTGCATCTTGGAAGAGAATTAATAATCAAGTGGTGGAAAATAGAAAGGAAAAAAAAGAATTCCATTGATTCTAAGAGGACATTTTTCACATTTTAATATCTCTAAACTCAGGGCACATTTAAAAATTGATGGCATGCCATGGCTGAACTGGCAGCATTGTTTTTCTTTCTTGGTGGAATAGAAAATGATGGTGTATATTACAATGCACCACATCCTAGATACAATAAATTATGGTAGCAATAATTATTGTAAGAGACCGGCCGTTCCTCAGGGGCAGCCAAGGTCTGTCTGGGGAGGTGGCATGGATCCGGCTAAAGTTCTGGCAATCCAAGAGGACCATGTCTGTCCAGTTAGGGTGCTGTCAGGTGAGAAGGTGTTCAGCAGAAGCACAGTTCTCTTATTTTAAGAGGAATCCTTCCTAAGGCTAATCCTTGCTGCCGTTCCCAGCATCCTCATAAGGATGAAAAGGAACCAAGGAGCTGCTGCATATAGCAGGAAACTCCTTTTGTTTGCCAGGGAGAAGAGTCAGCCACAAATACACATGAGCATATGCAGGTCAGAGGGAGGCAGGGAGCAAGTCGACAGCCTGCCAGGGGCCTCTCCAGTACCACTTCCCTATGGTTATATGTTTTTTTTCACCAGTCAGCCAGGACTGCGGAGAGATCATCGCCAGTGGATGCTTTCTCTAACCTTTCCTTCCTGCATGCTGTTGGGAAGACTGGCCCCAAATCCAACGGGAAGGATATCAGAGACCACCGGATTTGGGGCACAGAGAAACTCACAAAAATGTGGGAGAAGCAGAAATAGCTACACCATACCCGTTTTGGAAGAGGCTACACCTACCTTCAAGGGAAGTTTATGCCCCATTCCCCTTGAACTGTCCATGTAAAGCGCTTGTCAAATGATCGATGCTCCATATAAACATGAGCTATTTTCCTTTTATAAGTTTGTTTGCCCAGACAGGTTTGGAAGCTACGGAAGATCTATTAGGAAATCCCAGAAATGCAGCTCTGCATTTCATGGTGTGTGGGAATGCTGGGGGAGGGGAAGACCTAGAAGTGTCCCTGTAGGTTGAGAGTTCCATGCACCTTGGTCTGCCCTTGGCTGTCCCAGTTTATGTCTATTGTCCCAGCAAAATTATTAACAGAGGTCCCTGTCACCCTCAAAAGTATTCTCATGCAGACAATAATTTCATGATCACTCTACAGGTGGCTCACGTGAGTCCAACTTTCTGTTTCCTTTCATACACGTGAGAAATAATTTAAATATAGAGAGATTAAAAATGGAATCAGTAAGATATTCAAATGCTTGAGAACAAGAATTTCAAACCCAAGAAATCAGGAATAAATAAAAACACACATAAAAAATAAATGCCATAGTATAGGATATTTCTATATTAGACTTGTTAAATGTAGACACTTGAGAAGTTAAAAGATCTATCCTAAACCAACAGTTCAAACTAAGTATTTTTAAGGTATAACATTAAAACATGTAATAATAAATCTTAAAGGACAAAATAGAGAACCTAAATATTTAAATAGATAAATTGCACAATAGGATGAATATAAATAGAAAACAAAAGAATAAAAATAGAACGAGAAAAACTCATTAAAGCAATGCACAGCTGTAGGTAATACACACATATATATGTTTACATTTGTAATATATGTATAGATACATAATATTTATCTCCTTAGCAAAACAAATAAACCAAAATCTAAAAGAGAAATGGGAAAAAATGAAAATTAGGCCTTAGCTAGAAGTCTATGAATAGCAACAACTCTTAAATTCTGTGGTCAAATGGTCTTCTCACAGCGCGGTGCCCACACAATGTCTGTGGCAGGGGGAGAAGAGGTGTGAGGGCACCTGGAAAATGTACCTTTCCTTCCTCTCCCAAATCACATCAAATCCCCTAAAACAAACACTTCTCATAGCAATATTGGTGAGACATTGCACGCATATTCGTACATGTGCCATTTAGATTTCCAAATGCATAAGCATTCTATGTTATCATTTTTTACGTTTCTGAAAAAAACCTTCCCTAAAGAAGTTGATTAATGAAAATATCCCAATCCCAAACGCTATTAATAGCACAGGGTGTTGTTTAGAAAGATGATGAAATTAACACATGAAGAACAGCTACTCAGTACAAAAATCAGCCTAGCACCAGACAGGATCTATGGTATTACTCTTCTTAAAAATCATATGCAGGAAGTTTCGTCAAACAAGAACTCTAAAAAATGAGGGCAATTTGATTAACTAATTACAATGCTTCCATCAATCAAAGTGGCTCCACTAAGGTCATATACAACTTGGTTGCATTTAAGAAGGAGAAAAGTCTGCAGTTACACATTTTCTCTTGTTTACTAACGTAAAAAACTTCAGGTTTTTTATTAACCCAGGCAGTTGTTGGCATGAGAGATTAGTTTTGCAATTTGATGAGGTGCATTCCACAGCACGTTAAATTAGAATCCCAGATACTAAAGCCCCAAATCTAATTTTCACCCTGGTTTATAAGGTTCTCTTGAAAATTCTATTATCCTAATGCATGCCTCTTATTCTCTAACTCCTATAAAAGACCATGCCAATTATAAAGTCAAAAATATTCTGAATTGCCACTGTGGAATATTTAAATTTTTATATTTACTGGATCATTGAGCTTAGGTACAAAGCTCCAATCTATTTACCTAAAATTGCAGTTCTTATAAATTGCAGCAAAATTCTGGATCTAACTATGAATTCTGTCAAATAAGGATTTGATTGAGCCACTCAATTTGCCTAAATAATAACTACACTTGCTTGTTCTTGGGCAGGTCCTTAAAAAACTAATCAGTATATGGTTCAGAAAGCCAGAGGATGGAGGGAAATGGAGAAACAGGGAAGGCAAGATAATGGAAGGTGAAGGATGCTGGTTGATTTCATTGCACCAGTGTTGACAACATGACTTTCACTTATGAAACTGAGCTACGTACGGATGAGAGTGTGAGCATTTCCTGTAACTTTCCCCAGGACACTCTTTGCCCAGATCACCAAAGTGCTTGCTCCCTCATCTTCTCAGGTATTTGCTCACGCATCAATGTCTCAGGTCTTCCCTGATCATCCTATTTAAACATCTCTCTGTCAGAGCCCCCACCTACACCCCACATCTTTCTCTTTCCCTGCTTCATTTGTCTCCAGAGCACTTTTCAACATCTAACATTTATTTTAATTATGTATCTTGTTTACCATGTATTTCCTCTTATTAAAATGTAAGCCCAGAAAAGTAGAGATAAACTCGATTCTAAATTTCTAGATTGTGATTACCTTGTTTGGTTAATAGGACATGTTGCTTGATGTTGCTAATTTTTGAGCTTTATGAAAATGCTATCATTCTGTTTGTTGTCTTGTGAGCCTGGCTTTTTATGCTCAACATTATGCTTTTGAGATTCAGCTTTGTTGATGGCTGAAGCTATAGTACATTCATTACTTTTCCACTTTTCCATTCTCTTGTCAACAGCAATTTTGGTCTTTCCAGTTTTTTGCAAAGCAAGCAGTTCTATTATGAAAAACCTTACATATGTCTGCTGGTACACATGTGAAAGAGTTTCTCTATGGGTATATCCAGGAGTGGAATTTCTGGTTGCAGGGTAGACAGGTCTTCTTATTTCCCAAGTGGGCTCTACCAATTTGAGCTACACAGTAGTATATAAAAAGTTTCTGTGAGTACACTGTTTGTCCAAACTTAATATTTTCCAGCTTTCCAATTTTGGTCAATCTGATGAATGTAATGTGATATGTCACTCTGGATTTAAAAAGCATTTCTCTAATTATTAATGTAATCAAGCATCCTTTCATATTTAGTGACCATTGGGTGTTTTCTGTTCTGTGAAATTCCTATTTTTGTGAAATATTGTTCATGTCTTTTTTGCCTGTTCCTCTATTTAGTTGTCTTTTCCTTACTGATTTTAGTAGTTCTTTCTAAATGCTGTCTATTAATATTTTATCTGTTGTACGTACACAAACATGTTCTCCTAGTTTGTGGCTTAATTATTATCCTTTCATCTTTCTTCCCCCTCTCTTCCTTGTCACACTTTCCCCTGGAATATCTATGGATTTGGAACAGGAGGAGAACCCATTCATGTCAACTTGATTCGTCACATTATGCAGAAATTCCCAATAGATGCTTCCTTCCTCTTAAATTTTCCCATTCCTAGCATTTTTGGTAGCCTTTCCTAGATAACTTTTCAAAAACAAAAAAACAAATAGCTAACCCCTCTGGTGTGCAAATTATTCCATTTCATTATTAAATTGGGGAGTAAAATAATTATTTTTATTTCTTCCTTTGAGCACCATTTGGAGTTAAACCAATTTCCAATATTCCTCCATAACCTTAACTAACTGAACACAATGCATAATTTATAGGTAATTTGACAGCTGCTATAATGCTTAGCACATTTTAATGCCATTTGTTTCTTGGAATTCTTTGCATAAATGATACTCTAAGAGTCAAAGCTTTCCTTTTGTTCTTAATTTTTCCTTCCTCTAAGCTTTTAATTTTGCATGAAATTTGACCTTAAATCTATAAAGATTCTTGTTCCAAGATTAGATCTAGATTCTTGGTCAATGATAACATTTGTAAGAACAGGGACTCTGTTGATTTTGCTCAGCAATGTGCTCCTGGTACCTAGCATCTTATCTGGCACCTAATAGCTTGCCCAATATATTGACTAATGATGTAGGTAAAGTATACAGCACAAAATTGTCTTTAAGAATCTTAAATATTTATACTCTATGGACTAATATGTCTGTCTATAGAGATATATTCTAGGAAGGAAATCTGATCAATGCAGACATATTTACCTACAAAGATGTTCATGTGATTGTTATTTATAATAAAGTTTGGAAACGGTGAATGTTAAATGATCAACAATAATGAATTTGTTTAAATAATTATGGAACATCTACATAATAGACTATCATAAAGTCATTAAAACTCACGTTTTCAAAGAACATTAGAAACGTATACAAAACAGTGCTAAGTGAATAAAACAACATAGAACTGTATATTTAGTATGATACTAATTTTGGCATATGGCATATAGGTGAAGGAAAAACTGGAAAGAAAAATACTAATATTTTTCAGTAGTTGTCTTTGGTTAGTGAGAACTACCACATCACACGGGTTGGAGGCACCTTGAAATCAGTACCAAGCTGTTTCAGCTACGTATTTCTATAGGTTAGCTCAGTGCTTGCGAATTGTGGTACTCAACAATTAATGAATTAGAATAGCACACTTAAAAATAATCAGAATTCTTAATCCTGCATGGGCCTTTTCAGTAACTTGTCATTGGTCATGTATTCCAAAACTTCATGTATCAGCTCAAGTTTCTGCTTGCAAAACAGGGGGTGGGCCATGCCCTCCAAGGGCACTCTGGGGACTGGAAATGGCAGAGGCACCTCAAGGACTTTTCATTATCTTCTTCGAATGCCTGCAGACTGTGCTGACAAAGTGTGTTGTGGAATCTGTGCCTTAGCTGCTTGAATTGAACTCAACACGCAGCATCCACAGCAGAGCGTGTGTGTTTTTGTTTGATTTGAAATAGAAATATTTCCATTCACTCTTGGTGGGAGATTGTCAAACTCAAGGCACTAAACACACTGAGCGCAGCAACGCTGGCTTCCATGAATTATCTATTATACCGTGGCTACATTTTGGCTACTTAAGGATGATTTGGGGATATGTTCTCACTCTAATTTTTTTTGTATTACCCATTGGCTGCCAATATCTGATCCTGGATTGACTATGCATGACTCCAGCAGTGGTTACTGTGGGGCCTGGGCTTCCTGGGCCATTCAATTATAGGATCATGTATTAGTCTGTTTTCACTCTCCTGATAAAGACATACTTGAGACTGGGTAATTTATAAAGAAAAAGAGGTTTAATGGACTTACAGTGCCACATGGCTGGGGAGGCCTCACAATCATGGTGGAAGGTGAAAGGCACGTCTTACATTGGCGGTAGGCAAGAGAGAGAATAAGGACCAAGCACAAGGGGTTTCCCCTTATTAAACCATCTGATCTCGTGAGACTTATTCACGATCACAAGAACAGTATGGGGGAAACTGCCCCCATGGTTCAATTATCTCCCACCGGGTCCCTCCCACAACATGCAAGAATTATGGGAGCTACAATTCAAGATGAGATTCGGGTGGGGACACAGCCAAACTATATCACAAGTCCTCTGGCCTGAGAGCCCTAGAGGTCCTCTGGCAGAAATGACGCAGAGGACTTTGGGAAAGTAGGGAATGTGTTCCCGGTTCCTCAGCAGAGGGTCACTCTTATCTGTAATCACTCTCAGATAAGATCTTCTAAGATTGGCTGATATTCCTGTGGCCACCCAGGAAGGAGAGATTCTCCTTCAGCATCGCAAGTCAAGGAATGGGCATGGACGCAGCAGCAGAGACAAGGCGACCCCACAGACCACAGAGGGCACAAGCCACACCATCTCCTTGAAAGAGTTGGCGGTGGTTGTGGTGAGTCCTCTTGGAATCTAGGAAAATAATAACAGGAAGACAGAAAGCTCTAAATTAAGGAGGTGCCCCAATCCTTCCTCCACCTCAAGGCTACCCTTCCAGTGTTTCACTGTGATCTGCCTCTGCCATTCATTTTTCTTCATTAAAATCCCTTTGCCAAGCTTTAATTTCCCCACTCCAAGCCCTTTGTGGTCTCTTGCCTGAGGTAAGCCAGGGGTTTGGACCCAGGGAAATGCTCAGAGTTAAACGCCCAGGGGTAGCCAAGGCAATGTTTCCAGGGTCAGGCACTGGAGCTGCAGGGTCACCAGGCTTCAGGGACCACAAGAACCAAGAATGGGCAGAAATACAGAAGACCCCATTCATTTTTTAAACATCACATTAGACTCCTGGGTTTTTGTTTGGCACCAGGGAAGTGAGGGTGCCTTAGCAAAGGTGGAGCTTGAGAGCCCTACCAGTCTGGCAGAATGAGGGCTGGAAATGAGCTCTTGAAATCAAAGTCTTCATAACAATTTTATGCACCCATTCCTTTCACAACCCAGTTTGTGGTGCAAAATTCATACCCATTGTACTCACGCCCTCCGGGGTTGTGGGGAGTGTACCGATAACAAACTTGGGCTTCCCAAAGACTTTAGGGACAAATTCCAAATGACATCAACAAATATGGGAGTCAAAGACTCCCATAAAGCAAGAAGTTTTTTGTCTTCCAGCAGATAACAGCAAAGTGTTAATGTTAGCACTGGCGAAATACCTTCTGTCACTGTCAGCTGCCTCGGTTTTCTGTTACCCCTAAATGCCATTCGTGGTTTCATATTCTACCAAGTGTGCCTCTCTTTACATAATTAACAACTTCTGCAGTGGTTAATGGATGAGGAGAAAGCTCTCTAAGGAGGCGATCTTAATTCATCCCGCGTCTCCTACAGGAAGACACGCGCTTCTATACCAAGCGTAGACATGACATGATGGGAGATTTACACACGGCCTTTATAGAGTAATTTACTAGCAAACTTGGGTGTATATTATTGTAAACTGCTGTATACCATGTGATTACAAGATTAAGAAAGAAGGAGTGAATTGCTAATCTTGTCAGTCCAACTGTTTTCTTTCTTGATAACATTTGCGTTATTACACTTTGAGTGATGAAAGACTGTAATTGGCTGTTGACACTGATTGAAGGAAGGAGACGTGGCTTTTTCAAAAAAGAGAATTAATTAGCTTGGTGAGGGGGGTAACAATTCAATCTACAGCTCTCACAGCTGCAAAACAGAAGTGAACTGTCAAAGAGTGTTTTCATCTCTTTCTTTCCCACCTGCTTTTCTCCTTTTGATGTCATCTTTTCCTAGATTTAACACATTTAAAATGGGCTCACCAAAGAAAGAGGTGTGTGGGGTGGGGGGAGCTGAGGAGCCGTCAGAAGAAAAACAGAGAATGTAGCTTTCAGGATTCACAGCAGAAATACTGTAAATGTGAGTGTGTTCCATTTGCATGTGTTTAAGCAATGTTGAAGGAAGACGTCACAGACAGATGAAGCTCAGCTAAATCTCTTTATGCCACTCAAGTTGTTTTAAACCAGTAACGAACACCTGAGACCTCGTTGCTTGTCTGGCAGTTGGACAAGGATAATCTAGGTAAGCTGACAAATCCTGGTTTACTTGGTTGAGTCTCCATGGAGGCTGATTGTATTAATGAAAACTTGCTGTCCTACAAGATACAGCGTATGCTTGAACTGCAACCGGTTCAATATGGCACCTTTTCACCCACAAGAAACCCCAGGTCCAAGAGTTAGGAGGCAGAAGTGAATGGCTTTTCATTGTTACCCATAATAACCCCTTGCAAAATTTTTATTTCTGATCCCCACAACTTCAAGTGCTGCTGGTCTGGAAGTTTTAGTTCTCAAGGGAGGAATGCTGTCACCAAGGAGTACAACAAAGGTTTAGTTGAGGAAAGAGTTGAGACTGCCACCTGGTCACATTTGCCTTTTTATGCCCCTGAAGCAGTAGACAAGAAAGACGATGACTCAGTTGCTGGGTGAATTGATCCTGGTTATCAAGGTGAAACAGAGTTCCTGCTACATCATGCAGATAAGGAATATGTGAAACTCAAGGCATTCCTTGTGTACCTTTCTTCGTACTTACATGTCCAGTGGTAAAAGTTAATGAACACCACCACTAATGTAGGCAGGAAAGGGAATCAAGGTTTTGGTCCTTCCGCAAGGTGAAGACCCATGACCAGCAGTGGAGCTGGCAGAGGGCAAAGGGAATACAGACTGAGGAGTGGAGTATGGCCTCATGCACGATTGCTAACATAAGGATTACAACCCTGCATATCTTACTCTTTGCATTGTTACATACATATTAGTATATTGCCATTAGTGAATTGATTTTACAGAAGATGTGTGGTTAGCTTTTGATTTTTGGCTTTAGGTTCACAGGATTATCAAAGGGGAACTGCCAACTGAACTAGAAATGGATATGGAGCCTTAAGGGACTTTGAATCTCCATTTTGGGAAAGAATGATAGCATGTTCATTTGCATGAAGGATAGTCACATCATATTAGGAGCATGCTGTTGTTGCTCATTATTTTTGTCTGGAAGTTAAACATTATTGTTGAATAGTCCACCACAGGGGTGGACTGTGCTGGATTGCCAGTTGCCAAGTCAGCTGTATTTCCCCATTCATTTCTCTCCTGTACCAGAGGGGCTGGGAGTCTTGGAATCTACATTTCCCATAATCTTTGCTGGCAGGTTTCTGGGATTCCTCTAATGACAGGTACTCGAGGTTTGGAAGGCGGAAGTGAAGCAGAAGGCAGAAGTGAAGCAGAAGGCATCAGATTGTTCCTCTGGCAAGTGGGCTTTTGCAGATGTGCCATTTTACAGTGGCTTCCACTTGTTTTCCTTGACAACTTCCTTGAATGACTGACCCAGCCCCAATGTGCCTATCTCCTGTGAAAAATAACCATCAGATTGGGACTGGTTTGAGTTTCCATTACATGCAATTAAACATAATCCTGATAAAATCTGCATAAAAGAGATGACAGCTAGTTTTCATTTTCTGAGAAAATTACACATGCAAACACATCTGTAGAGACTAATGTTTTCTAGAACTAAAAACTGAGCCATAATATAGAGCATTGATCCTTTTTTGAGCGGGGGATGTTAGGCAATCCGGTGGATAATGGCTAAAGTATTAAACTCCATTTGTGTCAAAGATACTGAATCATTGAAAATGAAAACTCATGTAATGATCCTTGTATAATGGTTGAAGGTTTATTATCAAAGGATAATTCAGGGATGGCATTTATCCAGGTAGGTGAGATAATAAAATTTAAATGTTTTCTGGGACAGAACTTGGAGAAACTGAAAGACCAGTTAATATATACATTAAATATTCTGCAAATTATGCTTACTTAAGTAGCATTGATTGATGTTTTGATTCAATTACCTTTTTCTTTTCTGTATATTTATTATTGCTGATTAACCTGAAACTCATATGCTACAGATACCAGAGAAAATGGGTACATTTTGACGTGAACATTTGAGAAGCAGAATGGCTTCAGAGTCCTGTTTTGCTGCTAACTTCCTGGGTTTTGTTTTCTTCTTGCTGGTTGATATGGCTTGGCAATGTGTTCTCACCCAATCGCATGTTTAATCGTAATTCCCATATGTCAGGGGAGGGACCTGGTGGGGGGATTAGATCATGGGGGAAGATTTCCTCCTTGATGTTCTCATGACAGTGAGTTCTCGCATGATCTGATGGTTTAAAAGAGTGTGGCACTTCCCCTTCCCTCTCTTTCTCCTGCCACCATGTGAAGAAGGTGCTTGCTTCCCCTTTGCCTTCTGCCACGATTGTACGTTTCCTGAGGTCTCCCAATCCATGCTTCCCATTAGGCCTGTTAAGCCAGTGGAAGTGTGAGTCAATGAAACCTCTTTCCTTCATAAATTTACCCAGTCTCAGGTAGTTCTTTACAGCAGTGTGAAAACAGACTAATACACTTGTACTACAGAACAGATCATAAGTTCTTAGAGAGGAAACAGGACATGAATTCAGACACATGATGACATAACAGACTCAAGACTTATTGATGACATTTAGCATATAAAAATCTACACCAAGCAGGGACACACAGGGCAAAGGGAGACTGTAGTCTCATTACTGAGATTTTTGAGGTGGCATAATGCAGGGATTTAACAGTATGCATTCTGAAATCAGATTTCATGGGCTCAAATCCCGGCTCCAAAATATAAGAGTAATTGAGGCAAGTTAGGAAGCTCATCTGAGCCTCAGATCCCTTATCTGTAAAATGAGGATAATTTTCTTGTCAACAATTTTTCATCAGGACTAAATAAATATAAGCGCCTTGCACGTAGTAAATATATGTTTACTATTATTACTATGTCACTCCATTTAATTGCTGGAATGGAACCTATTATTTTAACAATGCTAAAGATTCTAGGAAATCGATATAGATTTATGGCCTTCTTGAAAGGAGTGTTTCATGCAGTAAACTTCATTCAAAGCTATTACAGGAAATAACAAAACTCCAGTAATTATAATCATAAGCTCCCTTGGCTTAAAATGCATCTGTACATCATGGAGTCACATGTAAAAATGGAGCCATAGGCTAATTCCTTGAAGTGCTGATTAAGAAACAATCAGATACCAAAATAATTTTAATGATGAGATGATTTTAATTTGCAGATAAAGAACATTACTGAAAAGCTCTATTAACAAACACTTGCATAGCCAGATGTGCTTTGTTTTTCCTTTTAAAGAGAAATTTTGACATAAACACACATTCAACTCATTGACATGTATTCTTTTCTTATAGCTGCCTGATATGGTTCGGCTGTGTCCCCAGCCAAATCTCATCTTGAATTGTAATAATCCCCACGTGTCAAGTGCGGGACCAGGTGGAAATAATTGAATCATGGTGACGGTTTCCGCCATGCTGTTCTCATGCTAGTGAGTGAGTTCTCACGAGATCTGATGGTTTTATAAGTGTCTGGTATTTCCCCTGCTTGTACTTCTCCTTCCTGCTGCCATGTGAAAAAGGATGTGTTTGCTTCCCTTCCGCCATGATTTTAAGTTTCCTGAGGCCTCCTCAGCCATGCGGAACAGTGGGTCAGTTAAACCTCTTTCCTTTATAAATTACCCAAGATTGGGTATCTCTTTATTAGCAGCATGAGAATGAATTAATGCATTGCTCGAATGCTGAATGTAAGACGGGGACAAAGAAATTGGATCTTTGCTGACACCC